>NW_006256686.1:10118244-10571837 GCF_000478725.1 Eutrema salsugineum
TCATAAGAGTTCTGCTTCTCCCCGAGTGACATGATGAAAGTTTTCAACAATCTTTTTATACACTTGCACACATATGCAATATCGTTCACATGATCTTTCCAAATCAGTAATTCTTATACAAAGAGATATTAATTAGAAAGAATATAGATAGACGTATGGATATTTCTACACCCGATAAAATAAAATTACTGGTTTCTTCTAAACTAAAAAAATATTGTACAAATATCTAATAAAGATAAGAAGAAATATATAAATCAATGTTCAATTTTAAATGCACTCTACGAGGGCTAATAAAAAATTTGATAAGACACATCACAAATTAATTTATTTTTTCAATCTTTTAAGTTAGATCAGTTTTTTAAGTTTTCAAGAAAATGCATATTAGTTGGTATTATTAATATAAAATATAGGGTTTTGTTTGATTTATAAATGTCAATTATTTAAATTCAATTTTTGTATATATTTTTCCTTTCAATCGAAATTTCAGAATTTGGCTGAAGATAAAGAATAAAGACAAACGTGCGACAACTTATTAAATTAGAAATGCATGATAGTGATGTCATCGTATTCTTATATTTGTTATGACTGATGTTTTCATTGTTGTTTTTAAAAAAATTTAATTTAGTTTATGTTTTGATTTTTAATTGTTTTATCTATTATAAAATTATTATATATTTATAAAACAATTTGGTTTTAATGTTATATGATAATCGTTTTTATATTTCTATATTCAAGTAGAATAATTCTATAATTGGTTATAATGTCAGTTTTGTATCACAAACTAAGATCGTTTTTTATTTAAAAAAATTATGTCCATGCTTAGTGCGGGCAACCACCTAGTCCATGTTTAGTGCGGGCAACCACCTAGTTAGTATCAAATGGGAGTAAAAACGTCTAGACTTTTAGAGCTTAAAACAAACTAATATTAAACATGTTACACCCTTATTCTTTTGTTTTATTTTGCCAAATTACATTTTTAATTCCAAGTATTTTATACTAATTATTTCACATCAATAAACATATGATTTTTGAAAAAAATAAACAAGAAAATATTAACTGCATATTAGATAGATCAAGGAAAAAAGAAAGCCTACAAAGATAATTTGAACTGTTTGCTAAATTTTGTTTTTGGAATATTTGTCAAAAAATTTATTAATTGATTTATATTAAAAACAAAAAGGAAAGACAAAATTGGTTACTATAAAACAAGATGTGAATTGAATTCTAAACAGCAATAAAATATGAGAACCAATTCCTAAATATAAATAACTTCAGTTCCTACTTCAATCTGGAAATTTTGTTAAATAATTAGATAGTTAATTTTTATATAACAAAAGAAAGAAATTTGAGAACTAGGGTTTTCAAAAACAAAAAAATCTTGAGGATAGAAAATGGTTCAAAATATTTTTTTCAAACATGGGTATTGTTGGGGATAAATTCAATCATTCTTACGTGGACGAATCACATGCTTTCACGTGGCATCCATAGCTTTTTTGCACGTACGGTCCCCCAGGCCAAATTAGGACTTTTATTGGATTTACGGTCCAGTACGACCTAAGCATATAATACTAAGCCTCGAATCCAGTTGGATTCGAGAGGTCGGACATGATGGGCCAGCGGTTTCTTGGTTCCTCGTATCTGACAACGTAGGCCACGCTGTCAGACACAAGGAGGTTGTGAACTGAGTGGTCAGGAGGAGGAGAGGTCACCTTCTCTATGTCCTAGATCCAAACTCGGTGATCCGGAAGGATCGGGATATAAGGAAAGGTGGCCCGCACATGTACCCAGAGAGTAGAACCGTTCAAGCAACCCCCCCCCCCGGCACCCCGGTCCCATTTTCGAGGGATCCGGGCTAGGTATGAGTAAATACATAAGCGGAAAACACTATTTAAATTTCTCTCCATTTGATAATAGGAATATGCTTTACTCTGATCTGATCAAACATACCCTTAAAACCCCACGAGATTGGCATTTAATGCATCTTGGGTACACGTTTCAGGTGACAGTGACCTTTTTCAGGAGCAATAGGGAAAAGCAGAGGATCAGTGAGCTGAACCGCCGAACCGGCCCGTACATTAAGGAAAAAATGGACGCGCCATGGAGCGGTCTCGTGGCAGACAGAACACACCAGAAAAAGTTGGTGAAACTTTCAGAAGCGTGACGCAAGCATAAGATTCAGATCCAGTCAAACCGGGTCATAGACCAACTTACCTGACTTGTTGTCTACGGGCCAACCCGGTATACTAACCGAATCATCTAAAATTTTATAAGTACTTTATCCTTTCCAACAAGGAGGAGGATCTTACTTTTTGCTATCTCAAAGTTTATATTATCTCTCTAGATACTTGTTATCTTTCATATTTAATTAAAAACTTATGTTCTAGATTTGATTAAAAACTTATGTTTTAACTTTTTGAAAAGAAAGAAACTGGATTTTAAAATTAGCATTATGTAAAAATGAACTCGTAATCAAACGATAAATACAATATACATCACAATACAAACATAACAAAAAAATTATATGTATAGATATAATATTGATTTAAAGTCCAACCTCAAAAAGAACAAAATTAAATAATGATAAAAATTATACTGGATCATCACACACCTTTCGACAAGGACTACGATTCAAAGAAAAACAACAAAAATCCGAGAGGAAAAAATATGCAAAAGCTGTGAAAGTAAATATTTTAAATAGTTAAAAAGATGATTATTTGTTTTTTGTAAATGTACGAAACTGTTAAGTGTATGAACTCTTATTTGTAACATTTTGAAATAGTTCTATGTCAATTTTTCTAATAAACGATGACCGTTGGATCAAGATTGCATGATTTTTACCGTCTAAATGATATACCTTAAAATCTAGCAGATTGTTTTCCTTTTAATAATTTATTTACCAACTTTTTATTAATTAACTAATATAAATTTAAAAATGAAATAAACTTTTCCAGTGACTATTTTTTTTTCTACTTTCTATTACTCATATATACCAAATTTGCACTTTCAAATAAATATAGTCAAATAGGTTAAAATTTATTACCTTTTTAACTTTTTAAACTTGAGAAAATAAGAAAACAAAACTCCATTTGACTATTTTTTTAATCGCTTTTAATCCAAACAAATTCACAAACCCTACATGTAATCCAAAATTCTGATAAAATAATTACAAGTTACAAGACGATCATCGTGCATTTGTAAATTTAATCTACAAAAGTAAATACAAACACACACACACACATTGTAGCCCAAGTTACGGTTCAGAATAAGGTGTATTTATTATATATTGAAAAAAAAATTGCATTACAAGTTTTCTTTAAGAAAAGAGAGAGAGAGAGAGTCATTCTTCATTTATATTGGTTTCTTCTAATAGTATATATCATTACCGGTGCTTTTTTTTAGTTCCAATGCTGTTCTTGCAGTTGTCATTATTGTAACACTAAAAGACTGTTAATTATCAATTTGTTTTTAAAATGGAGTAACAAATTCATTTGTGATCCGCTTTACTGTCCAAAATTTACGATAGAAGTATAATGAGGGGATTTTTTAGTGGAGAATAATTAAAAAATGAGAGGATTGATACTAAAATTAACCTTTCTCAACATAGATTCAGTATAACTACAAAGTTTCCTAAATAAATGGTTAGATTTATTATATGGTCATAGCTATCGTATACCTCATATATGGTATATGCTCAGTATTTTTTAAACTACACTTAAATTTGGAGGTGTATCATATGGAAGCCCCCTTAGCCTACTGGTTAATGGGTACATGAATGCTTTTACACCAAGAGATTTAGGTTCCGAGTCCCGAAAAGTATGATTTATTATTAATTTGCAGATTAATGGAAACAAGCCTACAGGAGGTTTTCAACGTGGTGCATAGAGATCCGTTTGACATGTTTGCAGGCGGAAGACTTGTCCGTTGTAGAATTGTCGATGTAATAATTCTCATAATTTGTAATAGAATAATAAGTCAATGTTAAAAAAAAAAGAATAGAAAAGCAACCAATACATAATAGATAAACTAAAAACACGAAATAACATCAGAAATTTAAAAAACAAAAACAACAACTAGATTACAGAAATATTAAGGAAAATAGAATATATTCATAGAGTATGATCTCGGAGTTCGGTTTTGCGAACAGTCTTCTTCTTGCTTGAGAAAACCTGATATAAGCAAAGATAAACACAGTACCATAGCATATAATTATGCTTAAAATATGCTTTTCATGGTCAAGTTTTTCTGTGAGGAAAATTCCAAGAGCGAGTAGGCTATCTGAAGACAATACATCTTTCATTGTGAACAACTTGGTAAGAGAGACAAAATGGTTGTAGATGGTGAAGTTGCGGGTAACTGGACCTTATTTAACTAGTCTGAATTTTTATCCTCTACACTAACAAAAAAATATATTACCTACAATACTAATAAGAATAAAATAATATAAGATGATTAAAAAATGTTTTAAAAATTATTACAAAGTCCTGCGGAAACATGCTAGTACAAAATAAAACTTTATTATTAAAATGGTTCTTTAAATAATAATATAGAGATCTCAATGTAGAGAAAAATAGACAGTCAAGTTTAAAAGAAAAAAAATTAACAAGGAATTTCTTAACATAAGCAGGAAAGACAAGAATATCATCAAAATCAAAATGAGCCACTGCATTTCTTTGATCTACATAGACAAGTTTTCTTCTTACCATATCCTCTAAATGCTCCATAATCATACGTTAACTCCGTTAATGGAGGAATATGCTTAATAGCGAAAAATCCAATGTGAATACACCATAGACCCTTTTGTTCACGAGAAATTGGTTGCCACATAACGTTGGGAGAGCAACTATGGTTCATAAAACGAGCCACATTCCCTGATTTCTTTGCACTTATCACAAATGCAGTAAAAGAACCAATCACCTCAGAGACTTTCTCAAAAACATCTTCACCTACAAGCTCAGGTTCATAGTTCCACTGAAAGGATTTATAAACCCGTGAAGTATCAAAAAGATAATCATCTGTCTCTTCGTCACCTTTTTGTATAATATCACCAGCAAATTCACAGATGAAACTTCCTGCTCGAATTGGATCTAAAGACCTTAAACCCCCACCCACAATCCATCGTCTTAAACACTTCGAAACTGAATTTCAGCCCCAGTCTGAATCATCTTGTTTTTGCAGTCATTAGAACAAGGACAAGAGTCACCGCACTGTAAATCATTGGTCTACGGGTGACTAAAACTCTATCAACATAAGGTAACTCACCTCCATTTCTCTGAACGCAAAGGCAATCATCTCCGGAACAACATGATTTAGGTCGACAAGTGCATAAATCAACCATAGGTGGAACATCAATGACTGAGTGCTTTAGGGAAGCGATATAACTAAAAGAGGAAGGACCCTTCTCATCATCAACTTCATTCACCAGAGAAACCTTTAGATTCTCAGCTCCAGAAGAGAGATCTTGAAGAACAAGACCTGGTCTTGTAATCAACCCTTCCTTCCATTGCTCTATTGATTTCCACACTCCAAAGGCAGGTTTTTGATCAGGCTGCCTCACAAATCTGAATTTGAATACCTTGAAACCATTTGCACTTTTCTCTTCCCACATATCTGTGATGGAATAAAGCCCATCGTATATGTATATGTTCCCATGCTTCCTTTTTTCATCTTCCACGGCTCTAATAACCCTCAAAACACTTTTTATTTTCAGAGCTTCCTCTAACGAAAGATTCATCCTATTAAGCTTCTGATCAGATTCTTGACCACCAAACCCTGTATAGATCAAGCTATCGGGATCTTGAGCTTCGTCAGCATTCTTTCCCGCAGAGACAACACTAATAGCTAATCTTTTATCCTCTCCGCTGTCTTTAAATTTCATGAAGTCAGTACAAATGGGGACTGCATGTAGCCCCACAAGTTCCATTTCTCCCCATAAGAAGAAGATGTCTCCTACTTTAATTCCTGGAACGGAACCCACTCTGGCCTTTGTGTTCGTTCGCAATTGCAAGTCCTTGAAAGTGCGTAGAGCTATGGAAACCCCACCTCGGACATTCTTAACTTGGCTCAGACGCCTTCTTACAGCGTTGAATCGTATCATCAAGCTACTTACAAGCTCATCATTTCCGGTTTCTTGATTTACTTTATTAATATTGCCTTGAAAGAAAGGAATCGATTTTATCAATCTGTTACTCCGCTTCGACTTCTTCGAATTTTGCGAGCCCTTAGGTCGGCCACGTCCTCTTTTCAACGGACCACTACTAGGACCAGCATCAGCAGCAGAAGTATCGTTGTTAGAGGCGTTTTTGGTGTTAGGTTCTTCTCCACCAGGAAACTTGTGGCTCCCTTCACCTCTTTCCATTTCAAAAATCCTATCATTAAAAAGTTGTTTTGTTATCACTTAAATGAATTGAGCAGAAGCGTAAATATGGTTGATAAATACATACAGAGAATTGAGAACTCATGTTTCTCTTCAAGCATAAACAGAAAAATAAGTTTGTTTTGAGATCAGTTATTATCAATATATTAGTATTAAATGGGAGTAAAAACGTCTAGGTTTTTAGTATAGCTTAAAACGAACTAATATTAAACATGTTACCCCCTTGTTCTTTTGTTTTATTTTGCAAAATTACATTTTGAAATCCAAGTTTTATACTAATTATTTCACATCAACACACATATGTTTTAAAAAAAACTAAACAAGACAATATTAACTGCATATTAGATAGATATATCATGGAAAAGAGAAAGTTTACAAAGATAATTTGGACTTTTTGCTAAAAAAATATTTTATTTACAAAAAAAAAGGAAAGACAAAATTGGCTACTATACACAAGAAGTGAAATGAATTCTACACAGCAATAAAATATGACAATCAATTCCTAAATACAAATAATTTCAGTTCCTACATCAATTTGGATAAAAAAATTAATAAATAATTAGATAGTCAATTTTTATATAACAAAAGAGAAAAAATTGAGAACTAGGGTTTTAAAAAACAGAAAAATCAATAGGATAGAAAATGTTAGAATTTATCCCACATCCAGACTTTAAGAGATTTGTGAACAATATATAAATATTTGGCAATCCTCCACTCCAATTGCTAATAGGTTCCAAATCTTTTTTTTCAAACACAGGTATGATGATAGGAAACGACAAATCTTTCATATTTAATTAAAACTTATGTTTTAACTTTTTGAAAAGAAAAAACTAGATCTTAAAATTAACATTACCGAAAAATGAACTCTTAATCAAAGGATAAATACAGTATACATCACAATACAAACATAAAAAAAATATGTATAGATATAATAGTGATTTAGAGTCCAACCTCAAAAAGAACAAAACTACATAATGATAAAATTATATTGGACACACACCTTTAGAAGAGGAGGAGTACGATTCAAAGAAAAATAACAAGAATCCGAGATGAACGGAGATGCAGAAGCTTGTGAAAGTAAATATTTGAAATAGTGAAAATGATGATTATCTATCTTTTGTAAGTGTAGGAAACTGTAAAGCGCATGAACCCCTATTTATAATATTTTGAAATAGTTCTATGTCAATTTTTCTAATAAACGATGACTGTTGGATCAAAATTGCATGATCTTTACCGTTTTAATGACATACCTTAAAATCTAGCAGAATTTTTTCCTTCTAATAAATTATTGACCAATTTTTTATTAATTAACTAACATAACTTTAAACATGAAATAAAATTTTCCATTGACTATTTTTTTCTAATTTCTATTACATATATATACCAAATTTGCACTTTCAAATAAATATAGTCAACTAGGTTAAATTTTGTTACCTTTTTTATTACTTTTATAACCTATTTAAGTTGTGAAAATAAGTAAATAAAACTCTATTTGACTTTTACTAATAGCTTTTAATACAAACAAATTCACAAAGCCTACATGCAATCCAAACTTCTAATAAATTAATTACAAGTTACAACATGATCATCGTTCATTTGTAAATTAATCTACAAAAGTAGACGCAAAAACACACATGGCCATAGCTATCGTATACATCATGTTATGGTATATGTTCAGTATTTGTTAAACTAAACTTAAACTTTTGGGTGTATCATGCGATATATAGGTCTCATAACATAATGCTACTCAATTATGTGTATTGGCAAATAAACAAGCTGTAACCAAATTTGTAAATTCTGCCACAAGTCTTTTCTGTAACCATATGTTAATTACTAGCATTACAACTATGTGTTAACATTCTTTTAGGTTTATGCGCAAGAAATATACAAAGTTTGGTTCATGAAAGACAGGCCTGCCCAGAGGATAAGCAAGCTAGGCAACCACCTAGGACTACCATATTTTAAAAGTTTTTCATAGATCACCTAATTAGTTTTAAGTTAATAAGCTACAAAATAGTCATGATTACTATAAATAAATAAATAATTATACGTTCAAAAGAACAAAAAAAAAAATGGAATCGATTCCTTCTAAAATCAACCAAAATAGAAAAACAACTGATACATAATAAATAAACTAAAAACATGAAAAAAAAACATCAGAAACTTAAAACCAAAAATAACAACTAGATTACAGAAATCTTGAAGAAAATAGAAAATCTTCTTAGGGTATTGATGCTGCTAGGGTTGAATGTTGCATGAGAAATTTTAAATTTTAAACCCTAGTATAATATTCACTAAGATTAAATTTTGTACTAAAACGTTTAAGTCATGGAAAGAGACGAACTAGCAGGCTTGATTTCCAAGAAACGGCGAACCGGAGATATCCTTAACCGTGAAGGCGCTTGTTCTTCTAAGATTGTCGTCGGAACCCAGTCTCCGGCGGCAAAATTTGTGGACGATGCCATCTACAGATTGTACTTAAGGGTTTGGTGAGTGACGACATTGTGGCTGTGGGGGATGAATTCCGTGTCGCGATTTGCGATCAGACGGATGAGTTGAAGGAACCATTCAGCCAAGCCAGCATTGACCGGAAAGGAGTTGAGTTTAGGGCTCTGATTCGTGGTTTAAGTGAATCACTCGATTTAGGGATCAAAAACGTCAATATTTATTGTGATGACTATGAGATTTATGACAACGTAAGTTTTTGATTTGATTAATCTACTTTTTATCATTATTATTGCTTAGGTTAGTTGATTTGTATGTGCATTTAAATGATTGGAGTGGTGATAAAGTGATGAGATTAAGAACACAAAGGTGTGCAGGAAGAATTATTATTAGTCTCTCATGTAAAGATGGAGAGATTTGTAGAGAGATGAAATCAACTAATCTTCTAAACTTGTATGGAATTACATAAGATAAAACTAATTTTTCTAATACATGTATATTGGGAAATGTCCACATTCTGCTAGATCTTTGATTTTTATGATTTCTATAATCTTGATACGGCCAATCTCTATGGTTATATTAGTTGCAATTGGTGCTGGTTCGGCATGTTTATATATACAAGAACTATTGAACTGTTTTTTTTTCTTTTTCTTTTTTTATTGTGGAATTCTGTGATAGATTTTTTTTCTTTTAGTAGTTTTCATTTGGTTGTCTTGAATAAGAAGTTGAAAAGGCTTTTGGTTCGTGATTAATCACTAGATGGTGACTAACTAATTGTTGGCATGTTTTGCTAGTGAGAAATAGCTTTTATAAACGTTATCGTCAAGATTTGGTATTTGCATGATAATAATATATGCTCTCAATAGAATTTTACCAATATGAATCTCAAAACGAAACTAGCATATCTTGTTTTCTGAAATGTTTGATTTTTGGAGATGATAACTACTTCGATGATGATTGGCGTAGGGTAAACATAACGTCTCGATTGCTCGTTGATTCACTGAATAGCCGAACAAGGAGAAAGCTTGTAGCTCGTTGATTCGAAGGAATAGCCGAGAAACAAGAGAGATATAAGCTTGAAAAGCTCTGAATAATTCAATAAAATCAAAAGGTCGTCCGCTTCTTACAAAGAGGAAGCTATTTATAATAGCTGCTAAATGAAAACCCTAAACGAATACGAAAAGGAAATAAAGTCTTGAAGCCCAAGTAATACGAAAACCGAACATAAGTTAAAACCCATAAGAAAAGTAATAAGGAAATAGTAGTTTAAGATAGATATGATAAGATGTGCTGCATCAGGGCCCTCCGGGTAGAAGAAGATTCGCCTCTGAATCTAGAATGTCATTGTCGCCTTGATACTTAGAAATGTATTTGACGTTAAAAACGTCAGCGGTCTTGAGGTGAGGCGGAAGCTTTAACCTGTACTCATTGTTATTGATGCGCTGCAGTACTTCGACGGGTCAAATCTTCCGAGAACGAAGCTTGTTGTACTCCTGCGATGGCATGCGATCTTTGGTGAGAACAACCCAAACTAAATCACCTGGCTCGAAGATCACCTCGCGACGCTTCCCATCAGCACGTCGCTTATACTTCTGCACGGACAGAGTAAGCTGATCATGAGCCTGTCGATGTGTGTCCTGCAATGCCTCCACAAAATCGATTGCGCGTCCATGTAAGCGACGCTTGTCTGGAATGGTAGTAAGATCCAAAGGTCCCCGAGGCAGAAGACTGTAAACAACCTCAAAGAGGCTATAACCCGAACTCCTATTAGTAGCGCGGTTGTGAGCGAATTCCGCTTGACAGAGACGAGATTCCCAAGCGCGAATGTTCTCACCAACCAGACATCGAAGCATATTACCTAGAGCACGGTTAGTCACCTCCGTCTGTCCATCCATTTGGGGATGGTATGCGGTGCGCTCATGTCAAGTCGCGTATGCAAAAGTTCCACAAGGAACGCCAAAAGTGGCTCAAAAACCGTGTGTCTCGATCAGAAACAATAGACGACGACAAACCATGCAATCTGTAAATCTCCTGAAAGAACAGAGAAGCCACCCTTACGGCATCCGTTGTGCATTTACAAGGCACAAAATGAGCCATTTTAGAAAAACGATCAAAGACAACAAAGATGGAATCATTTCCACGTTGAGATCGAGGAACTCCAAGCACAAAGTCCATACTTACGTCAGTCCAAGGCTGTGTCGGAACTGGCAATGGAAGATACAATCCTTCATTTGACGCTTGTCCTTTGCCTAACTGACACGCTCGACAACGTTCCACAAATCGCTCGACGTCGCGACGAAGTGACGGCCAGTAATAGGACGCCGAGACAAGCTGCAACGTGCGATCCTTGCCTACATGACCTTCATTGTGGAGCTCCTCAATCACGCGCAGGCGAAGGCTACAATCAGGAATTCACAACTGGACTCTGCGGAACACAAAGCTGTCGGTATAGGTAAAATCTGTGCGCTGACCAGCCTTGATCGCCTAAAAAATCTTACCAAAGAACGGATCAGAGGGATAGAGATCCGAAAAAGTAGCAAAACCTGGAACAGCAGTATGCATAGTCGTCAACAAAGAACGCCATCGACTGAGAGCATCTGCCACACGATTCAGCTTTCCTGCCTTATGTCGAATGGAGAAAGTAAATTGTTGCAAGAAAGCAATCCACGAGGCATGCCGAGAAGACACTTTCACCTGACTGTCCAAATGCTTTAATGCATCATGATCGGTAAAGAGTACGAAATCACGATAGACCAAATAGTGACGCCAATGTTTGATAGCCTGGACCACAGCGTAAAACTCAACGTCGTAGGTACTGTAACGACAACGAGCCCCTGACAACTTCTCACTAAAGAACGCGACAGGCAGAGAATTCTGACTCAAGACTGCACCAATCCCCAACTTAGAGGCGTCGCAGTGTAACTCAAATGTCTCATTGAAATCCGGTAACATGAATACTGGAGCTGTGGTGAGCTTCTCCTTGACGAGAGAAAACGCAGCACTGGCCTTGCCAGTCCAACAAAAAGTATCTGCCTTCATGCAATCAGTCAAAGGAGCCATAATGGTGCTGAAGTGCGACACAAACTGTCGATAAAACGAGGCCAGACCATGAAACGAACGCACTTCCGAGATGGATTTAGGCTCAGGCCAAGAGCGTACCGCAGCCACTTTACCTTCGTCCATTGCCAAGCCCTCAGCCGATACAACATAGCCCAGAAACAACACTCGAGATACGCCCCATTCATACTTCTGCGCTACAACAAACAACGTCTCGTTACGTAGAACTAAAAGAACATCACGCAAATGAGAAATGTGGTCCTCTAGTGACGTGCTAAACACCAGAATATCGTCAAAGTAAACCACCACAAAATTGCCAATAAAGGCACGTAAAGCCTGGTTCATCACACGCATGAAGGTACTAGGTGCATTGGACAAACCGAAAGGCATAACAAGTCACTCAAACAGGCCTTCTTGCGTCTTGAAAGCCGTTTTCCACTCATCCCCTGGACGGATTCGAATTTGGTGATATCAAATCTTTAAATCCAGCTTAGAGAAGATCTTTGCACGCCCAATCTGATCGAACAAGTCATCCAGTCGAAGAATCGGAAAATGATATCGTACCGTAATCTTGTTAATCGCTCTGCTGTCCACACACATACGCGAAGAGCCATCTTTCTTGGGTATCAACAACGCTGGAACCGCGCAAGGACTCAAACTTACCCTGACATGTCTTTTAGCGATCAACGCTTCGACCTGACGCCTCAACTCCTCATGCTCTTGGGGACTCATGCGGTAGTGAGGACGATTAGGCAAAGATGCTCCCGGAACAAGATCAATGTGATGCTGAATATCATGAAGAGGAGGAAGTCTTTGAGGCAACTCACTCGGAGACACATCGCTGAACTCATCCAACAAGCTTGCTATCATCGGTGGCAACACGCGAGGTGTGTCTGATGGCACCGATGATGACAAAAGAACAACCGCAAACCCTGTGTCCTGAAACTCGGACTGAAACGACGTTAGCGAATACAAAAGAACCGGCGAATTAGTCTTACACTCAGTGACAGGAGGAGTAGTTGGGTCAGGCAATGCTCGCGAAGGAGAGGGCGTGAACGATGGGTTGGAAGTAAGGATAATACGCCTGTTCTCAAACACGAACGAATAAGTATTACTCTTTCCATGGTGAATGACATCACGATCATACTGCCATGGACGGCCCAACAGCAAATAACTGAAATCCATAGGTACGATATCACAAAAGAGTTTGTCTTTGTAGTGGATGCCGATGGAGAACAAAACCAAAGTGCAATGAGTGATGCGAACCTCGGTATCGTCTTTCAGCCAAGTCAGCTTATACGGAGCAGGATGTTCTTCTCGTCGAAGACTCCATTTGCGACAGGCCTCTTCCGACATGACATTCCGACAGCTGCCAGAATCGATAAAAAATCGAAAAACCTTTCCCTTGATCGTACAAGTATACTGAAATATATTTGATCGTAGCCACGGTTCTTTGCTTGCTACCGGTGATAAGCAAACACGAACCACCAATGACTGTCCATGGTCGCCAGAAGTGCGTTCCACTAGGAACTCGTCATTCTCGAGTTCATGCTCACCATCATCATCCTCGTCCCATTTTACCTCCTCGATAAGCAATCCACGATGAGATTTCTTCGGACAAGCGGTCTGGAGATGACCCTGCTCGCCGCAAGTGTAGCAACGGAGCATGTTAGGCCGTGATGAACAACGCAGTGCTTGGATGTCACCTGCATTGTCTTGGTTAGTAGTACGGTTCTGAGAACCATCGACGATGTCTTTGCCTGTGAGAATGCCTTGAGCCGCATCTCCACTTGTGGACCCAATAACACAGTTACGGTTGGCTGAAGACCAGTTGGATCCCGATTTAAATTGATGTTCGAAGGCCACCACACGATGGTGAGCTTCTGCCAACGATGTTGGATCAAACTGTATCATCGCGGTCTGAATCTGTAATCCTCCAATAAAGCGTGATACCAGCTGGATCTCACTGTCAAAAATCTTATTACGCGTCATCAAGAGAAAAAATTCGTCGGCATACTCATCAACAGTATGCAAGCCGTGACGCAGATTCTGTTATCTTGTATACATTGTGCGATCATAGTTCTGCAGCAAAAACGCTTGTTTGAGATGCTTCTGCAATTTGTCTTATGTCCGAATTTTGTCTCTTCCGGTGCGTGACCTCGTCGATTTCAACTGCATCCACCATGACGCAGCTCTGCCACGAAACTTTGTTGCTACGAGAACAACCTTACGATCATCAGGAACTTGTTTGAATTCCATCGCCTCATCCACAGCGACAAGCCAATCGAGCAGCTCGTCTCCGCGTGCGCCACCATGAAATTCTGGAATCTCCACTTTAAAGCTTGATTCCCAGTTCTGATCGCCTCTGTCAAACCCGCGATCCTTGACACAATGTCGCCTATGATGATCCCGTGCAAACGGGTTATCATGCGACTCGACCGATTCCTCATCCGAACCCTGCAACGACTGCTGTGTGCGATTAGGCACGCGATGGTGCAACACTGTCTCTGCGAGTTCCTGAATGGAGGTGGTGATCATGGCCTGAATGTTTTCCTGCATAGCCAACAGCGTACGACGAAGCTCAGCCCGCTCGTTAACTGCGTCTTCGTTGCGTGCTTCTTGTTGATGCTGGGGGTTGCGCTTAGGAGCCATCTCGGATCGATGAAAACAACAGGAATGGTGCTGGCTCTGATACCAAAACTGGCGTAATCATAACGTCTCGATTGTAGAAAGCTTGTAGTTCGTTGATTCGAAGGAATAGCCGAGAAACAAGAGAGATATAAGCTTGAAAAGCTTTGAATAATTCAATAAAATCAAAAGGTCGTCTGCTTCTTACAAAGAGGAAGCTATTTATAATAGCTGCTAAACGAAAACCCTAAACGAATACGAAAAGGAAATAAAGTCTTAAAGCCCAAGTAATACGAAAACCGAACATAAGTTAAAACTGTTGGAGTCGGTTTTCACCCCGCACAGATAAAACCATCCCAAAATAACTAAGTATAGAAAATGGGAGAGCTGTGGCCATCAAATGGGAGAGCCGTTCTCACCAAGGCAAGAAGGAGAGCCGTTTCCACCAAGACAAGCGGGAGAGCCGCGATCACCAAGTAGGAGAGCCGAGAAGAAGGAGAGATGGGCCGAGCCGTATTACAGAAAATGGACCGAGCCCCTGTTTTACATACCTGGGCCGAGCCGCGGTGAGGTGGAGCGGATCATATCAAGCAGGCCGAGCCGTGGGCCGAGCCGTAACAAAGGAAATATGGGTCGAGCCGTAAAGAAACATGGATGGGCCGAACCGAAGCCTTGAGAGGTGAAGCTCATGGAAAACCCTAGGCGAGATGCAAAAACGGTCAGCCGCACGAGGCGATAAGGAAATATTCCGAAAATCTCGCCCGAGATTTTCGGCTAGGCGGTTTAGAAAGTCAGTATAAATATATGATGTATGCAATTCATTCCGCCAACTTTTGCAACCCTAAGCAATAAGACCTACACACTTTCACAGCAATAAAAATCCTCTTTTGATCTTACTGCTCTTGCGATTACCCTAGAAGTTTCAGATCCCTTAGTTTTTCTTCACAAATTTTTGGTTGTGCGAGTTTTGTCTCACACAATTTGGCGCCGTCTGTGGGGAATTCGAAACTTTCTTACTCTAAATCGATGAGACTTTAAGATCCGAAGAACATGGCGAGCAACACCCCCGACGACAACAACAACAACACCGGTAACAGCACGGAGAAGGACGCTCCAGCATCAGGCACAACGACGGCGACGACCGAAACCCACGAGGAGATGCGATACATGATAGCTGTGTTGATGAAAAAAATTGATGACCAAGACAAAAGAAACGAGGCGATTACGGCGAGGCTCGACGCGATGGCGGCTGAATGACAACACTCGACTTGGAGAGCCGGAATTCCCGACCCGATGGACGAAATTCGGAGACGTTTCGACTTCTCGACACCCGCAGAAGCCTCAGGGAGTGGCGCAAGAAATTCCTCGTTTCTTCGTCCCCTTGACGAACAAACTCCCGCAGTAACCCGAGTCAACATGACAGAGCCGCCTCCACTACGCCGGAACTCCAGGCAACGAGCCGGTGAGGAAGGGGGCGATGCGATCGACGTAGACACCCAGCAGAACGACGAGACCACAAATCCGCAACAAACTGGTTCGGTTCGCCGAATTAGTCAGGAAGAACTCGCCTCGGCACTGAACGGCATCCGGACTGACGAAGTCTCCGATCCAACCCGCGGCGATAACCCAGCCAAGATAGAAGAAAATCTCCAATGGACCGAGCAGGCAGAACGCGAAGACGAGCCGAGGCGAGAGGAGCGGGAGCGACCCCCCAATCAAAGGGAATGACTCACGCACAAACTCTCGAGCTCAAAGAGCTGCGAGCCTCTATGGCTCGGACAGTGGCTGAGATACGCGCCATGAAATCTCAAGTGCACAACGCGACAAGTGCCGCGCCCGAAATCGACCGAATGCTTGAAGAAACTCAAAGAACCCCGTTCACTGCAAGAATCACGGAGGCCAAGATTCCTGAGCCGGGGAAGGTGAGAATCCCGTTCTACGAAGGAACAACCGACCCGAAAGCACACATCACCGCGTTTCGAATAGCGATGGGACGAGCCTTCACAAAGAACGCCGCTAAACTCACCGAACGCGAAGTAGACGCCGGATACTACCTGCTCTTCGTGGAGCATCTTAAGGGAGCCGCGCTCGAATGGTTTTCGAGGCAGGAGCGCAATTCTATCGGAAGTTTTCAACAGCTCTCCGCTTTGTTCCTTAAACAATACTCGATGTTTATGGACAGAGGAACATCCGATGCCGACCTGTGGACACTATCCCAAGGACCGAACGAACCGCTTCGGGATTATATGGCACGATTCAAGGCAGTCGTATCCAAAATAGAAGGGATAAGCGACAAGGCTGCGCTCGAGGCTCTGAAACGATCTTTGTGGTACAAATCCGAGTTCCGCCGGGAGATGGCTCTCAATACGCCGCAAACAATTCAAGACGCGTTGCACCGATCATCAGACTTCGTCGTAAACGAGGAGGAAATGAAAAACTTGGACGAGCAGTACGAAGCCACGAAAGCAGCGATCCGAAGCTCAATTTTGACGCGCCCCGCGAAGAAGGGCAATCCATCGAGCAATGCAACAACGCAGAGTTCGGATGAACCTAGGAGCGGAGGTGCCCATAACTATCAGGTCAGCTCCGGACGCGGGAGAGGAGAGTCGCGCAACAACACTTGGGTGAGAAAGTCCGCCAACTACGACGCGAAGGCTTTCTGCGAGTACCACCAGACCTATGGACACTCAACGGCTCAATGCCGAACTCTAGGAGCGAAGCTCGCAGCAAAAATGGCAGCAGGAGAGCTCCAAAACGCGGTCAGCCTCAAAGACCTCGTTCCTAACGAACAACAAGAAAAAGCCGAGCCGAGCGGCGCAGCGGAACCAGCGAATCCTCCCCGACGAGGCAATAATCCCAAACGCGACAGGAGAGGCGAACCTGAAGAGCGACCCGAGCCGAGGCAAAGGATCAATATGATCATGGGTGGATCTCAATACTACCAAGATACCGTGTCTTCCATCAAAGCCTATCAGCGTCGAGCCGAAGCGAAGGAGAATTGGACAGAGCCAACCGACATCCCAAACACAGTGATCTCTTTCGCCGAGGAGGAAACGGCAGGAATCGATCGACCTCACAACTATCCGTTGGTGATTGAGCTAACGATCAGGGATCATGATGTAGCAAGGGTGTCATCGATACTGGAAGCTCGGTGAATGTCATCTTCAGGGAAACACTCAGAAGAATGGGAATCGACCTCTCCGAGGTGGAAGCAATCCCTAAACCTCTAACCAGATTTTCAGGAGAAACGACGATGACTATGGCAACGCTCAGACTTCCCGTGGTAGCTGGCGGAGTCACTAAGATCGTCGAATTCTGCGTCACGGATCACCCAGCAATCTACAATGTGATCATGGGAACTCCCTGGATCAACGGGATGCGGGCAGTGCCCTCCACTTACCATCTCTGCCTCAAATTCCCAACTCCATCGGGCGTCAAAACGATCTGGAGGAATCAGAAGGAGTGGCGAATGTGCTGCCTAGCCGAGCACAAACTAAGGAACCCCGTCACCGACGCACGAGCTGACATAAACCGCAAAAAGATGAAGACAGACAGAGAGCCCGCGAACGAGCTCTCAAAACTCTTATAGCAATTACAGATCGCGGAGAGCCGCGAAACACGCACCGAGCCGATATGTGATGCAGTGGACTCGGAGTGCATAGACGAGGCGCACCCGGAACGGTGCGTCGAAATTGGAACACAACAAGGAGAGCCCCTGAGAAGCAAGCTCCTTTCCCTCCTCAAGGAAAACATCGATACCTTTGCCTGGACGACGGAAGATATGCCAGGCATCAGCATCGATGTAACCTGTCACGAGCTGAATGTAGATCCGACCTTTAAACCAATCAAGTAGAAAAGAAGAAAGCTTGGTCCAGAACGAGCTAAAGCAGTCAACGACGAAGTCGAGAGATTACTCAAGGTAGGATCAATCGCCGAGGTCAAATATCCGGACTGGATCGCAAATCCGGTGGTTGTAAAGAAGAAGAACGGCAAGTGGCGGGTCTGTGTGGATTTCACCGACCTCAACAAGGCGTGCCCAAAAGACAGCTTTCCCCTGCCACACATCGACCGGCTCGTCGAAGCCACTGCAGGGAATAGACTGTTAACATTTATGGACGCGTTCTCCGGCTACAATCAGATCCTGATGCATCCTGATGATCGGGAAAAAACGGCATTCATAACTGATCGCGGGATATACTGCTACAAAGTCATGCCGTTCGGACTCAAGAACGCAGGAGCAACGTATCAACGGCTCGTCAACAAAATGTTCGCGGCTCAGCTCAGAAAAACCATGGAGGTATACATCGACGACATGTTAGTCAAATCACTCAAGGAGGAAGACCACGTCGCACATCTACGCTAATGCTTCGAGCAACTGAACAAGCACAACATGAAATTAAACCCGGCGAAGTGCAGATTTGCCGTCACTTCAGGAGAATTCCTCGGCTATTTGGTAACTCACCGAGGCATAGAAGCAAACCCCAAGCAAATCAAGGCATTGATTGAGATGCCCTCTCCAAAGACGAAGCACGAAGTGCAAAGGCTCACAGGAAGAGTCGCCGCGCTAAACAGGTTCATTTCCCGCTCCATGGACAAGTGCCTGCCCTTCTACGACACACTCCGAGGAAACAAGAAATTTGAATGGGACGAGCGATGCGAAGCAGCTTTCCAGGAGTTGAAAAATTATCTAGCGAGCCCACCAATCTTAGCAAAACCAGTCGAAGGAGAGCCGCTCTTCCTCTACATCGCAGTATCTCCCACAGCTGTAAGCGGAGTGCTCATCAGAGAAGAGCGATCCGAGCAAAAGCCCATTTTCTACATCAGCCAGACATTGACCGACGCCGAAACTCGCTACCCCCAGATCGAAAAGGTCGCCCTAGCCGTCGTAGTCTCGGCTCACAAACTGCGCCCGTACTTTCAATCACATTCGATCGTTGTGCTCGCTACGCTTCCTCTACGCTCGATCCTACACAGCCCTAGCCAATCCGGTCGGCTCGCCAAGTGGGCGATAGAACTAAGCGAATACGACATCGAGTATCGGAACAGGTCGTCTGCAAAATCACAAGTGCTCGCAGATTTCCTCATTGAACTTCCTGCCGAAGCAATAAACGAGCCGACTCTAGATGAAGTGTGGGCGCTGCACGTCGACGGCTCGTCGTCCAAGCATGGCTCGGGAATAGGAATCCGCCTCACCTCTCTCACCGGAGAAATATTGGAGCAGTCTTTTCGCCTGAACTTCCACGCCTCGAACAACGAAGCGGAATACGAAGCACTGATCGCCGGCATATGGCTAGCACAGGGAATCGGAGTTCGAATGATAAGGACCTTTTGCGACTCACAGCTCGTAGCATGTCAGTTCAACGGGGAATACGAGGCGAAGGATGGACGTATGGGAGCTTACCTCAAAGTGTTCCGAGAGTTGGTGCAAAAGTTTGATGAATTCGAACTCACGCGCATTCCCCGAGGAGAAAACACCTCGGCAGATGCCTTGGCAGCACTCGCTTCGACCTCGGACCCAGACGTCCGACGAACGATCCCAGTTGAATTCATCGAACGCCCTAGCATCGAAGAGGTGGAAGAAGTTCGGCTGATAAATCCTCCCGGACAAGAACCAGAAGACGACGAAGCCATTCCTATGGACGAAGACACTTCACCAACCGAGCCGGAATACGGCTGCGACAAAGAATTGCTCAGAGCTATCCGAATGTACATCGCCGATGGAGAGGTGCCAACTGATAAATGAGAAGCCCGCAAACTAAAAGCTCAGGCCGCACGTTACGTCCTCGTCGATGGCGAAGTGTTTAAATGGAGATTCTCAGGGCCTCTCATGACATGCGTCGAAGGACCAGAGGCAAGAAAGATCATGCACGAGGTGCACAGCGGCGCGTGCGGGAACCACTCCAGGGGAAGGTCTCTCGCTATCAAGATAAAACGGCACGGCTACTTCTGGCCCACGATGATCAAGGACTGCGAGAAATTTACGGCTAAGTGCGAGAAGTGTCAGCGGCACGCCCCAACGATTCATCAACCTACCGAGCTGCTCTCATCGATTTCATCGCCTTATCCGTTCATGAGATGGTCGATGGACATCGTCGGACCTCTAAATCGCTCGAAGCAGAAGCGTTTTCTGCTCGTCCTCACGGATTACTTCTCCAAGTGGGTCGAGGCCGATTCTTACGCAAGCATAAAAGATGTTCAGGTCGAACACTTCGTCTGGAAAAATATAATCTGCCGACACGGGGTCCCCTACGAAATAGTCACGGACAACGGATCCCAGGTCATCTCAACACGCTTTGAAGCCTTCTGCGAGAAGTAGAAAATCCGGCTCAGCAAATCTACACCAAGATACCCTCAAGGGAACGGACAAGCCGAAGCAGCCAACAAAACGATCCTCGACGGTCTGAAAAAGAGGCTCGACGCCAAGAAGGGACGATGGGCAGACGAACTCGAAGGAGTCCTTTGGTCTCATCGGACAACTCCGCGCCGAGCCACCGGGGAAACTTCATTCGCTTTGGTCTACGGATCGGAATGCGTAATTCCCCCCGAGGTGGATTTCCCAGGTATTCGACGAAGACTTCTGCCAGGACAGGAGGGTTCAAACCACTTAATGATGCTAGATGAGCTCGACCTAATCAACGAAAAGCGCGACCAAGCTTTAATTCAAATTCAGAACTATCAGCAAGCAACAGCGCGATACTACAACAAAAACATTCGTAGCCGAAGATTCAAAGTAGGGGAGCTCGTCCTCCGAAAGGTCTTCCAAAACACTGCCGAGAAGAACGCAGGAAAGCTCGGAGCAAATTGGGAAGGTCCTTACAAGATCACAAAAGTGGTTCGTCCAGGAGTCTACGAACTCGCGACACTAGCTGACGAGGCGATCCCAAGATCATGGAACGCAATGCATCTGAAGAAATACTATCACTAAGGATACAGCATGACCAGCATGAACTACGGGACGGCTTGATCCCTGCAAAGGATACGTAGGCAGCCCGTCTTCGGACGGGTTCAGCTGTCCCCCCTCCTAAAAAGGGGGGAGGGAGTGGGTACGTATACACATACCTCCTTTAACCCTACAATTTTAACTTGCTCACTTAGGAACATTGCCACTTCGGCACACCCTCAGTTCATTTTTATTCATCTAGTCATTTCACGACTACCTCTGATTTCTAGTTCGTTCATTATCGCTTCGGTTAGATTCTCATTCTTTTTAATTAACAACTTATTTTAACGAGTTCGGATTTTTAATTTCTTTCACCCATCACTTCGGCGACTAAATACCACTTCGGCATAATATCATGACCTGGTTACCTCGGACCTTAATCGGTCCTCAGTTTCAGTCCGACAAACTAAGCCTCCGAACGCCTCGCCTCGTTGCTGGCCACAACGGGGCAACAAATACAAAATTCTCTAAACGGACTTTTACCACCTTTCCTAGGACGAGGGTGCAAGTTACATCCTCTACGGATAAAAATTAAGCGCGCTATACAAATATCAGACCAAAAACGTATCAGGTCGCCACGGTTTACTATCGCACACGAGAATATAAGACGAGACTACATCGCTTTCTCTGAAACCGAAGCAAACCCTCAAAACCCGGATAAGCATACTCATCCTCTCGGAAACACCGGTCCATTATGGTCAGGATCGATAACACATCGTCCTTGGCTAACAAAAACGAAAACGCCTCGTCGTTTACACGGCTCGGCATCACGCAAAGAAAAAACGCCTCGTCGTTTACACGGCTCGGCACCATGCAAAGAGTAAAACGCCTCGTCGTTTACACGGCTCGGCACCATGCAAAGAGTAAAACGCCTTGTCGTTTACACGGCTCGGCACCATGCAAAGAGTAAAACGCCTCGTCGTTCACACACTCGGCACCATGCAAAGAGTAAAACGCCTCGTCGTTAAAAATGGCTCGGTGTTGCTACGAAAAATCGCTGCGACATTATCACTTAAAATCTTTCCAGCATCACCTGAAGGATGTTCCACAAAACTAACTCCCAGCTCGGGATTAAGAATACGAACGAGACCCTTAAACAACTCAACCCTTAGCCCATCCTTCTATCGATTTCGAAGAATTCGGTTAAGGGAACAATCAAAATCATTCTCGAAAACTTTCCCTAAGCCAGCGGTTTTCGCAGATGTTTGCACAAGTCATTGAAAACAAGTGAATCCAAACGAAAAACAGCTAAAGGAGAAAATATTTCCATAAGCAAAAATGAATGTCGGGTGGATAAAGCCGTCCAGGCATCGGTTACAAAAAGAGTTCAAAAACGTACGAAAAAACCTAAGTACAAAAGCATGAAAGACGAAACAGGGAAAAGCAGAGGGTATCAGGCCGCAGACTGCGTCTCACGTTCGGCGAGGAGGTTCGAGAGAACTGGCGTGCCCGCGTTTGATCCGTTCGGATATTCCACGCCTAAGTTGGCCGCTGTCTCTTCGAGCGGCTTGTTGCCGAGGGTGGTGTCGACCGAATCCGGCAATACGGGAGAGTAATACAGCTCGCCCCGAATCTCGGAAGCAATACGCTCGTATGCCTCGTCGTTGGCATACTCACTTTCCCAGCTTTTCAGCTTCGCCTCCTTGTCGTCAAGCGTTGGGGCGTCCGACTTCTTCAGGTCGGCAATCATCGCAAGATTGCCCTTGATCTGTCCCAGATCGTTCTCATCATTTTTGGCTTTCTCAAGCCTGACCAAACCCTCTTCCACCTTGGCGAGGCGCTCCTGAAACTTTGCCGTAAGCTCTCGCCTCGCCTCCTTTTTCGCCCTCTTGACCTTGGCATCGAATAAGGAGTCCTTGGCTTCGATACGCCTCTCCAGCAACGCCTCCTCGGCGCTCTTGGCTCTTCTCGCCTCCTCGAGGCGAATGACCGAGGTGGAGACCTTATCAACGTTGGCGCGAAGAACGATCTTCTCCTCTTCCAACCTGGACACCCTGGTCATCGCCTCGTCCAGTTTCCCCTTTGCCGCCGCGGCTTCGGTCTGAGCCTCTTCTAGCTTCGTCTTTGACGCTGCGGACTCAGTTCTGGCCTCGGCCAAACGACGTTCGACCTTAGACAGGTCCGCCTCATACTCGGCCATTAGGTCGTTAATGGCTGCGACAAACTGCAGAGAACAAACTCGCGTTAGACACTTAGCAAAAATTCACGAAAACAAAGGAAAGCAAAAATGGAACGTACCTTGGTCCCGCGCTGCGCCATTGCGCCGTAAGACCTCGGCCTCCTCAACTTCTCTGGAGGAGGAAGACGCGTGTTCGCGTTATTTACACGCGAAAACATGATGGCGGAGGCATCAGGGTCGTCGACGACCAACTTGCGCGCGGCGGAGTCCCCGAGCGTCGGCTTCCGCCTCTTCTTGGACGGCTCGTCCCTCTGAACAGCTACCCCCTGCCCTTTATCAGCAGCCGAACGTTTTCGGCTCGGGTCATGTTTCTGAACGGCGGAAGTCGGGGGCCTTGTCGACTTCGGGAGGGCTAGAATAGCAGAGCTCGAAGGCTCTTTGCTCCGAACCGCCGAATCGCCCCCGGACGCCTCGAAAACAATTTCACCCGGTTCCACCTCGGGCGCCGCATTTCTCTCGACCACTTCGGCTGTGCAGTCTTCTGCGGCTCGGGTCGTTTCATCTCCTTCCCGGCTCGGGGGTTCGGGTTGAGGAATGGCCTCGGTATGCGCCAGGACCGCCTCGGTCTGCGCCTGAGCCGCCTCGGCAGCTCGTCTCGCGGCCTCTTCCGCCTCACGCCTCTTCCTCTCCCTAAGAGCGATTATCACCATCTTCTCTCGAGTATCCCTTGAAGAACTGGAGGATGAAGAGCTAACAGGGACTCCGGCAAGGATGGCTCGCGATTTCTCTACTCTTTCGAGGGAGAAGTTCTTTCTCCAATTAACCTTCCGCGCCGAAAGAGAGTCTTGAACAGTAAAAAGGTCGTCGGGAATCGGGGGAAGATAGCACCGAACTGCAAAACAAAGCAAAAAAAAATCTCTCAGAAAAGGAAGAGAATATCAACTGAATCTCCGAGCCAAGGCAAAGCTTCGGGTCGGCTACCAAGTGGTCCCCAAGTTGTCTTGGTTCGGTGAACGTAATCTTCGCCGACCGACGCCTCGTTCACCAAGACGTAGAAGAAGCGTTCAGTCCAAAACTGATCCTTGCTGGGGAAACCACCAATGATCCGTCGCTTCGCCTTGTTGGAAATATAGAACCTATTTCCTTTTGGAGCTTTCCTGATTTCCAGCAAGTTCAGCAGGTGATTTAGCTCGATGTCAAGACCGCATTCGAAGCTTCGTACTAAAATGCCAATCATATGCCGTAATCCCCTCGGCATAATCTGCCCAATCGAGATCCCGTGTTTCCAAAGATATTCGAGGATCACTCCGGGGATCGGAAACCAGAGGAAGCAAAGCTCGAAGAACACCTCGTACAGAGTGAAATGATTCTCTAGAGGGTTGTCGGCTCGGTCGCTCTTCTCTGGAACGACGAACTCCACCGCCTCGGATATTCCGAAGCGATGCCTCAACGCCTCGAGCGACTCAAGGGAGCAGAGTGTAGATCCAGGCGGGTCGGGTTTTTGTCTCTTAACTCTCAGCCCTCGCCCAGATGTGGAAGCGCCCCGGGACGCCATGAGGCGTTCCAATTCAAGCTTCGCCTCGAAAAGATCAAAGGGAAATGCCTCCACCTCGGCCTTGGGCGCGGCGCGGTTAATGTCCTCGTTAAGAACGGGATCCTGGGGATGGCTCATCGAAACCGACGGCTCGCCATCCGGAGAGCCGACATCTGATGGGTTTTCATGGTTTGACGCTTCGTCAGATGAGTGATTGGAGGGGCTCGGCGAAGCAGACGCCTCGGAGGATTCCACCGTGCCTCTCGCCTCGGCGTCTATACGGCTTGGTTCATAGTGAAAGAGCGGATCCAACGAATCGTCGGAACGGCTCGACATAATTTATGACTTTTACAAGAATTACAGCGCGACTCGGCGAGCCTCTGCCGGAAAAAGATCTGGAACGGCGGAGACCTCGGAAACCCTAGCCGGAAAATAAATAAACTAGAGAGAGAAAGAAGAGAGAAGGGAGAGCTACCTTTAGTGAAAACGAGTGAGTCGGGAAATAATGAGGAAGAGTGAAGGAGCTCACCTATTTATAGAAAAACGAAGCGCGTGAATTCCGCGTGAACCTCGGGAAACCGCCCAACAGCGCGTGGGATCCGCGGTGAATTGGTTATACCGGGCTGCGTCGTCGGCACGCGCCGAAAGATCAGGAATATCCTCTCGGAAGACCAACAGTCAGGGTACCCAGAATGAAACGGCTTGGTAATGACTCTTTCTCTCTTGAATCGCCTCGTCGTTAAACGAAACGGCTCGGCATTATCTATCTCTCTTGAATCGCCTCGTCGTAAAACGAAAGGACTCGGCATTACCCATCTCTCCTTTAACGCCTCGTCGTTAAACGAAACGGCTCGGCATTATCTATCTCTCTTGAATCGCCCCGTCGTTAAACGAAACGGCTCGGCATTATCTATCTCTCTCGAATCGCCATGTCCTTAAACGAAACGGCTCGACATTATCTATCTCTCAAAACGCCTCATCGTTAAACGGCTCGGCATTAACCCTTGCTCTTTTGACGCCTCGTCGTTAACGAAACGGCTCTGCATTAACTCTTGCTCTTGAAACGCCTCGTCGGCTCGGCATAACCACCATCAGATCGCTTCGCCACGGCTCATCGTTGCTAAAAACAAAATCGCTTCGTCTCTGATTCGCCTCGGCATCCTCGGCACTCCTTGGAAACACCTCGGCATTTGCACTCCCAAAACGCCTTATCCGGGCTTACGTCGTAACAGCTCGGCTCGATGGTTTATCTTGTGGTCAGGAGTAAGGTACCTCGTCATTCTCGACTCCGAGATTGACGAGCTGGGAGGCTAACTGTTGGGATCGGTTTTCACCCCGCACAGATAAAACCATCCCAAAATAACTAAGTATAGAAAGTGGGAGAGCTGTGGCCATCAAATGGGAGAGCCGTCCTCACCAAGGCAAGAAGGAGAGCCGTTTCCACCAAGACAAGCGGGAGAGCCGCGATCACCAAGTAGGAGAGCCGAGAAGAAGGAGAGATGGGCCGAGCCGTATTACAGAAAATGGACCGAGCCCCTGTTTTACATACCTGGGCCGAGCCGCGGTGAGGTGGAGCGGATCATATCAAGCAGGCCGAGCCGTGGGCCGAGCCGTAACAAAGGAAATATGGGCCGAGCCGTAAAGAAACATGGATGGGCCGAACTGAAGCCTTGAGAGGTGAAGCCCATGGAAAACCCTAGGCGAGATGCAAAGGCGGTCAGCCGCACGAGGCGATAAGGAAATATTCTGAAAATCTCGTCCGAGATTTTCGGCTAGGCGGTTTAGAAAGTCAGTATAAATATATGATGTATGCAATTCATTCCGCCAACTTTTGCAACCCTAAGCAATAAGACCTACACACTTTCACAGCAATAAAAATCCTCTTTTGATCTTACTGCTCTTGCGATTACCCTAGAAGTTTCAGATCCCTTAGTTTTTCTTCACAAATTCTTGGTTGTGCGAGTTTTGGCTCACACAAAAACCCATAAGAAAAGTAATAAGGAAATAGTAGTTTAAGATAGATATGATAAGATGCGCTGCATCAATGATGCTCTCATATCTTGTTTTAACGAGATTCTTGAATCTGATTTTTTAATGCAGATAACAGGGAGACGAAGCCTTACGGAGAAAGGAGTTGACGAAGTACTTGTGGAAAAAATCGGACGCCTAGCTTAGAGAAAATTTTGCTTCTAGCCAAGCTACTTTGGTTACCCGAAACAATATGAAGTTTGCTTATAAACTTGCAAAAAATGCAATCTTTTCTCAAATCAGCAGTGCCAATGTGATCAAGGCAACCAAAGGAGAAATCTGTGTCATTTGTCTGGAGGAAACCAAAGCCGATCGCATGTTCTCAAATGATAAATGCCTTTACCGTCACTGCTTTTCTTGTGTGAACCAGTTTGTGGAAGTGAAGCTGTGTGGCGGTAAAGTGCCCACATGCCTTGATGATGGATGCAAGCTAGAGCTCACTCTTGAAAACTGTAGCAATATTTTGACGCCAAAGCTGATTGAGCTTTGGGAACACGAGATGAAAGAGGATTCGATTCCCGCCGCATAGAGAATCTAAAACTGTTCAACGTTGATGTCCAAAACCAAGCTTTCAGTATGGGATGATCCATCCAATAATTTTCGGGCATGTGTCAAATGTTCTGGACTATTCTGCATCGGTTGCAAAGTACCATCACATTCTGGATTATCGTGCGTGTAGTACAAGAAACTTCATTCTGAGCCTCTAGTTAATGAATTGATGCTAAAGTTTCTTGCAAAAGACCAAAAGTGGCGTCAATGTGTCAGCAACCACAAGTATTGCAGGTACATATATATGTATATTTTTTTAACGGAAAATCCCTTTTTTAACCATCACATCTCTAGCACTTTTAACCTTGAGTTAGTTTCACTCTCACTTTAAATTTTGAGACAATTTCACTCTCAGTTCCCCCATAGTTAACTATAATTAAGCTAATTTCAAGAGGTGGTTTTTTGTTGGTATTAATTTCATTGTGGCTTTTGTAGATATGGGTATCAGTTTTGCTACAAATGTGGAGTTGAATGGAAAGAAGGTCAAATGACTTGTCCTACTGGTTGCACACTTACTGACCATGGTGATTCTGATGATGACAATGAAGATGGTTTATTGATATTTGGAAAAAGTCACTGTTAGGTGAAGATGAATACTCGTATATTCAAGAAAAAACCTTATCTTTTTGAAGTTCAGATATGAAATTAGCCAATTACAATCATATGTAGAACCGTGCCTGAGCATAGGCTAGTGAAGCATGTGCTTCAGGGCCAAAGAGAATAAATAAAATTTTGGGGCAAAAATTTTTAAACTGAGTTAGCGCAGCTGGTATTGATTGTGTGTTTTCTTCTTCTAATACGCAGGTTCGAATCCACAAGGCCTCATTTCTTTCTTTCTTTTTTAAAAAAATCAGTCTTATGGTTGTCCCACATCGACAAAACTAAATAATTTAGAAAAGTAACTGCACTATAAATAAGAATTCACCTTGTTACTAAAAATGCAAGAATAGTCATATTTTATATAAAATGCATTGATATTCAACTAGTTTTTTTTGTTATAACATTTTTTAAAAAACAATTAAGGGGGCCAAATTATTTTTTTTTTGCTTGGGGCCTCAGAATTCTCAGGCACGGCTCTGAGATTCATATGGTACTAAATTCAGTTAGTAGACATGTCCTATAATTCATTTTTTGTGCCTTTTGTGTTTTTAATGATGGTCGTGTTGATATCACGAATGGTATTTTTTACATTAAATATCTTCTTGTTTCACATTTCATATCTATCTTCTTGATCGGTGTCCTTTTATTAATTTCCCTCTTTACTTAGAATCTAGGATAAGGTGTTTCAGAAACTAAATCACTATCCATGAATGAAGAGATTAATGTTAACGTGTTAGTGAAATGAATAATTCAGTAAATAGGTAAAGAGATGTTCATAACAATATATATATATATATGTATATATATATATCTTACATTTAACGTGAAGTGGTAAGAGAATGTGCTATGCCCTTTTACAAATCAGACAGTGCGGACGTTATCTCCAAGACTTCTGAACATCAATCCGATATATCCCTTAGATTTCTGTTTCTGTATTTGCATATGGTAAACGATGTTGCTAACGAAGACGCTGCGTTGTGCTGCCACCATCAAACACTTTTCAGGAAGCCCTTTAATAGTTTCTTAAATAAATCGATATCAAACAAACCTCCTAGCTTTCTAAAACGGGCTTCTCGAGTGAAGTTATGCGTGATTTTCAGTTTAATTTCAACATAGAAAATATATAACGAAGGAGGAATTTTTTCAGATATACGGATTCAGACGTAAACAGAAACACAAGTCGTTCTACTTTCTACAATTCCACAAACTCTTGATCATTTTTTTTATGGAAAACAATAAAATCTAAATGAATCGGGAATAGGATCTTGAAAATGCCGCTACTACTTTCTTCCCTCTATTCACTAATGTATGTTATATACGCAAGGCTTTAATAAAGTGTTTTGAATGACGAAGAGAACGACTTGGATAAATCCCATTCATTAGGGTTTCGAGTGAACAAATAGAAAAGTTTATAATAAAGATGGGCTTTCTCTAAAAGTTAGAGAATTGACAACAGCAAAATCCACACTGAACTTACTGTCTTAGATTTGGTCAATAATTGTAGAGGATAACTACAGACCAAAATTGGAGTGTAGGCCGGAATGTTGAAGTATAATCATATCTATCTTGTATAAGATAAAGTTACATTTATATAAGTTAGTTATTTTATTAAGAGTCACAAATTATATTCCTATAGGTGTGTTGTTTCATTTACACAGTCATGTCTTTTTAAAGACAATGTTTCGTCTTGTATAACTACTGATCGAGTCTAGTCCCAGAGTGTGACAGAGTGTGTAACACAGTTTATCTCCGTTTCTTCCATAATAAGTGCTCTGTTTTCTTCTTCGTTTTCATACTCTGTTTAACAAAGTCTGTTTTAACAAAACACCAACATGGTATCAGAGCCTACTGATTCAAGGGGCCAATTCAAGTACAAAGTTCAAGTAAATAAAAAAGAGAGTTATGGAGACGATGTCACATATTGTGACTCCGATCTTCAATGTGAGAATTATGGATTCTGGTGCATCAAGATGAAAACAATTTTCCAGACAAAGAAACTGTGGGAAATTGTTGAAGGAGGAGTTCCAAATCCACCTGCACAAGGAGATCATAGCCCCGAAGCCGTGCAACAAAAGACTCAGTGTGATGAAGCATCTTTAAAGGATTTAACGGCACTGCAATTTCTGCAAAGTGCCGTGATGGATCAGATCTTCTCCCGCATAGCACCAGAACAAACCTCAAAGGAGGCTTGGGATTCTCTGCAAACCGAATTTCAAGGAATGCCTTAAGTTTGATTGATAAAATCCAGTCGCTGAGAAGAAAATATGAATATTTGAAGATGAATGATGGTGATAACGTCAAGGTTTTCACGGGAAATTACTTGATTTGAGAAATCATTTGAGAGTCCATGGAGAAGAGAAAATAGATTATCAAATTGTTCAAAAGATACTCATCTCTCTTCGTGTTACCGTGATGGAGCAAACAAAAGATTTACAAACTTTGGCCGTGTCGGAGTTGATCGGTACTCTTCAAGCCCATGAAAGTCGTATTGCTTCAAGATATGAGAATTTGACTGAAGGAGCATTCAATGTTCAATCAAGAGGAGGAAAATCTGGTTTCCAAAGGGAAAACAAATTCGGTGAACGTCAAGTAAAAATAAAAAGGTGGGGTGGTACCTGCAAGAAAGACAATCACACAGAAGCAGATTGTTGGAAGAAACAGAACAAAGATGTTCAACAAAAAGTTTCAAATAATAAAAGAAAATGTTACAACTGCGGCAAGGTAGGACATTTCTCAAGGGATTGCCGTTCAAATAAATATGAATGAGCACATATGAGTCTTGAAGAAGAAGATGAAGTTCACATGCTTTTTAGTGCAAGTGAAGAAACACCAACAATCACGCGAGAAGAAGGATGGTTACTAGACACCTGCTGCACCAATCACATGACAAAGGAAGAGAAATACTTCACAACATTGGATAGAAGTATCAACGTTCCAATCAAAGTTGAAAACAGAGAAGTCATAATGACTGCCGGCAAAGGAGACATCACTGTTATGACCAACAGAGGGAAACGGGTCATCAAAGATGTTTTCATTGTGCCAGGATTGGAAAAAAAATCTACTAAGTTTTCCACAAATCATATCTCATGGATATCGCGTCATATTTGAAGACAAGCAGTATATAATCTTTGATCCTGTTGGGAAAAAGATTATGGAGATTAAGATGGTTCATAAGAGTTTTCCAATAAAATGGAATTCTCCTCACCAAGATGCCATGACTGCTCGTGAATAAGAAAAAATGGAGTTATGGCATAGACGATTGGGTCACGTGTGTAAATCAAGAATACAACAAATGCAAAAGAAGATGGTAAATGGTTTACCAAGGTTTCAAGTGAACCGAGAAGTGTGTGGAGCATGTAAGCATGGAAAGCAAGCAAAAGATGCATTTCCAAAGGAATCTCTAACAAAGACAAAGGAGAAACTCCAGATAGTTCACACTGATGTTTGCAGACCGATGCAAACAGAGTCATTTGATGGAAGCCGGTACTTCTTATTATTTATTTTGGCAAGAAATAAAATGATGAAAAGTTTGATGATTAAACCTTTTATGACATTAGAGAAATAGGTTATATAATTAAATTATACATTAATTAACCCTTCACTTGTTTGTTATTGTACATTAAATTAATAAAAGGTTTAATCATTTAAAACCAAAATGATGAAAAACAATGATTTATATTTATTTGGAGAACTGATGTATAATTTTTAATCTTTGTTTTAATATTATGATTATTAAATAGCATTTGATTACTTTGTTACACTTTTAATTAGCTTTAGTATACTATTTATAAATATTATACCAATTATAAGTTTTCTAAACAGAACATATTATATATTCAAAATAAGACTATGAAACCTCACACATTAGATATAAGTTTTAAGATTAAAAACTGAAAAATTCTTTATACATATTACTACATTTAATAATATTCATAAATTAATATCTTAGTAGATATAAAATTACATATATTTTTTATTAAAATAATATTTAAAAACATATCCACACGTAGCTAGGAGACAAAATTTAATGATGATACTCCTGAAATGGATCAACGATTTATTTGTTTTTGTAAAATATTAAATTGAAAGTTATGAGTAAAGGAGAAAGAAAACATGAATATTGAATATTTATTCTATTAAAACAGAAGCACTTTTAGTATCTATTTTCAAATATATCTAAATTTTTTTTAAAAATTGTTGGAAACATTTTTAAAATTTTTTAGAGTTTATTGCAATATTATTTAAATAGCACATTTTATTTTATATATAAATTTAATTCCAAAAATGAGATATTAATTTAGATTACTAAATCAAACTATATTTTTTTTGTAACTAAATTAATTCTGAAAATTATATATTAATTAAATTACTTTAGACTTTCTTAAATCTAGGTTAGAATTAATTTAATATTTAAAATTTAAATAATATTTTTAGAAATATACATATGATTAATGGATACGTTATTATATTATTATAATCATATTTAATCAGATTAAAATTTTACATATTGAAAACTGATAAATATTAATATTATATGATAATTTGATTGGCAGATTAGGTTTTTTATAATTGTATTTTTATGCGGATTAAGTTATCAAAACATGCAAGATATTAAAATTAAAATTATTTCAAAATTAGTATATATTTATATTATATATTAATATAAATAGACGGGTTAGAATTACGGTTTTATAACCACGATCCTTTTTGAATTAATAGGATGAGCGAGTTAGAAATATATTTTTGCAATAACGGTCATTTTTCGATTAATAGAATGGCCACATTAGAATTCTGTTTTTATGATCGCGGTCAGAATAATACTAAAATTAAAAAAAAAAAGAATTATATCTAAACACAAAAATAAATTTTTGTCACTTATTAGAAAATTATATCTATAAAATAAACATAAATTATATTACAAATTTGATTAAAAATAAAATTTCGTGAGTTCTTAGTTAAATTTAGTTAATAAAATTTAGTTAAATTTAATAGGATGCACGGGTAAAATTTAGTTAAAAAATTTAAATAAAATATAAAACTTGTCAATTTTTACAAATAAATAGTGAGTTCTTAATGTCTTAAAATTGATCAAAGATAAAAACAGAGTTGTACAAAAAGTTTATTTTTTCTTGTGAATAAAATTTAGCATTCTCTTCAAAAAAAAAAAATCTTGATTATGGATTAGTTTTTATATTAAATTGAAATTGTTTTCGAATTTTTTTGTTTACAGACATAAAGATAATTAACTGATATAGAAAATACGCTATTAACTAACAAATAGGAAAAACATTGATTTCTTTCTGTTTTCCTCAACGAAGGTAGCCTTCTGGAAGAGCATAAAAATATGCATGGCCGAGCGACGAGCGAGTTTCTTAGGTCTGGAGCGGGGATACTGAAGTCCCTGATGTAGAGATTCTAATCTAGGATTATCGATCTTTCGCAGGTAAATTCAGCTGAATGAACAACGACGCAACACGATTTTGTTTACCCAGAGTTCACCAATATGGCTACGTCTCTGGGGAACGGGATCCCTCAATTGCTTCACTATCAAATCGTTTACAAGAAAGACCCGAAGGCGATATACAACTGTATGAAAAACAAGCTCAAAAGACGTGCACGAGGAAGATGATCGGGACCGGAATCTTTCTACCGGAACACCGCCTTAACGCCGTAAGCTCCGATCACTCTCTCTCTCTTCTGTTCTTCAGCTTTCTCTCTCTATAACAGATTGCTCTCGCTCACTCACTCTGTTTCTTGTTGCAGGTCGCGCGAAGAAGAAGACCTCTCTTAGTGGATCAGAAATTAGTCGCGGCCTTCTTAAGGATGCAGGCCCAAAAGTGAAGTCTCGTGGGCTTTCGGCCCAGTTTGGTGTTTGACTGAACCCAGCTCACCTAACAAAACTCCACCTTTCAGACATAACACCGAGACACACACCGACCAAACCCTAAATCCTCTCTTCCACTTCTCTCGAACTGCGACTCCAAAGCCATGACCTACTCCGGCCAAAACCTTCCTCAAATCGACTGTTTTTTTTTTTCGGTAGATCAGCTTTCTGTGAGGTAACCCCGTGAAAACCTTTATCCCTGAGTGTTTTCTTTACCTCTCGATTCGACTTCCTGAGAGACTCACAAAACCTTTCACCTTGCATGTCTCCTCAGATCCTCTGAAGACCCGATCCTGGACCTTTGACGCGTGAAAAATCATAAGGTAACTCTGAAACCCTCAGATCTATTCACTCCTCGCATGTATTTTCCCTTTACATCTGTTTACGAGTTTCAAAAGACAAACCCTGACTGTTTTCTTTTCTTGTTCCCTTCACAGATGCTCCACCTTGAACCGAAGAACTTCCGTTCCTCCAGTTTCTATGCTCACGGGTAACTCTCTTCTCCTTTTTTTTCTTTTTTTTGTTTTTTTTTAAAAAAAAAACAACACACCAGAGTCATCACGATAAACTAACCTTTTCTTTGTTTACCTTGATGCATGCGAGCAACTCTGATGGTGGAGTTACCCGGAGTTGATCCGTCTTCAGACGACGTTTACGAGATCACAGCAGAGCTGAAACTTAGGCCCAGGTAAGGCTTTAGTTAAGAAGTCTGCTGGATTTTTACTCGTGTGAATCTTATAAAGAACTATATCACCATCTGCCACTATATCCCGTATAAAATGATACTTAGTAGCAATGTGCTTGGTATGCTCGTGATGAACTGAGTTCTTTGCAAGCGCCAAAGCACTCTGTGAGTCACAGTGTATTTTAACACCTCCTGAACTGAAACCTAATTCATCACAAATACCATTTAACCAAATCGCTTCTCTCACAGCTGATGAGAGAGCCATATATTCTGCTTCCGTAGTTGATAACGCCACAACTGATTGCAAATTTGATCTCCAACTGACTGAATTTCCCCAAACTTTAAACACAAACCCAGTCACAGATCTTCTTTTGTCGAGGTCTGTGGCATAATCCGAATCGCAGAACCCTTCAATGTTAAAACTTGAACCTTTAACAAACGTAAGACACGCTTTAGATGCTCCTGAAAGATACCTGAGAATCCACTTAACAGCTGACCAATGTTCTCTACTTGGACTTGTCATAAACCGGCTAACAACTCCAACCGCGTATGCTAAGTCTGGTCTCGAACCAATCATAGCGTACATAAGACTCCCAACCGCACTAGCATAAGGAACATTATCCATATAAACAGCTTCCTCCTTTCTTTCCCTTTTAGACAAACTCTTTAGCTTGAAGTGAGGTGCCAATGGAGTGGTAACTGATTTTGCTCCTGTCATTCCAAAAGCCCTTAAAACTTTTTCAATGTAGCTTTCTGAGACAACACCAAAACCCCCTTCGCTCTGTCTCGAATAATGTCCATACCTAAAATGCGTGAAGCCTTTCCCAGATCTTTCATCTCAAATTCCCTGTTCAAACTTTCCTTCACTTTCCGAATTTCTGACATGTCACCTGAAGCAATTAACATATCATCCACGTACAACAAAAGATAAACCGCTTGATCAGTTTTCACATTCCTCATGTAGACACACGGATCAAAACTGCTCTTCTGAAACTTCTCTTGCTTCATGAACCCATCAAACCGTATGTTCCACTGTCTTGGAGATTGCTTTAACCCGTACAACGACTTCCTTAATAGACAGACCTTATTCTCATCTCCTTTCTTGACAAAACCTTCTGGTTGAGCCATCAATATCCGTTCGTCTAGATTTCCATTAAGGAACGCTGTTTTCACATCCAACTGTTCAAGTTCATAATCCTTGTTGACCACCAAAGATAGCATAATTCTGATTGACACATGTTTCACAACCGGTGAGAAAATCTCATTATAATCCACACCTTCTTTCTGTGAGAAACCTTTTGCAACAAGCCTTGCTTTATATCTTGGCTTTTCAACACCTGGAATACCTGGCTTTAACTTGAAAACCCATTTACAACCAATTACTTTCTGCTTGTTTGGCTTGTCTATGAGATCCCAAGTATGATTCCTTTCCAAAGAATCCATTTCCTCATTAGCCGCATCATTCCAATATTTCCATTTCTTGCTTCTTCTGGCCTCTTCGAATGTTCTTGGCTCTTCTGTTTCCAAATCCTCTGCCGCTGATAGAGCATAGGCCACAAAATCTGAATCCTCAAACCTCGAAGGAGCTCTTACATTTACCCTTCTACTTCTATCTCTGGCAAGCAAGTAATCATCCAGAGATTGATTTCCTTGTTCTCCTGACTCAGCGAAACTTAACCCTTCCGAATCACTTTCTGAGCCATCTGAATCAATTGAACCTTCTGAATCTGAAGAATGATCATGTACTCCACCTGGAGATGATTCCTCCCAAAACTCAGAACCTGACGATGTTGGTCCCTGAATCAGATCACTGCTAAACGTAACTCTCTTTCCTGACTTGTTTCGTTTATGTCTGACTTCATCTTGTTCATCGTCACTAGACTTTTCCCCAAGAGTATCTTTGTACACCTTTTCCTCATTGAAAACCACATTTCTACTTGTAGTGCATTTTCCCTCCTCTGAAATCCATACGCGATACCCTTTTACTCCAAACGGATAACCCAAGAAAATCCCCTTTGTTGCTCTTGGCTTTGTCTTTTCTTGAATAGTATGAACATAGGCAACACACCCGAATCTACGGAGATGTCTTAGGTCGGGCTTGTGTCCAGTCCATACCTCCTCCGGTGTCTTGAACTCAATCGTTGAATTCGGAGTCAAGTTTATCAGATATACCGCTGTTTGAGTAGCCTCTGCCCAAAATTCCTGTCCCAATCCAGTCTCAGCTAACATACTTCGAACTTTATCCATAATGGTTCTATTCATTCTCTCGGACACACCATTCTGTTGCGGTGTGTACGTGCAAGTCCTGTGTCTCTTTACACCAGTCTTCCTACACAGCTCATCGAACTGAGCATTACAGAATTCCAAACCATTATCAGTTCTAAGACACTTTAACCGTTTTTCGGTGTGCTTCTCAACAGCTTCTTTCCACTCTTTAAACTTTGAGAACGCTTCATCCTTAGTCCTTAGAAAATACACCCAAACTTTCTTCGAGTAATCATCTATGAAACTTATGAAATATTTGCACCCACCGAGACTTTCTGGTGTGGATGGAGAACCCCGTAAATCTGAATGTACGTATTCAAGTATCCCTTTAGTAGTGTGCTTGGCCTTAGGGAAACTTTGCTTGTGTGATTTTCCTAACACACATCCTTCACAGAAACCCAAATCTCCAACTTCTTCCTTAGGCAAAAAACCATCCTTGACTAACACCTCCATGTTCTTAAGACTCATGTGACCCAGTCTTGAATGCCATAGACTCGTCATATGTTTCTTTGAGGCTGAGAGATTTGCTTCTGCATTCGCTACCTGGCCTTGAAGGTAATACAGTCCTTCTTCATATTTCCCCGAGATCACCTTTTGGCCATCTTTGTAGAAAGTGACTTGATAGTCCTTACTTTCATACTTGCACCCTGCCTTTTCAAGCATTCCGTAGGATATCAAGTTTCTGCTCATATCGGGCATGTAACGCACATCCGTCAATACAACTTCGGTTCCATCCGGGTTAGTGATCCTGACCTTACCGATCCCTTTAACCTCGCTAAAGGTGTTGTTTGCCATTAACACCTTTCCACCATTAACTTCCTTTAGATCAAACAGCAATTCCCTATTCGGCGTGATATGGAAAGTGCATCCAGAGTCCAAAACCCATGCATATTTCGCATCTTGCATACTAACCGTAAGGACCAGTGGCTGTTTCGCTTCAGCTGCCACATTTGCTGAGGAATCACCACCTTTCTTCTGCCCTTTATTTGGACATTCTCTTTTCCAATGTCCTTCTTTTCCGCAAATGAAGCAGGTGGTATCCTTAAACTTGTTCTTTGATTTTGATCTTCCATTTCTGGACTTTGATCTGCCTTTGCCTCCTTGATTTCCAGATCTCTTTTCAGACCTTCCTCGAGACTCGATGTATAGTCCTTCAGCTGATGACTTACTCTTTTGGAGAAGACCCTTTTGTCTTAATTCAGCTTCCTTTGAGAGAGCTGCAATTACCACTTCCTCCACCGTTAGTGTTTCTTTTCCACTTCCGTATTGAAGCGTGTGAACCAGAGGTTCATAAGCGGAAGGAAGCCCTGACAGAAGCTGTATTGCCTGATCCTCGTCTGATATGGTAACTTTCAAACTTTCCAGATCAGCAATGAGCTTTAGGAATATGTCAACATTCTCTTCTATTGACTTATTCTCTTCCATTCTGTAACATGAGAACTGCTTCTTCAAGTAAATCCTGTTTGGGAGTGACCTTGTCTGGTAGATTCTTTCGAGTGCTTTCCACTGATTCAACGCGGTGCTCTCGTGCATAATCTTCCTTAGGATTTGATCGCTCAAGCAAATTCCCAGTAAGCTCCTTACCCTCCGATCCTTAGCTTCCTTTTTCTTATCAATTTCTGGTTCTGACGAGTCTTCCACTTTGTCATCTTCTGACTTTGTTTCGTCTTTCTTGGAAACAGGTGTTGTGTAAATGGTGAAGTCTTCTTCCAGTACAGATAGTAAACCTTGGACATCAAGCTGCCCCATCATCTTGTACTTCCATATACCAAAATCTCCCTTTCCATCGAACTTGTCCATCTCAAAGCGACCTCGAGTTGGCTCCATACTGACTTCTGGATCTTTGTCTTTGCTTACAGGTTCTTAGGCGTGACCTCTACACCAGGATCGACAAACTGTCGAGAAGAACGTAGCGAAGAATCAAGATTGAACCTCTACTCCAAAATCTCGATCCAACCTTCCAATAAAAGCAAAGATAAGTTCCGATACCGAGCCTCTATTCCTAGAACTCCTTAGCTATCCAACCTGGTTAGCTCTGATACCACTTGTAGAGATTCTAATCTAGGATTATCGATCTTTCGCAGGTAAATTCAGCTGAATGAACAACGACGCAACACGATTTTGTTTACCCAGAGTTCACCAATATGGCTACGTCTCTGGGGAGAGAACGGGATCCCTCAATTGCTTCACTATCAAATCGTTTACAAGAAAGACCCGAAGGCGATATACAACTGTATGAAAAACAAGCTCAAAAGACGTGCACGAGGAAGATGATCGGGACCGGAATCTTTCCACCGGAACACCGCCTTAACGCCGTAAGCTCCGATCACTCTCTCTCTCTTCTGTTCTTCAGCTTTCTCTCTCTATAACAGATTGCTCTCGCTCACTCACTCTGTTTCTTGTTGCAGGTCGCGCGAAGAAGAAGACCTCTCTTAGTGGATCAGAAATTAGTCGCGGCCTTCTTAAGGATGCAGGCCCAAAAGTGAAGTCTCGTGGGCTTTCGGCCCAGTCTGGTGTTTGACTGAACCCAGCTCACCTAACACCTGAGACACAAAGAGATGTCCAGGTCAGAACAACAAAAGGAAGGAAAAAATCCCTATAATATGTTGTCTGGTGCATCGGAGGCTCGGAGCATGCATGGAAATATAACAAAAATCAAAATTAAATGCCACATGTAAATTCTTTTCCATTTCGGTAAATGCTAACAACGGATTTCTTTCTCTTCTTTTTGTTTTTCCTAAATATTTGTGAATCAAATTAGCGGGAAATTGATTTCCTGCTATCAACAAATTTATTAATTTCATCTATACACAGACTTAAAAGTTGAAGTAAACAAAATCACAAACAACAGTATCATGTTTTTGTTTCCATATGATAGCTAAAAGCCTAAAAAGATAAGATTATGTTTTAGGATGAGACATTTTAGTGTCCATCATTAAATCTAATGAACTAAATGCAAAATCTGTAAGCGAAAAAAAGTCCAGACAATGGTATCAGAGTTTTCCAAATAAATGAATCATTCTGGAATGATAAAAGATGGAGAAAATATACAGGATATTATACAGTTGGATTTAGACATTTATTATTTTTTTATCGTGACAGAACATAATTATGACAAAATCGAAGGAGCTTGAGAAAATTCAATTCCTATAGAGCTTCGTCAGCTTTTCCCTTTTCATTATTTTTTTTCAAAATACATTCATTTATCACTTATCAGGAGACAATTTCTCGCGTTTGCGTGAGTGAGGCGTCACCTTCCGTCAATGCTATTATTGTGTATAATACTGTATATAGGGTACCGCTTAGGGTTTTTCTTGCCCATTTTATTAACCATAAAACAAATAAACAAAATGAAAAAGACAATTAGTATTGTACTAATAACACCCAATCATGGGTACAAATAACACACACTAAAAAGTGATGATATTTTATGGTTTGCAATTAGTCCCATTTTTTCTCTCTTTTTTTCTATATGAACCAAGTTTAGTCGAGGAGGAATAGGCTACAAGCCTACAAGAGTTTAGGTCGACAAAATGGAAACTGGATTACGTTTGGTCAGACATAATCATTGTATACTAGTGACAAACTAAATAAATCCTTTAAAGTCATCTATGTAGGGGATATATATACTGTGTATAGCAAAGGCTCCTACCTCATCTTTGGACACCATCATGAATAGTTTGACATCCCAAACATTTGATTTTGGCCCATTTTTTTTAATCTTTTTTTTTCAACCTAAACTCTAACCCAATTTCTTTCTTAATTCCTAATTAAAGCCCAAATTCATATCCTAACCCATGAAATTTGTTTCTAAACCAAAACTTTAAACCAAACCTAGTGAAACCAAAAGAAAAGAAAAGAAAAAGAGCGCAGCCGTAAGAGAACAAAGAGGATAAGAGAATAAGAAAAGAGAGAGAGAAAAGAAGAAAAAGAGAAGAGAGAAAGGAAGAGAGAGCTCACCGTCCACCATGAGGATCCATTGCCACCATGAGCTGCACGTCTCCAGAGGAGGACCCATGGTCACCGGAGCCTCTGATCTACCACCGTCGCAATTGTTGCTTGCATCGAGAAGAGGACAGGCTGGAGAAAAAAAAAGTTGAGGGAAAAGGCACAGATCCGAGGTAGGGTTTTGTGAGGAAGATTTACGTTGCTTTAGAGAGAATTAAACCCTGATCAAGGTGTCTCTTGAAATATCTCATTGCAACAAAGCCATAGAAGAAAACGACATCGTCATCGGAGTTAAGGTCAGCCCACAACGAAACTTTCTTCCTGCAGAAAAATCATATGCGCTGCCATCCTGCAACCCAGTAATCTGCTTCGACGCAGCAACTTCAAAGGACTGCAGCCGACTCGTATGAAGTCCGATCGAGCTGAAATTTTGTGTAGGGCTTCACGGTACATCTGTCTCTAGTTTCAACGGTGGGATCGAGATTCCAACGGTTGGTTGTCGAGTTATGAGCGCGCTTTCGAGGCAGCTTTGAAGTGTTCTTAAGAAGGGACATTCTCCAGCTTTAACCATTATATTCTCCAAGCGCTATTCCAGGTTCTTTTAAATTAAGGTGAGGACAAATTTTTGGATTTCTAAGATGTATTAGTTGATTTAGTAATGTGTGTATGCTTAGTATAGGTATTAAACATGATTGATAATTGGTATTTGATAATGGTAATTGATAACTGTTATTGATTGGTTATTAATAATAATTAATAATAAAAAGTACTTGAAAATATGATAATAGAATTGTAAGTTATTTAGTCCTTAATTGAAATAGTGTTTATTTGGTTATAATATTGTTTGACGGCCTACAACGAAGAACTGAAATTGTAAAGTTGTAGTGATCGATAAATTGTTTGACGGCCTACAATGAGGAACTGAATATTGTGAAGGTGTAATGATCGAGAAAGGACTGACGAGCCATAGTCAAGTCCTATTGAGGGTGGTGGTACCGGTAACTTGTCAAGCCCGTAATGGGTGGTGGCACCGGTAACTTATCAAGCCTGTAATGGGTGGTGGCAAAGAATGAGTACCATTGACGAAAGTTCTTTGGGAATGTGTTATAGAATCTCAAGGTTGATTGTTTTGAATGATTAAATGATTATATTTATTTAGAAATATTATAATTATATATATTATATAATAATATTAGTTATTCTAGGTTAATTGTTGCTTGAGTTTGATGCCTATATTATGTATACATTATTGCTATTTCAAATAATATATCAAAGAATCTTGTGTGTTTCAAGAGAACACTCTCACTGAATATTTTTTCCCGAATACTCATCTCTCTCTTTTTCAGGTGAGACCGATGAATAGTAGTTGTGACGGTGGATGTGGTGTTGCTTCCGGGGACTATGGATGAGTTTCTATTCAATTATTTTCAATAAAGATTTTTAACTATATTTTTTTAATTATTTTTCTTCAAGTATTTAAAATTTGGTTTATTGTCAAGATATTTCAAGTTTCCACTTATTTATTTTTAATAAAGGATTTAGATAATAAATGAATATTTATTGAATTCGTTTATTCTTTTCATAAGCCGTTAAATGAATGTAAATTAAATTAGGTTTAAAACTTTAAATTGCAAGATTAGGGTATCTCATATAGATCGTCAACTGATATTCTTACCCAACACTCATGTGTCACTACACCCAAAAAAACCCGATAATCTTAATGTTTTACCTGAACTCGAAGTCACGCCAAGTCAAAAAAAAAAGATAACTCATAAATAACAAATTAAAATGGCTGATCAAAGATTTCATGCCGAATTGTTGGAGTTAACACATAAACAAATATGAAATACAAGGCTATAAACACATAAGGAGATATAAGAGAGAAATTGATCTGCAAACATACACACAAAAATATTGATTAATTGTATTCATTATTTGTCTCAGGACTCGACCAATATTGTATCATCATACTTCTGAACTCAATTATCTATCTATCTGTTCATATATTTGCGTGTCCGTTCGAACACTCGTTCTCTTGTTCTACCAAGGTTTCTCATCTTGCAAAACACTCAGTTCTTTGCTATCCAAAGATAACCGGATCCCTAAACCACGAAAGCGGTATAAATCTTTAACGATTGAATTCTAGCATCCACAGTTAGGAGCCGTCACTGGGGAGAAAGCTACTCTAATTGCAAACAGTTGTCATGACATGATCAAACTCCTATCATAGCCAGGGAATCAAATAGACATGGGAAAACCGAATAGAACGCTTCAACATTAGTTGCCAAGATCAACCAGGTCTCAAAAGAAAAAATCGATAATGTGTTCTCTTAACGCGGATCTTGGCTCAAATCGTCACAAATCACGATTATTCCACCCTTACTGGGTGGGTTTAGTTCGGAGGGTTTAGTTCCTTCTAGAGGGATTTACAGAGTAAGATCCACACCAAGGATTCTAGTTTCTGCGATCCAGGCTATGGTTGGATCAAATTTTGGCACTAATCAAAACCCATTATATGTGAGAGAAAAAACTGGTTTCGCTTGTCGAGTGAGAAGTTTCAAATATTTTTAAACTTAGTTACGTCTAACACTAGTAGAAATTTCTCGTATAGTCACGAAACAGTCACGGTTAATCCGTGGCTTTTTTAATTTAGCCACGAAAAAGTTACAAAAAAGCCATGAAGTAAGAAAATAATAGAAACATGACTTTTTCGTGGATATTCGTGGTTAAAATAACCACGAATAAGTGATGTATACTTTCATGACCACAATTATCACAATTTTGCAACAATATATCTCTGAGTATACAGCTATAAAAACAATTCAAGGCTAAACCGTGACCAAATTTTCTTAATTCAAGACACTTAACTCTCATATAACACTCGACAAAAAAAACCTCTCGACACGATGACGACATAACACTTAGAAAGAAAAATTCTACTCTCAAATCTCTTCCTCCTCGAGTCGCCATGGTTTCATTCGGCCAAAACTCCGACCGTCGTCGCACACATCCCTCCGATCTCGCACATCCCTCCGAATCGATTCCACCGGGTAAGTCTGCTCCTCCTCTTTCTCCAGAAGTTTTCTTCAGTTTCATTTTGTGAAATTTGTGTATAAATTCTTAGGGTTTGAAATTGTTTTGTGAAATTTGTGTTTGATTATTTCTCTTACATGCTTAATCTGTAAAAAAATTGTTGGATTTAGTGTTTGGGTATCATCTAGCGTTTGGAATTGGAGGTTTCGAGTTGGGTTTTGATTTTCTCTTCCATCGTGGGTGTTCTTGTGTTCTTGACATATATGTTGCCTACTAGTATGATAAAATGTTTCTCTAGTTTTGGTTTTGGTTTTCTTCGTTAAAAAAAAAATGGGAAAATTGGCTTTTTTAGACTTAAACTTTGGAAAAATGTTAAATGTATACTTAAACTTTTATACAGTGCTATATCATACTTAATATATATTAACATTTGAAATTTATCTTTAATCTTCTTTTTAATTTGAATTTCTTCTTTAAACTTTGTTTTTTGTGCGTAAAACAATTATAAGCCAAACGCTGTTAAATATCCTGTTAAGTCCCACATAGTCCACGCAGGAGATGATGTGTTTTGGCTTCTATAGTTTTAAAAAAAAAAAATGACTTTGTGGGGTTTAGGAGAAATTGATTTTTTTTAAAAAAGAAAAAATCTAGGCAATCGGTCTTTCTTCGAACCATCCCCATCATCGAAACAAATCGAGTTAACTCCACCTGCGATTGAAAAACAGAGGCCAAAGCACAGAGGATCATATGCTATTATGCATCACTTACGTCTAAAAGCACAGTGGTTTAGAAAAATAGAAATTCTTTTTTTTTCTTAACTCCCCTAAAGTTTCTCAGGTCACCGTCAATGATTATTACAGATCCGACTTCTCAATTTCCGATATGGGTTTTCTGGAATTCGGCTTTGTAATTCCCAATTTTTACTTCCTCCAAATTCTCGAATTTGATTGAATCGCATTCTTAATTGAGTTTGTGTTGTGCAATAATCATTGATTTTCCTGTTGGGACAATAAGAATCATGTCAAAACTGTGACTTTTAGAAAACTTTCAGTAGCTATAGTCTTCCCTATCAAAATTGTGTCGCTCTCTTAATTCTCCGATGCGAAATTCAAAGTCCGGCTGTTAGAGACATGCTCGGCAAAAGTCACATCGGATCCTGCTAAAGACGATTCGCTTACTTCGATCCCCTCTCCCTCCCTCTCCTTGTTTAGATTAGAGTACGATTTTTCTTTTCAGAAATCGAAAACTGCAAATAAAGTCATTGCTTACCAGGATGCCACCTAGACTTGATTTAACGGACCCTTAACAGCGTTTAGACAATATAGGTTTAGGCACAAAAAAATAGTTTAGGTATAAAATTTTATTAATTAAGAAGTTGAAGAATGTTTAGGCCCCATATACAAAGTCAGGTATAAATTTAATATATTTTTATAGTTTAGGTTGGAAAAAGCCAATTTCCAAAAAAATGCCTATCTAGTTTTGGTTTTTCAAAAATCGTTTGATTGGAACTAGTAAGATAAGATTGTGAAGCCACTGTTGGTTTATCAAAGCTTTTGTTTCCTTATTATAAGTGTCGAAAACCATGAAGTAGAATAAGGATACTTAGTTACAACTTTTTCTTTGACAAATGAAATATCTTTTGTGCTGTTTGGTGTTAGCATTTTTTTTTCAATTAACATTATTTTGGCTGTGCAGTAAAGACTTTTTGTGTTTGTATTTGTAACTTTGTATAATACAGACGTTTTGTGTTTGTAAATTTGCATCAGAATGACTTATGTGTTGTTGGTTAGATTTGTTCTTTACTTAATGCCACTTAAGGGCATAAGAAGATATATTTTCAAATTCTCTTGCTTAATACTGGTTTCACGATTTGCCATGTCTTTATGCTAAAGCTTCTCTACTTAATTTCTTTTAGATTGTCAGGTTTTCTCTCTTGCTTTATGATGAATGCTTCTACTAAACCAAGGTATGTGATTTCTTATCATTAATTCTTGCTGTGTAAGATTTTCTTTGTTTGTTATGTTTCAAGAGATGAAACTGAGAAGGCCTGCTTAATAGTAGTTTGAAGATTTGGCATGTCTTTAGCTGAAGCTTCTTCACTTAATTTCTTTCATATTGTCTGTTATTCTCTTGCTTTATGATGAATGCTTTTATTAAACCAAGGGTGATTTTATAATTAACTAGGTTTGTACCTGCGCATACGCGCGGGTTTTGTTTCACATGATATTTTTAACAATATGTTTGTTTTGATATATATACATAGTTAATTATAAAAATATGATAACTTGTTTGATTGTTTAGTATTAGTTTTTTTTTTATTAAAATTTTTATTAAACAAATAACTTTTTTTAGGATTGAAAGTAGGATAAGTAGAAAAATTATTTTACTATTCTAAAAATCATAAACATAATATGAATAAAAAAAAGAGATAAAAAAGTGACGCTAAGAACAAAGGACTCATGAGCCTTCTTCAACAACCCATCATGCCTCTTAGAGAAGGTAACTTGTCTGCTATTTGGAACCTCTTTATCACGATTTTTTCACGTCCCATCTTAATTTGAACATCTTAATTTCAATATCGCATAGAACACAATATGAGAAAATGTTCAATCTTTATTCTGTCTTCAAGTCCCCAAAATTGACAAACAAATAAAAGAGAGATTGAATTTATAGCCATAGTGAGGGAATGAACATGAGATAAAATAGTAGGAAAAGAAGATGAAATAAAACATTAAAGGATTTGTCCTCCTTGCTAAGGTGACGCAAAAATAGAGAGGGATCACCATCTGATTGTTTTGGTGGAAAAAAAAAAAAGTTCCATGAGGGAGTAACTCGTTACATCACAATATCATTCGCAAAAGAACCATTAACCAAAGAAATTGATTTTGTCTTACGGGGAAATATTATTGACCAAGAAATCGAGAACCTAAAGGCATCCATGTTCAGCTTTTTCAATAGTTGAACATCTTCCTGCAAAGTTTTAATTTCATCATTTGTTGTTCACACTTATTTGTAAGGGAATAAATAATCTGCTCGCTCAACATAACACATCGAATATATACCTTGTAATGATGATAGAAATCAACTCCCAGCCTGCCGTCAAGGTTATTGATATTTTCTGCAGATTTAAATCAAAAATGCTCTCATGGCTAAAATCCATACCAAAAAGTGACTTGTACATATAGTCTAATAACAATTTTTTTTTTCATACTTGACTGATCGCTTAGAAGAGGAGGAAAGACCTGAATGTTTATGGGTGAATGTGTCCTAAATGCTCACACATCGGCCTCCTTCTTTTGGTGCACCTTCATGCTGTACCAAACAAAAGCAAGAAAAATCTTTTAAAACAAAAACAATGTTCAGAATTCAGAATCCTTTAAATTAGGAACTTGAAAACGAAGCATTAGTCTATAGAGTTTCATTATTACGCGCACTATTACGTGTACGTGCACTCTTATCAGCTAAATGATTAGATCTGCTGCTAAAAAAGCCTAATCATCATCAAAAAGGAATGGGGGGGTTTAGGTCTACGTTCCCAGAAAAAAATCTTCAATTACGTAAAGTATATTTCAGCCGAAATTACATATGACGTGCATGTAAAGCAGTGTTATCGGTCACTGCTTCAGTATTTGAAGAGAGATACGAAATTAAAGTAAAAAGGAGGGGAATAGTCACCAGGCGAGAGTTGGAGGCGATGTTTGCGAGCTCCATTTTTGGTATTTAGATGTGGGTTTTTTTTTTTATGGGAGAACAGTCCACATATGAAAGTTTAATGGTTTTTGGTATGATTTTTTGGGGAGAGATTTGGTGGAAACAATAGCAGGACTCGTAGACGTAGGGGTGGGATTAGTGGGGGTGGGATTTGTAGGGTGCGAAAAGCGGATTGATAAATGAGGAAAGAGTAATCATTAATAAATTAAAGGAGGAGTGGGTGGTTAATTGACATTAACAGAACATAATGGAAGATTGACCGTAAGAAGAAGATGAAGTAGTGAATGAGGAGAACAAAGGAGTTAAAAAGTAGGAATGAAAATAAATTAAAAGGTGGACAGGTGTCCTCCATTCCACTGCTGACGTGGCAGCAGGATGGAGAGAGTTGGCGTAAAATCATATATATGATTATGGCTATGTAATAACATCTTTGATTTGTTATGTTCGATAGATGCAACAGAGAAGGCTTGCAGACTTCAGCTTCAGGTCTTTAATACTTCTTTGTTCTGACAATTGTATAGACATATTTGTCCACAAATTCATCCGAACAACTTGGCAAGGCTACTACAATACACCATGGAGCAGCTGGAAATATGTTCCTTGAGAGAGGAAAGATGTGTGGTGGCAGACTTAAGTGTTTGTTTTCTCTAAGTTAACTATTTCTTTTACTCAACACAATGAATGTTGTTTACTAACTTACAAATACTAATTTTTTTCTTTGAAGATCTCAAGGTTGGCGTGACAACTCTCAAAGGAAACTTGGTGGAGTTGAAGAATGAGTTTAAGGAGATGGTTCACAATGAACAATTCTCTTTGGATTAAGACCCTACCACGACTACTAACCCGGCTACGATAGTGCTGGGTACTACCCCGTTAGATAAGTGGTGTGCTAATGTTTTTGGGATTAAAATGTTCATCTTTTGTAAGTCTTTAGACTTTATAATTCTTTTGGTAATATATGATTGGATCTTTGTAAAACATTTGGTAATATATGATATTGGATTTTAGAATTTTAAATTCAAGTTTTCAGGTTTTCTTGTTTTTCGAATTAAATCATAAACTTGTGGTATTCTGTACCTAAAGAGCTTGACACGAAAATAAAAAGCGACATCTATATTTATGAAAATTTCATAGCAATTCGTGGCTATTTTAGCTACGGAAAACCCACGAACTAAACAGTGGCTATATAGCCACCAATTATTACGTGACTAATTTGTGACTAGTTCTGCTATGAAATTTATGTGTCTAAATTGTGACTAATTAGTCACAAAAAAGTCACGAAAAATTTTAGTCACGATCCTATAGACACAATTTTTTTTTCGTGACTTTTCATATCTATATCATCATATAGCCACGAAAATTAGGCTATTTTTGTGGCTATACACATTTTTTTTACTAGTGAAGCGCTAAGTGCAAAGCTCAAGTCATAATTAATATAGCTAGGCTCGATCCGCATGGAGGTGATAGTCTATATAAAGAAGCAAGCAACAAGGGAATCTTGGATGATAAAGTCTAAGGCTTTTAGCTTAATGGTCCTAAACGTACATGCAAGGGAAAAACGAAATAAAACCAAAAAGAATTAAGATGCAAAAATATGGTAGTGACAAAGCCTAAATAATGTAACCAATCATATCTAATGATCCTAAGAAGCAAAAGATATAAATATGCAAGGATCAAATGATTCAATGTAAAATAGCAAGAGTAAATTACTTTAGAGCAATATGATAAGAAATGGTTCAAGCCTGTTGCATAATTGATGGAGATTGAAATCAATTGGATCATGGTTCCTTATTGGGCTTTAATTTCAACACTAATCTAGAAGTTTTGATTCTTAAAAGTGGATTAGCCCACTACCATGGTAATAATCATCCACTAACCACTCCCTAATCACTATGATCCCTCATGTAATCAAGAAGATTAGTACGTAGTCATTGAGATTCAACCCTAAACATGGAAAAAAAAAGCAAAGACATAAGGATAATTAAAAATTTACCAAGAAAGATCTCTAAAAATTCACTGAAATCCAGAAGATCAAGGTTTTATCCTTTGGAATTTAAGAGCAAAGATGATGCGTGTGTGACGTCGATTATCAATTAATGCATAAGTTTTCCTAGATACTACACACTAAGCCCAAGTATAGGCTAATGAGGTGATAGCATTAAGGTTATCGAACCCAAAGCATTGGAATGATTCTAGGATACTACGTTGTTTCAAATCAAGAGTTGAAATGTAAAAAAAAAAAAGAGGGGGGGGGGGGGGGGTTAGCTAGGTTCTAAGGGATCATGCAAGCATTGTAACAATAAAATATAATGAAGAGCGATATTCTATTAAGAACACAAGTGCATACATCTAATTTATATTCAAAATTTTCCTATTTTCCTACTTAATATTGAAAATAATATAGCTTTAACTGTTATTAAGAATTTTAATTAACAATTTTTCTTGTATTGTTTTGTATTAAAAATGTAATTTATAATTTACAATTTTTTAATTTAGTTATTGATGTAGACTAATAAAATTGACCTTTTAAATCTTATGTGGATGTCATTAGATGCATATACCTTCAACTTTTTATTTTTCTATAAATATAATTTTTTGTTAACAATAAAATTTTAAAAATTTTCATTTTAAATATTGATGTGGACCAATAGAATTAAATTTTTAAATTCTATGTGGATATTCTTAGAGGCATATAGCTTTAACTTTTCTTAGTAATAGGATTTAGAAGCCTCTTTGTTTTGAGGCTTACCGAATGTATTCGGATGCTGCTTGGTCAGCTAATTGTTACCTTTGTGGTTAAAGTTAGGTTATTAAAACTCCATCAGATGCCATTTTATTTCAAAAATCTTCATTGGATATCTCAATCTCCTTCGTCTTAATAATGGAATTTATTTCTCTATTTTATGTGATTCGTTTTTCAAAAGTATCGAGTATCAATCACTTGACATGTTTCTCGGATTGCTTGGAATTTATCATTTTCTCAAATTTGGTGGCCAAGTTTTGCAGATTTTATGGTATTTTTTCAATATTAAAGCGTCTTGTAGTGGTTTTGTTTATAACTCCTTTCATTATATTTTTTGTAATTTAGCTTATAGTTAAACATATAGTTTAGTCAAGTTAGTTTTTTATGCTGTAATGACCTTGAAATTTAACTCAAATTTTTTTTCTTTTTTTTATATGGTTGCACACACAGGAAGAAAAATTTGAAAATTGTTTTATATGACAAAAAATTGGATGCTAATGTAAGAGTCTCTAAATATGTGTATACATCTAATTTAAATTTAAGAATTCCTATTTTAATATTATTTCTTTTAATTTTTTATTATTAATAGAAATTATATATAATTTCTTTATCTTTAATATTTGTTTTAAAATAATAATAGAAGTTGTAAACTTTTTTATTTTCAATGTTGAAGTGGACCAATAAAAAAATTATACAGAATTTCTTTATTTAGCAATAATATTAAAATTTGTAAATTTTCTTAATTTCTTTATTCAATAATAATATTAGAATTTGTAAACTTTCCTTATTTTTGAATGTTGATGTGAATCAATAGAATTGAAATTTAAATCCTATGTGGACGCTTTGATATTAGAATTTGTAAACTTTCACTATTTTTAAATATTGATGTGGACCAATAGAATTGAAATTTTAAATCCTATGTGGACGCCTTGAGAAGCTTATAGCTTCAACTTTTATTACTATATAAGATAAGATACGATATATTAATTGACAAATACATTAATTGCTTGTGATTTACGATGAAATGAAAGTTGAACCAATTGAAAGTTAAAATATTTAAAGAGATCAGAGAATGTCGTATTCATGATTTGTTTCATCTCCTTTAGCTCCTCACGGATCTATTTGTGTGCATTCAATTCTTCAACCTCTGTGTCATGTTTTTAACCATTTGCTTAAGCTTCTAGATCTCAGATAGGTACTCTGAAGAAGGATAATGATAACTCAAAGAAGAAGACTTGCCTAACCTTAAGAATCGGTATTTAACTTGCTGTTACCTTACTGATGGAACTTACTTTTATAATGCTAACTGAAACCAAATTAGTCCCTTTAGTGTTTTGTAAAACAGAATTGTTCCCTTAATATTTATATTAACTAGATGAGTACTTGCACGTATGCTGTTGCGGTGTAAGTGTGGGAACAAGTTTTACCCAAATAGAATAAATTAAAGTCACAAGTGCACAGCTAATTGATTGTAGTACATAGGAATCAAATCCCATAGAGAATGAGGATCTTTTCATGCAAAAGCCTTTGAAAGAAATATGAAGTAAGGAAGTCTAAAACTAATCAATATTTTAAAAGGGTTTTGGAGTGTCACTAAAACGTAAATCCTAAACTAAACGGGGAAAGGAAAAAACGATTAAAGCCTAAAAATAACCTAATGCTAAAACTTGAGAAAATCGGCTGAAAAAATAAAAAAAGTCTTAACGTAAAAAGCTTGAATGAAAATCGATGTAAGACTATTAAAACGAGAGGCTAGGTTTTTAGGAAAATTATCTCTAGAGTATGAACGATCCAAAATATTGCTAAAAAGTAATTTAAAAGATCCTAGCTAAAAATTTTAGAACTCGAGCTCGAAGGTATGACTACGTCACTGTCGCGATCGCAACCAACTGTCACTGACGACCCTGACCAAAAACCTACTCGGGCCCCGGAAGCGAGTGTACGCAATCTTGCACTAGACTCATCTACATTCACAACTCACCCATAAGTAGGTTTCCACTCCTTTGGCAGAATTACTCTTCTCAAACTAGATCTGGCCCCTAATGAAAACTTTCGCAACACTACGAATCTAAATCAGATTATAGTTCATGACGCTACTCTCATGTATTAAAAATAAGTTTAGAAGAAAAATTTATAAGATTCGGCTTATATAGCTAATGGAATCCTCATTGAACATATATAGTCCCCATCGAAAATCCCTTAAACCCAGTAAATTACTCAGACATGATTAAAGAAAGCAAAAACACTGTATTGAAATACTGAATAGAAATCGATATTGAAAAGGAACAGAAAAATTTCAAGAGATAGATCTCTATCTTACTAAACCTAAAAAGCTAAAAGTATGAAAAACAACTCTAAGGAATGAATAAAAATCTTAACATATGTCCTAGAGTTCCTAAAACATGTATTTATAGTGCTCAAGTCATTTCTGGACGTCACTTAGGGTTTCTCCAAATGAGGGAATCGATTTGGACTTGGAAATGGGCTTCAAGACAGAACAGACTATTCTCCGCAGTCAGAGGGAATGTGACCGGTGGTCAGGAATACTTGTCGGCTAGTTGACGGGACATCTTGCTCTTTGCGTAACTTTTGATTGAACCGTTGGATTGTCTTGGTGTCAAGTGTGCTAAAAAGCTGATTGTTCCATCATTAAGGTCTCCAAATTTGAGCTGGATCAGATGGTGCGAAAGTCTTTATTTGAGGGTAAACTTCTGACGGTTTGACTCTGAGCTAAAAATCTGCTCTTCTAACTATTTTGCTAAGTTTTTTCCTAAGTTTCTTGAAACTACAAATAGTAGAAAATCATAAGAAACACTAAAAATAAATTAAAAGCATTGAAAACGTATTTAAAAACAATCCATAAAAGTGGTCAAAATACGGTTTATCAACTCCCCCAGACTTAAACATTTGTTTGTCCTCAAACAAAGCACAAATCAAATCAGGTGAAGTAAAAACAAAAATAGGAAATACACAAATCTCAGAGACATGAACCTCTAAACTATGACCATTGATCGTACAACAATCACAACTTATTCTAGAAAATTCTCACCAAGACTCAAAAGATACTAGTCCATTTTTCCGTCCTGCAAAACTTAAACAATCTAAATCTTGATTCCAGTCAACTAGCTCTCTATATTCATTAAGTATATAGTGAATTCTCATCAAAGACATCATTCAGGGTAGAAGGCATTTGGTATTAAGGGCTGTTTAAGTGGTGTAGTTAAAGTGTTTTGGGTTACCTGAAGATCTGGAGGATGCTAGAAATTAGGAAAAACTGCAAGAGAGAGTGGACATGTTGATGTCCGCAATTTTTAGTCACTTCTCCTTGCCAAATTTTGTTGCACAATCCTTCCTCCTTTGTTGAAAACAGTTATTCCCCCAAAATTAAATATTTGGGAATCAAAAAGATAATCTCCAAAACTCTAAATAATCGTACCAAGGCTTGCCTCAAGGATAAAATTCGATCCTCCTAGACTCTATAAGATTTTTATTTCTTTTCCTTTCTTATTTTTCTTTTCCCTTCTTTTTTTTTGATTTTTTTTTTGATTTGAAAGGGGAAACACCTTTTATTAAGAGAGAAAGAGTCTAAGAGAAAAAAATATACCAATGTTTTGTAGTTTTTCAGAGGCGAACCAGACTTTCTCCTTTGTTGAATCATTCCGGAATTGCAGGTTTCCGTCTTTAGTGACTGAAAAATCTCCGACGTTTTTGCACATATCTGCATATAGGACAATGAAAAATAAGAATGCATGTGGTTTGAAAGAGGTTGGGTTAGGTGGGGAACTAGCTAAAGATAAACTAGCCATTCAGGATCAACAAAGAGTGGTAAAAGGGTAAAGGAGTCCTGAATGTATGATTCGTTTCCCTTATCTAATGCTTCATTGAGAAAGTTAAGTCAATGTTAAGTCCAGATAAAATAGAGCTAGTGTATTCATTCATCTTAATCGAAATCATTTAAATTCCTCTGGGTTACTTCGTTTAAAATGTGCTTAGCTACCGGTTAGTCTATTCCTAAATCAGGAATGAGCATGTCACTAAGGAATAGTCTAAAAGCACACAGTCAATTATCATCGATTTAGGTTCACCATTCCCTTTAAAAATGTATTTATTTTTTAAAACCTTTTTTGAAAAACTTTAAGAAAAATGCAAAAGATGTAGATAATGCAAGATTTATGAAAGAAAAGTGGTTAGAAAGTAATGAAATCCTCCCACAGACTTAAATCACACTGTTTTCAGTGTGAAATAAATCAAGTTTCGATGACAGAAATGCATAAATGTATGGAAAAAGGTAAACAAAAGAGAACTTACCTGGACGCGAGACGCAATGAATGATGCAGATGCTGGCGGGATGCATTAGGTGATGGTGGTGATTATGCAAATGATGCTGTGATGGACGAATGATGAATGAACTTCGAACGGGATACTGACGGAAATGAACCAGATCGATGCAGAAAGATGCTAAAAAGTGTTGTGGGAAGTGGTGGATGGGGTGGAATGGGTGAAGTTGGATCGGAGGTCGTTAGAATGACCAGTGGCGGAGTCTGGGCTCACGCGATCGCTGGTGGAGCATGTTTGGCCCCGGTCACGAGTACGGGACCGTGGTCGAGGGATGGTTGACCGTGGTCTGGGCTCATGCGACCAAGAAGGCTTAGATGCAGTCTAATCCTGCTTCTCCTTGGTTCCTGCTGGGCCGAGTAGTTGGGAACCAATCTTTCTTTTTGGTTTTTCGAGTTTTTTGATTATTTTTTTGGCTTTTTTTTTTTAAGAAACACCTGAAACTAAGAAAAATAAAAAGATCAATAGAAAAAAAAAATCCTAAAGAAACACAATATCTAAATGGGTTGCCTCCCATGGAGCACTTCTGTTTTAAGTCGTTTAGCTCGACTTGGCTTCCTAAGGTAAGCTTAGTCCTTAAAAGACAATGTCTTGCGAAAAGTCATATTTGCTTTTCTTTGTTTTTTCTTTTGTATATCCCTGATAAGGACATTCCCAATTGGAAAGTTTTTCCTTAGGTTCGAGATAGTAGTCTCCTCCGGGATCAAAAATCAGTCTTGGAGCTTCTTTAAGGTATGAGTCTTCAACACCACTTATGATAGGAGAACGTCCTGGAAGCTTGTATGATGAGGTGAATGAGATCTCTCTCACGTAATAGAATTGAACCATGTTGCAAGATACAAGGAAGAATGATTCTTTATGATCTGAAGTGGTGGAAAAAGTTAAGTATCCAAGGTGAGGCAGTTTGCTTGGAGAGGTGTCGCCATGACTTGAGCTGTCGGAGAGCTGGTAAGAAATACAATCGGCCACGGGTGCAAGTGTCACGACTGCAGTGAAAGGGGGTTCAGCCGCGGGTGCATGTGTCACGACCGTGGTGAAAGGTGGTTTGGCCGCGGGTCTAGACTCTGCACCAGTGTTTGGTTCTTCTTGCTTCTCGTCTCCAATTATTTTCCCTTGTGAAGGGTCTTAGGAAAAGAGTCTTGAGGGCCACTTAAGCTTCACTTTTGTTTCAATCAAGTCTCCATCACCTCTCATATGAGCATTGTTTGAAGGTGTACATAAGGAAATTCTTTTGTTCATCAACCTTGTCATTCCGACGTTTTCTTCAAGTGTTACGAGTGCACTTTTTCTAAAACGTATCCAACATCCTTCGTCTCTCCTCCAGGGTCAAATATTGGGTCATCTACACTGCCTATGATCATACAATGAGAGTTCTTTGTAGGAATCGCAGGATGTGAGGTTTTCTTGTTGATCTTTGAGAAACACATATGTTGATTCAGGTAGTTGATGATTGTTTCAGCAGATGCTTGGAAAGAAGTACCAAATATTAATGGTTTTGTTAAATCATTTATCATTCCAATAACATGGAAATCAGTAGAAACAAGACAATCCTCCCCTTGAAAAGGCAATTCGGGTTTGAAACAGAGTGGAGTTGCACCCAAAAAAATCTCCATAGTGAATATAAATCTTAGAGGAATGAAAAATCAAAATACCTATATTCTCTGCAATGGTTTTTGGTATGAGATTCACATCAGGTCCAGTATCAGAAAGAGAATCACGAAATTTCACTCCCTTGATCGAGAATGGGGCATCAAACTTCTCGGGATCTTTCATCTTAGAAAGCATCTCCAATGGTGGTCTGGATGTCACCATTCGTGTCTCATCTTTCACGTGGTTTGTCTTACACTCAAGGTGATGAGGGGCTGAAGGAGAAAAAAGGCTTTGGTTCATCAAGAGGAGGTGACTTATGATCTTTTTTTTTGTCTCCAAAACACTTGAACGAATCGGTAGAGACGAGATCGTCACTAGGGATAGAAACAGGTGGTTCTCCTTTTTCTTGATGACTGGCTTCCATGAAATTATGATCCAAAGGACTTTCATTTAATGGCCTCTTTCTAAAAAACTTGATGGAGGGTTCTCCATCTACTTCATAAACTACCCAATACCCGTCATCCGTAGATTCATTGATCTCTTAATGCATATCATCCATCTGGGTTTGGGAGATAGACGACATCTCTTCATCAAAGAGAGGATCATGGATATCTCTGTTGTCATTGTAAGCTGAATAAGGGTCGTGGTCCTTGTAGATTCCTTGTTCTTCTAAAACTTTGTCAATTGATTTGTTGTGGCTGCGAAGTCCTCTTGTGTGGTGGTTCGGAATTGAATTATGATCCATTGAGCACAGATCACAAATGTATTGTGCTTCTTGGTGTCGAGTGGCTTCAGGAGTGTTGTAAAAACCTTCCTCATATTAGTGATTTCGATCCATAGGGTTCATTGCTTCAGAACCTGAAAAAAGAGAACCAAAAACGAAAATAAGTAGAAAAGGGTGTTCTAAAGTCGATTTACTAACCTTTCTAGGGTTTTTCGGAAGAGAAAACGCTTGCCTTCCCCGGCAACAGCGCCAAGAACTTGATGCAGTGTGAGTGCGGGAACAAGTTTTACCCTAATAGAATCAATTAAAGCCGCATGTGCACAGCTAATCGATTGTAGTACTTAGAGATCGAATCCACAGGGAAGGAGGATCTTTTTCTGCAAAAGTCTTTGTAAGAAATATGAAGTAAGAAAGTCTAGAACTAATCGATATTTTGAAGGGATTTTGGGGTGTCACTAAAACGTAATCCTAAACTAAATGGGAAAAGGAAGAAAAGACTAAAAACTAAAATAACCTAATGATAAAACTTGAGAAAATCGACTGGAAAAATAAAGAAGACTTAACGTAAAAATCAATGTAAGACTATTAAAATGAGACACTGGGTTTCCAGAGAAATTATCTCCCAGATATGAACGATTCAAAACATTGTTAAAAAGTAATTTAAAGGATCCTAGATAAAACTTTTAGACGCTCCAGTATCTAGAATCCACACCTCAGAGGAACGAGTGCGGTCCTTCAGCACTAGAGCAACATCCTCTTCAGACCTTGTGTCAGCTTCTGCTACTGGTAGCAGATCAGGTTGCTTCTTCTTTTTGGGATATTCAGATTTCTAATTTTCTATCTCTTTACAGTGTTACAAACATCACCTGGATGAGGACCTTTTCTAGACGACTTCTTCTTTTTCACATATCCCATTACCACTACTGACAAATAGTCCACAGTCTTGACTGTTTGTACCTGTACCCGATGCTTTATGACGCAGCTCCCTACTGTGAAGAGAGGACATGACTTCCTCTAGTGAAACTGTATCTTTACCGAGTATGAATGATTGGATGAAGTTTTTGTATGATAACGGCAGAGATACCAACAGAAGCAAAGCAGCATCCTCATCCTCCACCTTAACATCGATATTACACAGTTCTAGTAATAAGGTGTTCAACTGATCTGAGTGATCCCTGAGTTGTGTACCTTCCTGCATTCTCAATGCAAATAGACAATGTTTCAGAAGCAATTTTTTCGTTAGAGACTTTGTCATGTACAACATCTCCAAACTCCCCCACAAACCAGCCGCAGTCTTTTCGTTTGCAACCTCAGTGATGATATCATCTGCAAGACAGCAAAATCGTTGAGTATGCTCTGTCCTCCAGACCTGTCATTGCAGTAGCATCGCCCTTGTTGTCTTTCAACAGCGCCGCCCACAAGCCCTGTTGCTTCAGCAACGCTTGCACCTTGATTTGCCAGAGACTGAAAGTGTTCCTCCTTGTGAACTTGTCAATACTCACGTTTAACCCATATATCTTCTCATCAAATACGGAAATTTCCAGAACCTGGAGTTCTAATACCAATTTGTTATAACCCAGACTATATGTGTTATTGCAACATGCAGTCTCACTCCAAAATCCTCTCTCGCCATGTACAAGGTCAAACTTTATGGCAGAGACAAGCAACGACTCAAAGAAAACGCTACTAGACTTAGAATACATCAGCTCTCATTCTGAACTGATTAGCTTTACTTTAAGTAACATGTGAAGGGGGCATTTTATGTTATGAAAGAAAATTGTACCTCTCTTTTTGTATGTTTGGTAATGTTGATATATGGCTTAAACTGAAATTATTGTTTGAGGTGGCGAGGGAATGAGAATGGAACTATAACTATATGATGTTTAATCATTCAGTCAATATGAAGTTTAGTCTTCGAATTAGATCGCTGAGAGCATTGCTCGTGATACAAGATGACCAATAGTTCAAGATGCTAATTTGTTCGAGCTCACCGAGTTGGTAAGTAAGAAATAAAAGTAGCATTATGGCACAATATGATTTTTTGGTGTGCATTCATATTTGTCTTTTACTTGCAACTTTGTCTATCTATAGTTCTACATGGTAAACAGCTCATACCAATAACACTTCGACTAATGCTCAATTGTACTCGAGGTTATTGTGCATGAATTGTTCATTATTATCGTTCTATTTCATGTGATGATGCGCAAGATTGAAACTTAATCACATTATTAAATCGCATATAGTGTATGATATACCCTAATGAAAGATTTACTGAACTCAAACTAATTAATATAAATTAGACAATCAATAATATATATATATATATATATGTGGGAAATTGAAACTTTTAATTTTAATGAAGCAACCCAATTCCAAATATAATATTATAACTACTTAACTAGATGATAATCTTATATTATTAATTGAGAATGACATTTTAAAAACAACATTCACTTATGTGTGATTTATAAAAATGTCATGCTGATGTGTTGTCATGAGAGAGTTTCTCAAAACACATATAAAAAAGGTTGTTTTACTAGAGTAATTACATCATATGTTATTAACATCAAATTGGTTAGAAATTAATATATATCAATTATATATTTGATACTCAACATTTAATTTGTAAAGATATTCTCTTTTTCTATTTCTTATCAACATATTTTTTAAAAAATAATATATAATATTACTTATGTTATTACACATTATATTCTTTTATCTCATCTTTCTTTGATCTTATTTTTGTGAAAAAATAATCACATTATTCATTTAATAAAAAAATCTTAGTTCTTTTCAGACATATTATAATTTTATTTTTTATATCAAAAGCAAAATATTTTAGTCATATGTTGAACAGGTTATATAGAACTTATTAATCTAATTTAGAATATTCAAAATGTACAATTTATTCATATAAAAATACTATTAAAATTGCCAATAATTATCTACCATTTATGCAATTTTGTTAAGAAAAAATAAATATAATTATAATCATTATTTGAATTGTATAATCAACGCATAGATTTATAATTATAAATATTAGCTAATATTTTTGTAATTATATTTATATACATTATATTTTCATATTTAAATAAAAAAATTATAATTAATATTTATCCCGCACAGGATGCGGGTAATCACATAATATTCTAAAGAGATATTTACGCTTAAAGGCACTTTTTACAACTGATATTACACTCAAAGGCACTTCTTGCTATTATGTGACTTTTCTATTTTTCATTCCGAAATTTTCCTTCGTGTTCACGATAACGGTGGATATGAACTGGTGGATAACCGAATTAAACCCATATTTTAAAAACATTAATTATTTTTCCCTTTTTGTTTTGTTTCGTATTTTTCTGTATTGTGAAAGATTTAAAATATTTTTTTTTGTTAGAATAAATTCTAATTTTATTTTGCCATTGTTTTAAGATCATTATGCTATACTTTATTTATCAAACAAAAAACTTTTCAAATAACCTTTATAAAAAACTAAAAAAAAAAATCAGAAATCTACTTAGATATCCATTCACAAAATACGATGTGGATGATGCATAATGAACATATAACATGGACACGATTGCGTGAATATATTTTTATTGATATATTCGACGTGGATATACATTTATATTGTCAATAACATGGACAGATTATGGATAGATTATGGATAATATAAAATATATATATATATACCGAATATATCAATGAAAACATATCCATGCAATCATGTCCACATTGTGGACAATGCAAAATGTATATTCACGTCGAATATTTGAATGAAAACATATCCACGCAATCATGTCCATGTTATATGTCCATAATGTATCATCCACATCGTATTTTGTGAATGGATATCTAAGTAGATTTCTGATTTTGTTTTTAATTTTTTATAAAGGTTAATTGAAAATTTTCTTGTTTGATAAATAAAGTATAGCATAATGGGTCTTAAAACAAAGACAAAATAAAATTAGAATTCAATCTAATAAAAAAAATTGTTTTATATCTTTACAATACAGAAAAATACAATACAAAACAGAAGAGGAAAAATAATTATTGTTTTTAAAATCTGGGTTTAATTCGGTATCCACGAGTTTACATCCACCGTTTTCGTGAACACGGGAGGCAATTTCGGATTATTTTGGTGTGAACAGTGTTTAAAGTACAGAAAAAGTCCTCTAATAGCTGAAAGTGTCTTTTTGTAAGAATAAGTTGTGAAAGTGTCTTTCAGTGTAAATCACTCTATTCTAAATTAGAGAATATTGAACCGTAATCAAGAATTAATAAACTCAAATCGATAATCCCGTAATCTATAGTAGACCATCTATACATGACATGTTTCAAATGTAAACCCTAAATTGGAAATTGGAATGAGGGGTTTCAAATGTATTTAGTGAACAAAATCCTATATATTAAATGAGAATGTACTTTAATGAAAAAAATCCGATTTGTTTTAATTTGATTGGCTTAGAAAACTTCCCTTGCCAACATCAATGATGACGTTTCTTCCGCGTCAAATGTAATATGGCAAGGTCGCTAACTCTGCAATTTCATTGGATGATGATGCTGATGTGTAAATTCTGTCCAAGTTTTTTATGATATAAAATAATTAAGAAATTAGAAAATCACAGACGGATAAACACGTGGATCTTTATACCCGACCCAGCCTAATTATCTGTTTTTAAGAACATTATTTGGCCTTATACGTCTGAGAAGCCCATTTTTCAAATTTTAAAAATTTTCTCTTTTAAATCTATTTCTCGCTTATATAGAATATTTCGATATTTAATTTAATTTATTCATGAAGATTTCGTATCTAAATTATCGCTCATCTATGGCAATTCATTCCATTTGAATATTTGAATTTAAAAACATTTCCTGAACTGTAGCTATTTCTTCCAACTACAATATGAATATTCTCTAATTTGAATTTCATAGTTTAGGGTTTATTCACCTCAATTGTTTTCCATATATATAGCATCATACCAAAAGGCCGAAACGATACTATCATCTTCTCAAAATGTCTATAGTACGCCTATCTGGAGCACCTATTGTTCCTTTTGCTAAATTAGATCCTACTACCATTCAGCAAGTTAGGGCTAAGATATGTTACATCTGGAAAGTGATTAACAAACATTCACGTTTTAGAGTCGAAATGATTTTAATTGATGAGGAGATATGTCATTTATTAACTTTTACTTTTTTATTTCATCTTGATTTATATTGATTATACAAAGTGATAAAAACTTCGACATAACAGGGATCAAGGATTCACGCTGCCAGCAATGAAGAAATGTTTGAAAAACACAAGGGCCTTCTTATTGAAGGCAAAACTATTTCTATTACTTGCTTTTTATTAAGAGAGTACCAAGGTGTTTTTAGGGCTACTTCTTTGCCATTGAAGATTTATTTCTGCCGGACAACCATTGCGTATGAAATTTATGATTTTCCAGCAATAGTGCTTGAAAAATATTTGACTGATTTCAAGTGTATCAAGGACGGCAAGGTGGACAGAAATCTTCTTTTCGGTATGTTTTTTTTATTGGTTCATTATATTAAACGTATTACGTTTAATTTTATTATTAATTTCTTGATGCTGTTATTGAAGATGTTATTGGACAAATTGTGACGGTGGGGAGTATTAAATTTGTTCAAATTAAAGGCAAAAGAATCGGCAAATTGTGGATTACACTACGTGATACCAAGTAAGTGTTGATATTTTTCTTATATTTTTAAAATATTTTTAAAATGCGTATCCGATCTGTACTCAATCCTCAAGCGATGTTCACCTTAAATGTACTCTATAGGGAGAATATGCATTGATGACCGTTGAGTACATTAAACAACATCTGGAATCTGTCGTGGTCTGTCTGATGCGCTTTGTCCGTATTCAAGAGTTCAAACGTGAATTCTCAATATATTATAGTCCACATAGTTGTATGTAACTGTTAACAAGTTATGCAAAATCTTGAAATTTTCTTATGTTTTTTTAGGTGTTATTTCAATATCCAACTCTTTCAACTCCACTAAAATTATGTTTGATACTGACAACAAGATCGTCAAAGACTTCAAAGATATGTATGTTGTCGGTAATATATACACTTATCTTATCTTAAAACAGTATTGTATTAACCATATATCTTTTTGAATTATAGGTTGCCTAAAGACAACCAAGTAGTTGTTCACGCTGATCAGGGTTATTCGGATTTAACCATTACCGAGTGGGATCCTAGATCAGAGGTAATATGTCCTCCGTAATTGTATGTAGTAATATACGTCATGTTTTACAACAATTTTGAAGTTCTGCAAAAATTTAAATTGTTTTTCAATTAATCTTTGATGCTTTCAGGATATTTATAATACTTCCTTTGGATCGTCACATCATGCAAACAATCAGATGAACAGTAACGGCATTAGTGAAGACCCCTCCGCGAAATCCATGAGTAACAAGCGTCCTAGGAAATAATTCCATTACAACTTTAACATCCTGGATGATCGAACAATTTAGGGTTTAGGTGTTGTATTTTTCAGTAATATCTTATTATCTTTTTAATGATGTTTTTGAATATTTTGTATTCCTGCTTCAAATAATTATCCTTTAGATGTTTTCATCTACGTGATGTTCAAAGTTTCAATTCTTCAATATAATCCCTTTTTATTGCCAATACAAACCTAAATACAAATGTTGATTTTGAATCAACGAATCATTTACAACGACTCGCATAACTGTGTATATTAAATGTAAATTTATAATGTTGGTAATTATTTGAGAAAATAATGTCAAATGGAAATTTAATCTGGCTCAATCATATTCATCAATAAATTTGAAAATGGAAATATGTGTATTTTATAAAGATACATACGGCTGTATCAGATATCACATATTATTAGCATTTAAGTATCGATTATACCAATATAGCAAAATGGGATAACAATAAATGTTTCGATTTAATGACTTTAGTAGTGGAATATACATTTATTCCAAAATTCTCAGAATATTTTATGATAGTTCATAAAAGGAAGGTAGATCTGTTATGAAAAATTAAATAAATTTAAACAACCGCAATTTGAATGACAATACGTAATCTTAGGAAACCATTTAATTTAAACCAGATCTTTCTTTTGAAAAAGAATTACATAGATTTTTAATCGACTATTTTAAAATTTGAAACAGTCATACACAGGTCAAGTTCAAAAATGGCTTCTGAGGATAACTCATCTAACAAAGAGAACTCACCTCCACTCTTGAAATGTTAGTTCACATGTAATCATATGGCTGTTTATATAACCGTTAGATCTCAACTATTTTATGTCCAATCAGGTGGGAGACGTAGGTGTTCAAGTATTGGACAATCTTCTAATGAAACGCAAAGTGACAATGGAAAAAGTCAATGCATCCAACATGGAGATGATTCCCCACCTCTCCGAAAACGTAAGTACTATTCCTGATACTCAACCTTTCGTAAGCATATTAAGAAAATCCCTAATGTTTAGTACTTAATAATCTAGAAAATAAATATTCTTATAACGTATACTGTTCTGTAGGTGGTCGACCTAAGATTTCTCAAACCTCACCACCTTTACAAAAGTGTAATGTGTTATCAAGCTGAGTAGTTTTCTACATATATAAACAATATGTTTTCATTTCTGTAAATATTTTGAACATATTAACACCATAAATTACCGTATATATTGTCCAGGCGGTAGACGAAGACAATTCCAAGACTCACCATCTGCTGATAACTCATCTACGATCACCCACACAAATGAATAAAATACCGATACATTATTCGATATAACAAACCAATCAGGTAGATTTCGTAATTGTTTTTTTGTTAATTTGTATGTGTGATCTCAAATGAATATCTATTTCACAGTGTCTGTTCTCAGTTTTTTTTTTAAAAAATAACTTAGATGATTCTAGAAGTCCTTTATCTGACGTCACAAATTATCAAGGTTTGTTATTAACTCTATGTACATTACAAACAGCTTTCAGCACAAGTTAGTTTATTTTATACTTTACTTATCTTTTTCATTAACAGTTACGAGAAGACAAACAAGATCTCAAACAACCACTAAAAAAAATAAGGGTTCACAAACGTATGGATCTGAGCCTGATGATTCCAGAATACGACCACAGAACTCCAGATCGAATTTTATTAAAGAGCATCCTCAAGGTATTAGTATGATGCTGTCCAATTTTTAATATATAGGATTATACAATATCCACTACATAAAATTGACCGCTATTGTTTCTATCTTATAGCTTATCAAAATAGATATGAGGCGCACAGCGATGACGAAAATGATGACTATGATGAAAATATTAATCCTAATTATGACAAAGGTGAAACTTCAGAAATTGCAATGGAAGTTGATAACGTGGATGCAGATGTAAATATACAACAGACAACCGTTTCCAATGTGTTTGGATCAACCACAAGATTTCAATTTGGAGTTCAACCATAATATACGTTTATACTTTTTTCATATATAACACTATAATGTGAATTATTTCTTGGCAGAATATTATGATGATGGAGATCTAAATTTCGAATGTGAACATTGTGGAGCTTATTTTTGGTATGGAGAGCGGATAGGAAAATCCAGGAGACAATTGATACCCATATTCACGCTTTGCTGTAAGCAGGGGAAAATTGTCCTCCCTAAACTTAGAAATCCTCCAATGGAGTTAATAGAAATGTTATGCAAAGGGGATGCGTTGAGTAAACATTTTCGTGAGTTCATCAGAGCATACAATATGATGTTCTCTTTCACGTCATTCGGTGGAAAAATAGATTACGCCATTAACAATGGTCGTGGTCTGTATGTCTTCAAAATGAATGGGGAGAATTATCATCAAATTGGTGATATGGTGCCAGACATTGGAGAGATGCCTAAATTTTTGCAACTTTACATCCATGACACTCTTAATGAGCTATACAATAGAATAGCTGCTTATGGGTACGTATTTGATTCATTTCCGAATACTTTATGTTTATCTAATTAAAGATATAATATGTGCATACTTTATTGAATAATATCTATTTGTTATATTCTTAGGACTATGGGCGCGGAGACCGATAATTTCAAGTATACTGTCTTGGAAATATTGAAGAAGATGCTTGACAAAGTCAATCCATATGTCAAGGTATTTAGACAAGCTAGAGATAGATATGAGGCTGATGGAGGGGTAACATTCAAATTGAGGTTGATAGAAGGAAGATCTGCTGATGGAAGAATTCATAATATTCCTACTTCGGATGAAGTTGCAGCTTTGATACCAGGTGACTTTGTTTTGAATATGGAAACTAGAGACATCATTATTGAGTCCAGTACAGACGGAGGATTCCAAAGGATTAGTGAATTACATCCTATATATCTTCCTCTCCAATATCCTTTATTGTTCCCATATGGCGAGGACGGTTTCCACCTGAAGATTCCAATTGCGTATGACAAATCCGAGGCTAGGACACGTAAATCAGTAACAATGCGAGAGTTTTTTGCATTCCGGATTTGTGAGAGACGTGGTGAGGCTCCTACAATCAAACGATCAGGTAGACTTTTTCAACAGTTTCTTGTGGATGCGTATACCATGATAGAGTCCAGTAGACTACGTTATCTGTGGTTCAACCAGAAAAAGATTCGTTGTAATAACTATACAACTATAAAGAACGCATCTGAAGCGGGTGCCGAAAATCTTAGTTCAGAAGGTCCAAAAATTTATATGCCGGCGAGTTTTACCAAAGGACCATGGTATATGAATCAGCACTATCTGGACGCTATGGCCATATGCAAATATTTTGGTTTTCCGGATTTGTTCATTACATTTACGTGCAATCCAAAATGGCCCGAGATTACACGGTATCTCCAGAAATATAACCTGATAACAGAGGATAGGCCAGACATTATGTGCCGTGTTTTTAAGATGAAGCTGGATAATCTGATGACTGATCTAACGAAGAAAAAAGGCGCTATTTTTGGTCCAACAGCTGCCAGTATGTTTTATTGTTATAATAATCCATTGGTGAAAATTATATGTCATTTAATTTATTCATCATAGTCATACCATGTTTTAACTTTACTATAATGTCTTTCAGCTATCTACACGATAGAGTTCCAGAAGAGGGGTTTGCCACACGCCCATATTTTGTTATTTTTGAAAGATAAGAATAAATTACGAACTACCAATGATATTGATAAGTACATCAGCGCTGATATTCCCGATAAGAAAACAGATCCAGACCTTTATAATATTGTTGGTGAAAATATGATGCATGGACCATGTGGAGCTGCTAAACCTGACAATGTTTGCATGGTGAACGGGAAATGCTCAAAGAGTTTTCCAAGACCTTTCAATGATGAAACTTCGATGGATTCAAACGGCTTTTCATCATACCGGCGACGCAGGGATAATAGGTTTTTCACCAAAAATGGTATAAATCTTGACAATGGATATGTTGTTCCATACAATAGGGATCTTATGCTACGTTATCGTGCACATATAAATATTGAGTGGTGCACTCAAACGCGTGCTGTGAAATATCTTTTCAAATATTCATAAGGGTCCTGACTATGTCTCTGCGGCTTTAGACAAAGATGAGGATGGAGTTGTGGATGAAATTAAGAATTATTATAACTGCAGGTATATTTGTAATAATCCTATATATTACATGGCCTATATGATTATAATATTTTAGAGACGTTTAATTTTTTTCCCTAAAATGTAGATATGTCTCGGCTTGCGAAGCAACATGGAGAATTTTAGGTTTTCCAACTCATTATAGGAGTGTTTCGGTGGAAAAACTTTCCTTCCATCTCCCGAACCGTGAAGTTTATGTCCATGATGAAGACGAAACTCTTGAGTCTATTTTGAAACGGGTTGGTGTTAGTGTTTCAATGTTTCTAGGTTGGTTTGAAGCATGTAAAAAATATCCAGATGCGTGTAAGCTAACTTATGCAGAGCTACCAACATAAGTTGTTTGGCATCTAAAGGATAGAGAGTGGAAGCCTCGAAAACGAAGCTTTGCTATTGGAAGGATTGCTCATATCCATCCAAACGGTGACGAGACGTACTATCTGAGGATGTTAATTAATATAGTCAGAGGTCCAAAATGTTATGATGATATTAAAACAGTTGATGGCGTTGTCTTTAATACTTTCAAAGAAGCATGTGATGTGTTAGGATTGTTGGATGATGACAAATAATATAACGAAGGCATCAAAGAAGCTAGCATCTGGGCTTCAGGATGGTATCTCAGGCTTTTTTCAGTATAATATTGCTATGTGATTGTTTAACACAACCTTGTGTAGTCTGGGAAGCAAATTTGGAGTATTTGACTGATGATATACTTTACTGACGTCGTCTTGAAAGCGGCTATGAAGGTATTAAACAGTTGTAATTATTTAATACATGAAGCTTGCTCTACAAGATAAAATTTCCAACTTGGTCATCATTCTTAAATATATCTTTGTGTGTTGTTATTGTTTCAGGTTTGAATCTATCGACCGAGCAGATTAAAAATATAGCATTGCAAGAGATTCGGGATTTCTTAGAAAGCAGAGGACGTTCACTTAAGAAATAGAACTGTATGCCAAAACCAGATAATTTCATGGAGTACAACGGCAACCGATTGATTGATGATGAACTCAAGTACAATGCTGAGGATCAAAGAAAAGAGAATGAGAGACTTCCGGCTATGATAACAGATGAGCAGAAAGGTGTTTATGAAGAGATTTTGGATGCTGTTTTGAACAACAAAGGTGGTGTTTCTTTGTATATGGTTTTGGAGGTACTGGTAAAACATTTCTTTGGAGTTGCCTTTCAACCGCTATTCGATCTAGAGGTAAGATAGTTATCAACACTGCATCGAGTGGGATTGCTGCTCTGTTGTTAGAAGGTGGTAGAACAGCACATTCGAGGTTCGGAATCCCAATAAATCCAGATGATTTTACACAATGCAATATGCCTCCTGGATCAGATCTTGCCAATTTGATGAAAAGGGCTGACCTTATTGTATGAGATGAGGCTCCGATGATGAGCAAGTATTGTTTCGAAAACTTAGATAGAAGTTTAAATGATATCATCAGATTACCTGTGAGAAAACTATTTGGTGGGAAGGTGGTTGTTTTTAGAGGTGACTTCCGTCAGATACTTTCGGTAATTCCTCATGCTGGCCGATCAGAAACAGTTATGGCAACAATCAATTCTTCATCACTATGGGATGATTGTAAAGTTTTACAACTTACAAAGAATATGAGGTTGCTTGGTGGACTAAGTGATGTCGCTGCCGCTGAACTTAAGGCATTCTCTGAATGGATATTAGCTGTTGGTGATGATAAAGTCAATACTCCAAATGATGGCGTTGTGGATATTGACATTCCAGAAGATTTATTGATCAAAGATTGTGGCGATCCAATGAAAACTATAGTTAAAGAAGTGTATGGAAACTTAATAAGTAGTCAACATACTGAAGACTTTTATCAACATCGTGCTATTTTGAGTCCCACAAACGAAGATGTTGATCAAATTATATCATGACGTCTGGCACCATATCACCATTTTTCATAACTACTTGAAAATGCGTATGTATGAGACAAAGTGATAAAAACAACAACTCTGATTTCTCTCTTCATTTCGGAAATCCTACATCAACTCCGATTTTATTTCATCTTAAACTCTACTATATCTGTTTTAATTCCCATATATTTGGGGATAATGTTGAACCTTTTTATTTTTTTGCTGAATCTTAAGAGATTTGGTCGGTTTATGGTTTTTATCTTATTTTTATGAACCTTGCTTATAATTATGCTTTTTGAACTTCTCATAATATTTTTTAACATACGCTAATTATTTGCTATTAATGGTGTTATATCAATTTCTAAAGTTTGTGTAAACATGTACTTTTAATTTAGGTTCTTAAATTTTGGTTTACAAAGATAATAATAGTATAAATTATAATGAGTGTTAAATGGAAGATTACAATGTCTTCCATTTAACAAACCTATTGTTACCATAAACAGAAATGCAATTATAAAAGTTGATATATTGTATATATTATGTCCTCACTTAATTTACCAAACCCGATATTTGATGATATAATGACCCAATATACGTTTTATTTAGAATTCATGGTTGGAAATATTTGGAACCCTAAATTATATACCTCTTGATAAGTTTCCAATATATATACAAACACTAACAACTTATTTAGTCTTCACATCTTTTCGGAAAATGGAACCACTTGATTACATTGAAGACTTGAACAACAGGTCAACTGAATGGTGCATCCGGGTGAAACTCGTGAGAAAGTGGTTTGAATATATACCACATCAGGGCGTATCATTAAAATTGTTTCTTGCTGATGCGAATGTAAAATTTATCTTTTATGGTATCACTAATAAACTATATTAATTCACATATATTCTTTTCTCTACCAAAATATTCAAATTCTTTCATTTCTAAAGGACCATACAATACGCGCTCGGGTTAGACGACAATTTCATGATTTATTTGAACCTCTGCTAACAGAAGGTTCATGGTTTGATATTGAAGATTTTGTTGTCAAAAGGTTATGCAGAAACGAAAGCAGAGATTCAAACATTTTTTTATCCAATTTATAATATCCACCTCCGTCAAGAAAATTCCATCTGTTCAAGGTTTGTTGTTTGTATTATTTATATTGGTTATAGAGAACTACATATTTGGTATTAAATTTTATTCTACATTTTTTTTTTGCAGTTATCAGAACAGCAATTAATGGATTACGATGCTCCTACGAATAATTCATGTTACTATACATAATAATTTCTGTGTTTTTAATGTATTTGCGTCTTTGATTTTTCCTTTATAAACCAATAATAAATTTCTTTTTAATGTCATTTATCGATTCTCAGTTAATTGACTTAATGATTACAAGAACTATGACATGTTCTTTATACCGAATTATCACAATTTCTCAAACAAGATACATCGTCACAATTATGGGTTCTTTAGGTTCTATATGTGATCTTCATAATTTTTTCACTAATCATAAAACAGAAATAGGATATATATAACACTGAGCATAAAATATAGGTACATCATAACACACACTATAAACTATCAATATTGTACAATTCGACCAAATACAATTAACACTATATCCAATAACATTACTAATTTATAAAACTGGCCCGCACGCTTCTAGCAATTAACACTATCTGCGAGTTTTGAAAAGAACTTTACATAATCGCTGCGATGAGAAATAATAAAACTAACAATCCTACAAAATTAGAAAATCGTTATAGTTCAAATTAAGAATTCCAAATTAAAATGTTTGTATTTCTTACACATATTCATTCTCATTCGAGGTAAATAACAATTTGCCACATATTTAGAGTCTTTCCCAAAAATTCCAGTGAATAATAAAAAATAAAAATAAAAAGCAAAAACTTATGGAAAACGATATACATTTCGAAATGAATTTACTAAATGAATTTACATTTCGAAATAAATGAATACCAAAGTTTTTCTGATTTATCACCATTTACAAATGAATTTACATTTCGAAATAAATGAATACATCTTCGCATATAATTTATAAAATATGTTCATATGTCACATTTCGATGAATAACTTACGATCTACAAACTTAAAATTAATGTATTTATTCATAATTTCATGTATTCTTCATCTACACTTTCTTCATTATATATACCTAATTATAATTACTTAATCAGTTATATATCACTTATTGTTTATATTTACGTCAAAAAAAGTATAGCCAATTGTAAGACACAATTCAATTCTTGAACTAATAACATACCATTCGGCCCAAATGTGGTAACACTGTACCCACACACACTGTCAATTATCAATTTTATAAAATTCGACCCAATAAACTTAACAATATACCCAATACAATTAAAATTTATAAAAACATTCAAGTCCGCATATGCGTGCGGGCCAGTATCCTAGTACTAATATTATCTGAGTTTGTTTTTACCGTAAGAAATTTAAGAATTTTAAAAATTTCTTTATCTCCTTTCTTTTTGGTTTTCTCATGAGTAATTGTTTTTAGTGAATTGACTATTTTTCACCGTTTTTTTATTATGTTTTTTACTCTTTTTGGGCATTTTGGAACTATATAGTTTCTCAAGTTTGTCAATGTTCTTTTAGAGAAATAATAGGAGAGTGGAAGGACGACAAAAGAAAAAAGAATATGAGACTGGAAAATTTGGTACATTTTTCCACGAGAACAAATATTCCACGAAATCTGATTTGTTTGTCGTTATTGTCATTAATAATTAGGAAAACAAAAAAAAAACAAAAGACCAATATCAAAGCTCAAGTCTTTCTCGGAACGCTTCGAATTCCTTCTCAACCACGGTAACCGCCACTTGCTCTCCGAGAAAGAATCAGAAAACCCTAATGGCGACGATTGAAGACGACGAAGTCGCTGTGATACTCGAAGAACAGCGTGAAGAGATCATGGCTGCTAAAGCCCTAGCCAGCGACCACGATCTGGCTTTCAATCTCCAAATGCAGGAAGCCCTAGCCGCTTCTCGAGCACCGCACACTTCCTCACCGGAATCTCCTCCCGCCGCCGCGGATGTCACCACTTTCACCGGCGGAGACGCTAACGCCGACGAATTCGACTTCACTGATCTCATCCTACAGGACATTGCTCGAGTCGACCAGGAGAGGCGAGACCGCGAGTTTGGCGAGCAGGAGATGAATAGGCTTAAAGTCGATCTAGACCGTCGGATTCACGATCAGAAGTTCGCTAAAGAGATTATGAGCATCCCGGACTCAGATTGGAGCAGAGACGGTGACTATTTCCAAAAACCTTACTCACTCGGAGCTTCTTCTTCCTCCGTCGTCAAAGTCGCTCCTTTCTCGTTCTCGGCGATTGGGGCTGAGAGCTTCCGGGTTTATTGCAAGGGTTTAGCGAGTGAAGAGATGATTGGAGACACGAGGGCCATGGTCGGTGGTGTTGGTGTTGCGATTTGTGACTCGGCGAATAATCTGATTTGGGAGGTGAAGAAGGTTTTGGGAGCAGAAGAGTCTAAAAGCTCAGAAATTGCGGAACTGGAAGCGATTGTTCATGGGTTAGATGAAGCTTTGACCTTTGATTTGGGAAGGGTCACGTTCTTCATTGACGATTTCAAAGTCTACAATTACGTGAGTTATCTCTAACCTGAAACCTCAAAATTTGGATTTCATTGACTAAGGTTTCGAATTTGTGAATGTTTGTGACTTTGTGAGGATACCAAAGTCTTGATCTTAATTTTTTGTTTACTCCAAGTTTGCGCTTTACGGTATTGTTTTTGTTTGTTTGTTGTATTTAACACTTGGGACTTATTTTCGTTACTACAATGTTAATGACTATGGCTCTTAATTCTTATACCTAAACATTTGGTGTATATACGATACATAATCATTTGCAAATCATCTAACTTGAATCTGGATTATGGTTATCTAATCATCAATAATGGGTTGGATGAGGCTTTGACCTTTGATTTGGGAAGGGCCACGTTTTTCATTGACAAAGATTTTGATTTTGTGAATGATTGTGACTTGTGAGAATATCATTTCTTGATCTTGAAAAGTTTGTACTCCTTTTAGTTGCTAATTTGGCGTTTTACAGTATTGTTCGTTTCTGTTCTGTGTGTTTGTAGTTATTTGCAAATCATCTAACTTGAATCTGGATTATGGTATCTACTGGATTACTTACAAGCTGCAGTTTATTCTTGGTTCCTTTACTGTTTTGAAATTTTTTAACCTTTGATATTGCTGGTCATGTTTTGCTCTGTAATCTAGGTGACAGGTAGAGTAGAACCTAGGCAGAGCGTTGTTGCAACGCTTGTAAACCAAGTGTCTCTTCTCCAGAAAAAGTTCTCATACTGCCAACCATTTCTTTTGACAAGAAAAGATGTTAAGTTTGTGTTCAAGCTCGCAAGAGACGCGATCGTGTCCCAAATCAAATGGCCTGAGGAAACCAGCGACGGCAAATCTTTCAAGGAGACTTGTGTGATATGCTACGAAGGCATCACAGTCGACAAAATGTTCTCGGTAGACGGTTGTTTCCACCGTTTCTGCTTCTCCTGCATGAAGCAGCATGTTGAAGTGAAACTACTCGGAGGTCAAACAGCTAGTTGTCCCAGCGACGGGTGCAAATCAGAAGTGAAAATGGAGTGCTGTGCAAAGTTTCTGGATCCTAAACTGCTTGAAGTTATGATCCAACGCAAGAAAGAAGGATCGATTAGCGTTTCGGATAAAGTCTACTGTCCATATCCAAAGTGTTCGGAACTGATGGCCAAAGCCGAAGTTTTGGAATATACCAAACAGTATTTTGTTAGAGCTGAGCAATCTGGTGCGAGGAAATGCATGAAATGTAGGCAGTTTTTCTGTATGCAGTGCAAGGTACCGTGGCACTACAACATCACCTGCGATGAGTTCAGTAGATCAAAGACCTATCAGAACGCCGGGGATGGAATGCTCAAGTCTCTGGCACAAAGCAAGCGGTGGAGGGCATGCGTAAAGTGTAACAATATGGTTGAGCTTGTTTGGGGATGCTACCATATAACATGCAGGTACGTTGCTTTTAAAAAAGAGAATTGTACATAAAACTATTTTGAAATTCCAATCCATGGATAAAGAAAGGAGAGACCTTTTTGGTTTTTTTGGCTCGCAGATGCGGATACGAGTTTTGTTACACGTGTGGAGCTGAATGGAAGAACAAGAAAGCAACGTGTTCGTGCCCGATATGGGACGAGCGCAACATAATCCGTGAGAGAAATGTGAATCCTAGGAGGTGATTGCTTATGTGTTTTGTGAAAGTTTAGGTAAAGCTTGATAGGGTAAGTGACGGTAACAGCGCTAGAATAAAAAAAAGTCTAGTTATGGTTTTGTTTTTGCGGGTTTTTGTGGGTTTTAGGAACTGATCCAAACGTTGGTGTTTTTTAGTTTGGATCTTCTATTTAGCTTTGGAAAAAAAGTTGACACTTTAAACTCAAATGTTCAAGATCCGAGGTTATAGTGAAACTTGTGATCTCCGGGAAGAAGTTTGAAATGGTCTTGTTTGTTTGGAATCAATTAACGGTGTATTTAAATGGGCAACTTAACCTTAAAACACAAGAGAATATAAAGCAGTTAAAAACAACACTTTATATCTTGTTGAGCTTGGAGAAAGTTGTAAACTTTGAGAAGTAAGTTCTTTGAGTCCCACTACCAAATCCTAGAGCTTGATGAGGATTCCGCAGCTCTGTTCCCTTCACAGGAGTGAAAGCCAGACTCGATGTCATGAAACCAGAGTAGGTAGTAGTACCACCTGAATACTGTCTTTCTCTGACCTTTTTGGCGACCTTAGCCTTGAGATTGCTCGGGACACTGGACATTCGCAGCCTCTTGCTCTGAGCCTGGCCAAGCATTCCATATCCTTGACCTTATCCATCACCTAGTGAGCTCTCTTCGGGTGTTTCACCAAATGCCACCCTGTTGGCCTGCTTTCTCATCTCTGTCACTGCATACCTTTCTTTCGTTTTTCTTAGGCGGCGACCACCTCTTCTTTTCTTAGGATTAGTATTTGGAACAGGAAGTTGCTTAGGTTGCCTTGCAAGACAAGGTTCTTGCAACTTGTCAATCTTGTTTCTGATCTCTTCCCTGAAAGCTTTTCCATTTTTCCCTGACGGGTCTCCTTTAACAGCGTCGATTCTCGCTGCCAAAGTCGATTTGCAAGCTAAGAGCTTGCTAACGCGTAACCTAAGCTCGGGAGGCGTGCTTTGGAAAATCTCAGTCTGCTCCAGATAACCCACACGGGAGGACTGTGTCGCTGCACTAGAGAACCCATCAAGGCTCTTCCTCTTCTTGCCAAGAAGTCGAACGTGACAGGCAGGCATGTTAGCAAGCTCCGATAAACCTCCAGCAGTCCCCATGAGCTTGGCTGCAACAGCACACCCGACAATGGCGGAAAGATTTGGTGCGATACATACCATCTTGGTTTCAGTAAACTCAAGGATCTTCTTCTTGGCGGAATCAAGATCAATAGCTCGATCACATGCGTCCATAGTCTTTTGAAGGACATCCTCTGGCAGAGGTTTTCCTTTTGTGGTTGAAGCAGCAAGTTTAACAGTCATAATAGTATGTTGTTTGAGAAGATCCTTCAGATCAACTAGGGTTAAATCCGTCTCATTCCCGATTTGTTTCACAACACGTGCATAATCAATTGCTTGAGGTACAAGCGACTCAAGCTCTTGGAACTTGAGTCTATACTTGTAACGTATAAAGTTGTGGACGATGGTGATTTCATCCTCGATATCAACTAAGAGCTGGTTGCAATCCATGATTAGTTTGTATGGCACAGTTTCATTCTCGAGAGCTTCTTCAACTTTCTGCATTATATCAGCATATCTCTGAGTTTTATGTAGGTTAGAAACGCTATCGAGGTCATGATCAGAGTTTAGGGTTTCCTCTTTTCCAACATTCTCGTCAAAATCTGGTGCTTCATTGTCAGATAACTCATCAAGCTCTGAGAGGAAAGAATCTCCAAGAGTTGTTGCCATATCTTCAAACGAATCTTTAACGAGAAGCAGGTTCTGTTGGTCGTCACTCGTAAGAAGACAGAGAGACTTTGTGGGAAATCAATTGAGTTCTCTTATCTTCGCTTCTCTTTATATATAGAGAGACAACTCCTTATACGTTATATTAGGTTTTGTTTCCTTTTACAAGATCAGTTTTGTTCAACGAATCTTAGCAAAAAAAAAAAAAAAAAAGGTTTTGTTCATCGAAAAGAAGAAGAAGGGAAAAGGAAATTCCTTTTGTTTTCATTGATGAGTAAAAAATATAAATCAATGAAAGTAACCGATGCAAAAAGAGGCCCACAGGCCCACAAGTTACAGCCACAGGCCCACAGATCGATCAAACGGCGTCCTTTTACTCCGAGAGCGAGTCGTATGTAGTAGAGAATAGTCATAGAGATTAACGCGGCTCAAAACCCAGCTTGTGCCTCTGATTTCGATTTCAAATTTGCGAATCGGAGCAACCCTATCGGCTTCTCGAGCATTTCCACCTCCGTCTTGAATTCTCCCGGCCGAGATGATGTCGCAGTCAGGCGATGTGTTCGAGCTACACTGTGCTTGTTTCTCCTCCGCTCGATCTCAGTGCTGGTTCATGTTTGGCGTTAGAATGTTGAACTTGCCTTTAAATTCAGCTTTGGTATGTATTAATTTTATATAATTTTTGGTACATTTCCTTGATCCTTTGTCACTAGAGGATTAATAACTAATTAACTGCTTTCCTGGACTTTGAATTGTTTCTGTTGGAAAGTATTTATTTAGACCATAAAATAATCATATACTGGAGCTTGGTCTTGATGATTGTGGGGTAGTGGAGAATATTCTTAATGATAGAGAAGTCTAAGTTTTTTTTTTTTTATCAAAGCCATCTATACAGTTCAATATCTTACTTGTGATGAATTAGAATATGCAAATGCGTGGTTATAATATCATTTACATTTTCTAAGTCAACTCTGAAATGCTCAGACATAAATTGTTTGCATTGTTCTGGAAAATTTCAATATATTGAATAAGATAGGACTTCATTTTATATACTTGGAAGTTCTGACTTTGACCGTGTTTCAGCTGCTGAAATTATTATCCACCATTGTTGCAGAACACACAAGATCCGACCAGGATAGTTAGATTCTCTGTTTTGGTCACAAATGGCTCAAGGATTGCATCTGATCTGGATTATCTTCTGTGTTCATCTGATTTGCATCTCAAGTCAACAGGAGACAGAGTTTATCTACAATGGCTTTCGTCAAGAAGACCTTTCTACTGACGGGGTTGCAAGAATCCTTCCCAAAGGACAGTTGCAGTTGACCGATGGTTCAGGACAGAAAATGGGTCATGCTTTCTTCAAGAAGCCTCTTGAGTTCACTTCACCTGAATCACTCTCTTTCTCAACACAGTTCGTGTGTGCGCTGGTGCGTAAGCCAAGGTTTGACGGTGGTCATGGTATTGCCTTTGTTCTATCTGCCTCCATGGATCTCACGCACGCAGAGGCGACGCAGTTCTTGGGACTTTTCAACATCTCGACTCAAGGATCATCCTCTTCTCATCTCGTTGCTGTGGAACTAGATACTGCACACAGCGCTGAGTTTGATGACATCGATGCCAATCATGTTGGAATCGATGTCAATGGCCTTACGTCTATCGTATCTGCTCCGGCTGCTTACTTTTCTGATATAGAAGGTAAGAACGAAAACATAACGCTTTTGAGTGGAGATCCTATTCAAGTCTGGGTGGAGTACGGAGGAAATTTACTTAATGTATCGCTGGCACCTCATAAAACTCAGAAACCAAGCCAGCCTCTTTTGTCAAGATCTATTAACCTTTCAGAGTCTTTTCCAGATAGAAAGATATTTCTTGGATTCTCTGGAGCAACAGGGACATTGATCAGCTACCAATACATACTAGGGTGGAGTTTTAGTAGGAAGAAGGCGTCAATGCAGGCCCTGGATGTCACTAAACTTCCCCGAGTTCCTTCTCACAGAGCTAATAGTAAGAGACCACCGCCGTTGCTTATTGTTCTGCTCATATTACTGGGAGTCATTGTGTTTTTGGCTCTTGGAGCAGCTTATTTGTACAGGAGATGGAAATATGCAGAAGTAAGAGAGGAATGGGAAAAAGAATATGGTCCACACCGTTTTTCCTATAAAGCTCTTTACAATGCAACTAATGGGTTTCACAAGGATGGACTTCTTGGGAAAGGAGGTTTTGGAGAAGTGTACAAAGGAACTCTGCCTTCCAATGAACAAGTAGCAGTGAAAAGAGTGTCCCACGACGCAGAGGAAGGGATGAAGCAGTTTGTGGCCGAAATCGTGAGCATGGGTAATCTGAAGCACAAGAACATGGTTCCACTTCTTGGGTACTGTAGAAGAAAAGGTGAGTTACTTCTGGTATCTGAATACATGCCCAATGGTAGTCTTGACCAATACTTATTCCATGAAGAGAAACCGCCCTTTTCATGGCGTCGAAGACTTATAATCATCAAGGATATAGCTTCAGCTCTCAGTTATATGCATACAGGAGCTCCCCAAGTTGTTCTCCACCGGGATATCAAGGCTTCTAATGTTATGTTAGACGCTGAATTTAATGGAAGGTTAGGGGACTTTGGTATGGCAAGGTTCCATGATCATGGGGCAAACCCTGCTACAACTGCTGCTGTAGGAACCATTGGCTACATGGCACCGGAGCTTGCTACAATGGGAGCTTGCACTGCAACCGATGTTTATGGCTTTGGTGCCTTTTTACTTGAAGTAACATGTGGGAGGAGACCCGTTGAACCTGAGTTGCCAGCTGAAAGACGGTATTTAATTCAGTGGGTTTGCCAATGTTGGAAAATGGCTTCTTTGCTCGGAGCTAGGGATCCGAGAATGAGAGGTGAAATCTCAGCTGAGGAAGTCGAAATGGTATTGAAACTTGGGTTGCTTTGCACAAATGCTGTGACAGAACTGAGACCTTCCATGGAAGAAGTCGTGGAATACTTAAACGAAAGCCTAAAGCTGCCTGATATCTCTCCAAATTCTCCTGGTATAGGGACTTTTACCCCGCTGATGATCGGATCAAACTCCCTCCTTGCCTCCCCCACTACAAAGACCGTGTCAGCATCATTTTACTCTTCTTCCTCAGCCAACGACTCTACATTTGTTACTCACTCGATTGTCCATGGGCACGGACGGTAAAACTTTGAGAACTATGCTCCTCTAATCTTAGATTCTTTTGTTGGGAATGGTAAAGCCATTCTAGGCTTGTATGAAGTGACTCTAGTTACCATTGTGATCCACTTGTGAAGTATATCTTGATATTTCACAAAGATATCCAGCACGTGAATGTTGTGTTTGGAGTCTTTTGTAAAAATGCTTTAGTTGAATTTGACAAAAGTTTTTGTTTTTAACCATTCTATCTTCATTTCTCTTTCTAGTTAGTTTGATTTTCCAGTGAACAAGGTTCTTGTACAGATGTTTACAAGTTGTTCTTCATTCTGTCTGTTTATTTGATCTCATTCTGTGACTTCTCTATTCGATAAAAACCTTTTGTACGACAAGCCCCAGATTCGCAGAAACAGTTGTTCCGGTTCGTAGCGTTAACGATGCAATGACTTGTCTGGGGAGGGTCGTTTTCAGTGTGATAGTTTCATGTGAGTTTCTCCAACTTCTTCAGGTGACTCTCCTTTCAAGTGAGTATATATCCCATCTTGTCCTGATCTTTGTTTCATGTAAAAGTTCTTGAATTCAAGTTATGTTGCTAATATTATTGTTATGAAACTTTGTGGTTGTTACATGCTCGTTTTTTGATGGATTTTCTAACTAATCACATTAATTTCTCATCTGTTCTCTTATTTTCCACTTGTTTTCTTCAATAGATGAACTGAGTTCAGTTTGTGGAGCTGAGTGGGATCACAAGAGAGCATCATCAAGTTCTCGACAGGTAAAGTTAAGAGGCTTCTTCTTGAAAGTTTGAAACTGTTGAAGCCTGCATATATGTTATTATATCTGTAACAGATTCAGCTGTTGTCTGTGGTATTAGAGAGATGATTTATAAAACTGTAGAAAAACTTATTTCAAATATATAAATATTGAATTGAACCTTCAAAGACTACAGTTTTCAAAAGTAGGAATCGTTTAAAGAAAGTGTAGTTTTTAGGATGTTAGGTTGTTGAATTTGAAGTAAGCCGCGTCAAGAGCCAAAAGAAAACAAAATTTGGGAGTTGTACAGAGTTGAATTTTAATAGGAGAGGACTTAAACGTTAAGACTTTATTTTCTCTGTTTTGACTTGCCTAAGCTTGTATCTATGCACCTACTTAACTGTTCTATAAAAAGGTGGGTGCTTGGCTTTGATTCCTTTTACTTTTGAGCACTTTTTCTTTACTTAGCATTTAAAATTCATTATGATTAATTCAATGAAATTTTTTGTGGGTACCGCGTTTAGCAGTTGCCTTTGTTTCTGACTGATGTTGGGATCTAATGTATTAAAATAATGCCTGAATTAGAATATTTGCCAACGTGAATTTATATAGATTTACAACCTGTTGCAGTCCAGTTTATAAAGCCAATAAAAATAAAGCAAATGCATGTGATGCAGACTTCATATCCAATTAAAAATTACCATTAACATAAGTTTATATCCTCTTTTCTGCAGCCAGCAAAGTTCGATCAGAGAGGAAAAAGATCTGCACAGAGAACGAGAACTCTTGTATTCATCAGCAGCATTGGCTCGTGGATCTCTCTCATCTGGTATATTTCAAACTATATTTTTTCTTGCTAAGCATCATAAGAAATTATTTAAGTAGCTGAAATATGAGGAAAATCCGGTGAAAGATTGTGGGTACTGAATCCAAGACACATGTAAATGAGTAGTTTAATAAATTTTTACAGTTTGTTAGTACGGTTCTAGCACTTTCCTTTGTTTCTTTGGACCCAGTTTTGGATTATTTCTGTTAAACTAATATCTGAATTTGAGCATTTGAAAACCATGTTAAGAAGTTATGTTGATTTGTATAATATTACCAAGCTGTCACAGTAATGAGTGCAGATGATGCTAGTACACTGTAGTTCTTATAATCATATTTACTTCATATTTCTCTGCACAGAGCTCTCTGTTTCCATCAGCAGCAATGTCTAGTGGATTGCTTCTGTTCTTTTTGATCACTTCTTCTCATCTTGTCTCTTTGTCAACTTCATCAATGGACACCAGCTTTGTCTTCAACGGCTTTGGCCAAGCGAATCTTTCTCTTGATGGGTCTGCTACATGGCTTACCAATGGATTGTTGCAGCTCGCCAAAGATTCGCAGCATCAGATGGGTCATGCTTTCATCAAGAAGCCAATTGGTTTCAGCTCCTCTAAACCACTCTCGTTCTCAACGCATTTCGTGTGTGCTCTTGTGCCTAAGCCAGGATTCGAAGGCGGCCACGGCATTACCTTTGTGATATCTCCTTATGTGGATTTCTCCCGGGCGCAACCAACTCGATACTTGGGGATTTTCAACGCCTCAACGAATGGATCTGCCTCTTCTCAACTGTTTGCTGTTGAGCTCGACACTGTCAAGAACTCAGATTTCCGTGAGAAGAACAATAACCACGTCGGAATCGATGTGAACAATCCCATTTCAGAAGAATCAGCACCTGCTTCTTACTTTTCCAAAACAGAGAAGAAGAATGTGAGTATTAGTCTCTCAAGTGGTGATCCTATACAGGTCTGGATTGATTATGAAGGAACTTTACTCAATGTTTCTTTGGCTCCTCTTGAAGCAGAGAAGCCAAGTTTGCCTCTTTTGTCACGACCCATCAATCTCTCAGAAGTGTTTCCGAGTAGAAGATTGTTCGTTGGGTTCTCTGCAGCAACAGGGACAGCAATCAGCTACCATTATCTTCTTGGATGGAGTTTCAGCACAAACAGGGAGTTCTTGCAGCTACTTGACATCTCAAAACTTCCACGAGTTCCTCGTCCTAGAGTTGAGCATAAGAAACCATACGCTCTAATCATCGCTCCGGTCGCTGCTCTTGCTATCATAGTAATAGCTGTTCTTTCAGGAGTTTATTACCACAGGAAGAAGAAGTATGCAGAAGTAAACGAACCATGGGAAAAGGAGTTTGGTACACACCGCTTCTCGTACAAATCCTTATACATAGCAACAAAAGGGTTCCACAAGGATGGGTTTCTGGGAAGAGGAGGTTTTGGTGTAGTGTATAGAGGAGATCTCCCTGAGTGCAAACCTATTGCTGTGAAGAGGGTGTCTCATGATGGTGAACAAGGGATGAAGCAATTCGTGGCTGAAGTCGTGAGCATGAGAAGTCTGAAACACAGGAATCTTGTCCCACTTCTTGGGTATTGCAGGAGAAAAGGCGAGCTTTTACTCGTCTCCGAGTACATGCCCAACGGTAGTCTTGACCAGCACTTGTTTGATGACCAAACTCCGGTTCTTTCTTGGTCCCAAAGACTTGTGATTCTAAAAGGTATAGCCTCGGCTCTCTTTTATCTCCATACGGGAGCTGAACAAGTTGTTGTACACCGAGACATCAAAGCTTCTAACGTTATGTTAGACGCTGAGTTAAACGGTAGGTTAGGAGATTTTGGTATGGCTAGGTTTCATGACCATGGAGGCAATGCAGCCACAACAGCCGCGGTTGGAACTGTTGGGTACATGGCACCTGAGCTAATAACTATGGGAGCTTCCACTGTAACAGATGTCTATGCCTTTGGTGTTTTCATGCTTGAAGTAGCTTGTGGTAGGAAACCAGTGGAACCAGGGCTGGAAGTTGAGAAACGGTATGTGATCAAATGGGTTTGTGAATGTTGGAAGAAAGATTCTTTGCTTGATGCTAAAGATCCAAGACTTGTTGGAGAGTTCTTACCCGAGGAGGAAGTCGAGTTGGTTATGAAACTCGGGTTGTTATGTACAAACATCGTGCCTGAATCAAGACCAACAATGGAACAAGTGGTTCTTTACTTAAACGGGAACTTACCGTTGCCTGATTTCTCGCCTTATACACTTGGGATCGGCTCGTTTACTCCTGTAGTGGTCGATGCAGCTTCCCTTACAGTCTCGTGCACTTCGAGGAACTGGTCAGCTCCTTCGGTGTCTTCTTCATCAGCCAACAACTCAAAGGACCATGAACAGCCATTGGAATCTAAGAGCTCTCTAAACGTAGTTGACGAATCTGAAGACATTGAGTCTCGTCTCCCTAGGCCAAACAGTGGCAGGTGATCAAGTTTTGAGTATCAAGACAGTGATCTCATTTGAAGCAGTGTATTCTCTAGAACAATCATATCTAACTTCTGAATGTTTTCAGATCTTGTCTTCGCTGTATTTTGAGTGTGTTTTGCTTTAATCTTGAAGAACAACTTCTACTATTAACCAAATTAAGATTGTTCAGTTTCTTACTTTTTGAGTATCAAGACAGTTATCTCATTTGAAGCAGTGTATTCTCTAGAACAATCATCTAACTTCTGAATGTTTCAGGCCTTGTCTTCGTTGTATTTTGAGTGTGTTTTGCTTTAATCTTGAAGAACAACTTCTACTATTAACCAAATTAAGGTTGTTCAGTTTCTTACTTTCTTCTGATTATAATAAGAGATCGGATCGGTTTGATTTTACCCGGTTATTACTTTCTTTCAAAGTGGGCCAAATAACGGGCTAAAGTCACTGGCCCGATTTTATAGTGATTAAAAAAGGATCTTTAAGCCCATAATGACGCGTGAATACGCGCCTAAACACTCCACTAGTGAGTGACCTTGTCGCAACAGTTCCGGATTCTCGCTGCCGGCGACGGTGTCGTCTTTGTTCTTCCGGCGAAAGAAAAAGAGAGTCACCGAAGATTTCAACCTTGCAGCTCCAATTCTGAAAGATTCCGACCGATTCAACCAGAAGATTTCGCAGGAAACGTTTGATAAACAACAAAGCTTAAAATTCTACAGGTATATTGTACGTCTTAAAATTCTTGGATAAAGATGGAATTTTTAAGAGTTGTTTTGTTTATTAGATGATAAATTTGGGATTGGACTTGCAATAGTCGCAGAGAAAATGACCGGTTACTTACTCTTTCGTTCCATGTTAAGTAAATTGGAATTCTTGAGAGATGACTTGGTCAGCTTTTTTTTTTTTCTTGCTCAAATTCTTGGTAAATTGATTTGAAAATCATGGAAATAGACAATTGATTTCACTTGTTTTGCGTTTGACTTACTTAGGAAAGTTGCATGATCACATCAATTTGATTAAATTGAAAATATGTAATCCAAAGTTTGTGGAGCAATATGACTAAGAAAAGTTGGTTTACTGCTTCTTTGGACATAGGATTGTCTCTTCTGAACAGTTAAGGGACAAGTACCTAAGTACTAGAGGTTTGATAACCTTTTGGGATATATGTGTGGATATATGTTATCTAACTCTTGACTTTCTGAATGCTAGAACATACTCCAAGGCATTTCAGATTCGTATGGGAATAGCATGAAACATTTCTGCTAAAGGGAAGTACTTAAGCTTGGTTTTGTTTGCTTCAGTTGACCTTGGAATAACCAGAGTAGACCATAAAATGTTTATACGTTATTTTAATTTACATGATGGATTAGATTATGCAATAATTATGGTCGTTGTCATGGTTTTGTCTTTGATTAATATTATTATGAAGTCTTCTATGTGATGCTTATTGGGAATTTATCATCGTTGGCTGGCTATAATTCCGTAGAATAAAATGTTTGTAAATGTGGAGGAGATGGAATGTTGAAAACTTAGTTTGACTTCTTCTCCTGAAGTTATGAGTTGACATTGTTTTGCAGTTTCAGAGATTGATTCTTACAGCAGAGAAAAAATTATATGCATAGGATTCAGACTCTCTCTTTCAGTGTAATGACTTGCAGACTACATCTGGTTTTGATCTTCTCCTGTGTTCATCTGATTTCCCTGTCAGGTCAACAAGAAACCGGGTTTGTCTACAATGGCTTTGATCGAGCAGATCTTTTTATCGATGGGCTCGCCAAGATCCTTCCTGGTGGGTTTTTGCAGTTGACAAATACCACAGAGCGCCAAACGGGTCATGCTTTCTTCAAGCAACCATTTGAATTTGATCAATCTTCATCACTCTCGTTCTACACTCATTTTGTGTGTGCGCTGGTGCCTCCTGAGTTGGGAGCTGATGGTGGCCATGGGATTGCCTTTGTTGTATCTCCTTCCATGAATCTCTCTCATGGATCTGCAACTCAGTACTTGGGCGTCTTCAGCATCTCAAGAAATGGGACTTCTTCTTCTCATCTGCTAGCTATCGAGCTCGATACTGTTACTTCGATAGAGTTTGATGAGCTTGAAAAGCCTCATGTTGGGATTAATGTGAACAACCCAAAATCTGTTGAATCTGCTCTCCCATCTTACTTCTCCAATGCCTTGACGAATAATATAAGCATAAATCTCCTGAGTGGGGAGCCTATCCAAGTTTGGGTGGACTATGATGGATCGTTGCTAAATGTTTCACTAGCCCCTATAAAAATACAGAAACCAGATCGGCCTCTTATATCAAGATCCATCAATCTTTCAGAATTTTTTCAAGATAAAATGTTTCTTGGGTTTTCTGCATCAACTGGGCAATTGACCAGTAACCAGTATATTCTTCGGTGGAGTTTTAGTAGGAGCAAAGAATTATTACAGACCCTGGACCTCTCTAATCTCCCTCAGGCTCCTCTTCCTAAAGACGAACCAGAGAAGGCTCCTCCGAGAGATGAACCGGAGAAACTATCTCCACTGCTTATTGGTTTGGTCGTCTTGGTCCTTGCAATGATGGTTCTCGGAGGACTTTATTGGTACAGGAGAAACAAGTACGCAGAAGTAAGAGACTCCTGGGAAAAGGAATACGGCCCGCACCGATTCTCCTACAAGTCTCTGTACAAAGCAACAAATGGCTTTCGTAGAGATGGTCTTGTTGGGAAAGGTGGGTTTGGAGAAGTTTACAAAGGAACTCTCCCTCGAAGCAGACTTATAGCTGTGAAAAGACTGTCCCACAATGCAGAGCAAGGAATGAAACAATTTGTGGCTGAAGTTGTGACTATGGGAAGTTTACAGCATCGGAACTTGGTTCCTCTTCTTGGTTATTGCAGGAGAAAAGGTGAGTTACTTTTGGTCTCTGAGTACATGCCTAATGGTAGTCTTGACCAGTACTTGTTTAATAACCAAAATCCATCTCCTTCATGGTTGCAAAGAATCTCTATTCTTAAGGACATTGCCTCGGCTCTGAGTTACCTGCTTACAGGAGCCACGCAAGTTGTTTTGCACCGGGATATAAAAGCTTCTAACGTCATGTTAGATTCTGAGTTCAATGGGAGGTTAGGTGATTTTGGTATGGCAAAGTTTCACGACCATGGAGCCAACTTATCTGCAACAGCAGCTGTGGGAACCATAGGTTACATGGCACCTGAGCTAATAACAATGGGAACTTCTACAAAAACTGATGTTTATGCCTTTGGTGCGACCTGTGGAGCCCGTGTTGCCTGTGGAAAAGCAATACCTGGTCAAATGGGTTTGTGAACAGGATTCTTTACTTGAGACCAGAGATCCAAAACTGGGAAGAGACTTCATATCCGAGGAAGTCGAGTTAGTTCTTAAACTCGGGTTGCTCTGCACAAAAGCTGTGCCACAATCAAGGCCAACCATGGCACAAGTCGTGCAATACCTAAGCCTGGACCTACCCTTGCCGGATATCTCTCCGTATACTCCAGGTATTGGAGCTTTTATGCCAGTGTCAATGGTAGCAGAATCTACCATTGGGTGTCCACAATTCAAGAAATTCATCAATACCTATGTATGTTACTCACACGATCTTAGAAGGGCATGGAAGATGAGAGATCTTAAGAAACTGTGTATGCTTTTTATCTAATATCTTGAGCTACTTAAATGTTTCAACTTCAAGAATTAACTGTTGTTGGTTGAGTTTTTGATCTTGTCTTCTGCATAGTTTCTAAGTGAGAGGAAAGGTATTAATTCAACATGTATTGTTATGCAATTTTTATCCAAATCTCTGCATTAAATTAATTAATTCTATACACTACAAAAATGTATAAACAACGGTAAAATCCCTAACGGCTATATTATTTAGAGAAAAAGGAAATTATCAGATCATTAAATGAACGCGTTAACATACTCCACAAAAAAAGGCAATCAATCCAGACTATACAACAATTAACAACAACAAAAGTATATATGTATATATACGTAATCAACCCTAAACATTCGTCACGGTAATCACAATTCTCTTCTTCCCCAAATCTTGAAGCTTTTTTTTTGCCCTTTCGCGCGTAAACTATGGATTCTTCATCTTCTTCTTCCTCTTCGACAAAGAAGATGAAATCCAAATTGTCCGTGAGAAGAAAGCAAACCAGTTTCAAGAAATCGTCTTCCTCTGTCAACAAAAACATTCCTTCTGCGAAAAAGAAGACGGATATTTCTCGGAGAGAACAGACACTTCTCAACAAAGCCTACGAGCTTTCTACTTTATGCGAGATCGAACTCTGCGTAATCTATTACAATCGTGACGGAGAACTCATCAAGACATGGCCGGAAGATCAATCCAAAGTCAGAGACATGGCCGAGAGGTTTAGCAAACTAAGCGACAAAGAGAAAAACAAGAAAAGCACAAACCTTTCTCAGTTCTTAAACAAGAAGATCCACGACGAGAAGAAGAGAGAAGGAGAAGACAACAAATTCTCGCAGAAAGTCTTGGAGATTGAAGATTCTTTGGAAAATCATTTACAGATATTACAAGAAAGGCTTCGTCAGGTTCTTTACCTCCACGATCATCAAACCGAGTCAGACCGGAGCCGCCTTGCGGTTTTATCCGGTTCTTCAATGGCCGAGGAACAAAAAAATCAAAACTTTATGGGTTCTTCTTCTTCGTCTGGCTTCTTCTCAACGGATACATTGATGAATTTATCAAACGATCAAACTTCATCAAGCTTCGCAACAGATTCGTTGAGTCATCATCAGAGCAAGGTCTCGATTTTTCTGTATAACCATGAAAACGCTACTCTTACTCAATTAGCTGACTCTGTTCCAAGCTATGACCAAGCGTTGACTCCGTATAACCAGAGGCGGGCCTGGCCAGAAGCTCAAGCATGTGTTTGGGCCAATTTGTGAATCGCCGAGACTTTTTTTTTTTTTTTACATCTGGGTCTAAAGTTCGAGGCTAGGAAGCTATGTTTTCTTTATTATTTTGCTTAATTAAACAAGTTGGCAAATGTTCCTTTTCTTTACATTCTTTTCTTCTTGTTTTCTTTTTTTTTTTGTCTTTGAGACTATGTTTTGTAATTTTGACAATTTTTTTAAACTGAAAATATTTTTAAATAAATGATAAGGGGCCAGATATCAAATTACTTATAACAAGATTATATAAGTCACATGATGTGACTCACATCTATCAAATAAATACAATATATATTTTGACTAATTAGTTTAAGGTATCTTGACATTTGATGAAGTATAGTATTGTTTACATTCAATTCTTTTTTTTTCTTTTTATAATAGAAAAAATTAAATCTATGTTTCAAGATCTATACAAAACAAAATGTACTTATGAAAAGAAAACACCATGAAATTCCAATTAAATACGAGAAACATCAAAATTCAAGATATCAGATAGAGATCAAGACAACACATTATAAAATTATGAATAAACAGATCTATTAATAGCATAAATTAAATTATAGTTCTGCTTTATCAAGCAAATGTTTTTTTTTTTGGGCAACTAAGTGTATTTATCGAAGTTGTTGATGCTAAATATATATGCTGGTTATCGGCCTATGAATTATAGAACAAAAGTTTTAAAAATTTTCTAGTTGGATGCTCGTAGGTTGGTCAACCTCGTTGCTAGAAGCGATGATCGCCGGAATTTCTTTTGGTGTAGGAAGTTTGCTTCCACTGCTAATTGGATACCAGATTGAAGAACGCATAGCACGAATCGTCGCTCTTATCGTTATTAGCGATATTTACGGAGCATTGATTTTTCTATGGTTCAATGCATGGGAGAGGGAGATGGATATTACACCGTGCAAGATTTCCACAGTCTCTTTGTTCGTGGTGTTGATGGCGATAATCGCTCTGGTAACCAGACTCTGCGACTTAGCGGAGTGATATTGGCGATCCTGTCCGAGAATTTCAGATGTTTTTTTGTAGATGATTTGTTTTACGTTGATTTCTGTTGTTGAGAATTTTAGATGTTTTCTTGTAGATGATTTATTTTACGTCGATATCGATTTTTGTTGTTGAGAATTTTAGATGTTTTCTTGTAAATGATTTGTTTACGTCAATATTGTTTTTTTTTAGTTATTTTGATTGGTTTGTGAATAATGTGAATGGGGCTGGCCACGATTTCAATGTATAGGAGGAATTTTTAATGAAAATTAGGTTTCTGTTATAAATAAACTTGTTATTAAAATCAAAGCAAACACTAATACGACATTAAAAAAAAAATTAACATACGTGAAGAGAGATGACATTAGTGGACAATTATAATCATGTCTTAATTTGGCTTTTTTGTCTACAATCATATCGATTAGCTGTGATTTTCATTTAAATTCAAAATTATTATTTTTATTATTAAAAATTAAGAAAACCTGAGCAACAATAATTAATTAACATGAATCTCTTAGTGATGTTAAATTTTGTCAAAAAGTATACAAGTAAATCAAACATGTAATTGGAGTTTTTGAGCTTATAAATTTGTGGAGGATCTATTTTTTAAAAGATTTAATGATTTGTATGGTTTAATAGTGTGACAAATAAATGAATAATCAAAATTTTATGATCAAAATTAGTTTACCAAAAAAAAAAATTTCCTTGCTTATAGCCTCTAAATTTCAGGACGGGCTCTACCTATAATAATAACAATCATCTTTGGGCACAAGGATTTGGTGACCTGATGAGAAGTTGCAGTGACAAGACACAAAATCCACTTCTCCAGTGTGGTCAGTAGAATCAGATACCACCTTGTTATGGATGTTATCTTCTTGTGATTAGGTCTTGCTCTCCAAGATCTCAAGATATGATCTTGACTTGTTGCTAGGTCGTCAACATTATTCTTATATTCAAAATTATGTATTCTCATTGAGGAAGTTAGGCTTTATTATATGTATTGAGTTTTAATATGACTATGTAACAACAGTCTCTTCTCGTTCTTCATTCCAAAATTTGTAATGAATCGATAATTCATCAATTCAATTCTTGTATTAAGAGTTTTAATAAATTCACGCTTTCGTAAAACTATATACAATGGTCTAATACTATAAACCATTGTATAGACAAAAGTTATACAGAGAAATTTTCCACATCTGTTAATGGAAAATTTGAAAAATCAAATAAAAACTTTTTTACAACAGAAGTGATAAAAGTGTAAAATTGTTAAGGACTCGCTGAGATAGATGATCCAGAGCGGCAATGAGATCTCTAAGCTGTACTACCAAAGAATGTGAAGAAAGTTGTTAGATTTCATCTTCCATCACCATAAATGATTGTGTGAGAAATGAACATTGAGTTGTTGGCAGAGGAAGAAGAAACTGATGAGGCCATTGAAGTGGAAGTGATTGCTAAGGAAGGTAAACCCATTAACACCGGTGTAGAAACTCCAATTCCAGGAGTATCTGGAGAGAAATCAGGCAACGTTTTGTGTCTGTTGATGTATTGAACCACTTGCTCCATTGTTGGTCTTGAATCGGGTACAATGCTTGTACATAGCAACCCAAGTTTCAGAACCATTTCGACTTCCCCATGGATGAATTTACTTCTCAATCTTCTATCTACAGCTTCATCTAGTGAGCCCTTTCTCCAGCATTCAAAAACCCATTTGACCAAATGTCGTTTCTCAACCGGCATGTCTGGATCAAATGGTCTCCTCCCACATGTTACTTCAAGCATGAATGCACCAAATGCATACACATCGGTCTTAGTGGAAGTTCCTGTTGATGTTAGCTCAAGCGCCATGTAACCTATGGTTCCTACAGCTGCTGTTGCTGAGAGATTAGCTCCATTATCATCAAACCTAGCCATCCCAAAATCTCCTAAAAAACCTTGTAAATTCCCATTTAACATGACATTAGAAGCTTTGATATCTCGGTGTAACACAACTTGACTTGCTCCTGTATGCAAGTAACAGAGCGCAGATGCGATATCTTTCAAAATAGCAAGTCTTTGTGACCAAGAGAGAGGCGGTTTATCACAGTGAAACAAATACTGATCAACACTACCTCCTTCCATGTACTTAGACACCAGCAATAACTCTCCTTTGCGCCTGCAATACCCTAGAAGAGGAACCAGATTCTTGTGCTGCAAGCTTCCCATTGTCACAACTTCAGCAACAAACTGTTTCATCCCTTGCTCTGCATCGTGTGATAGTCTCTTCACCGCTATATCTCCCACAAGAGGTAGAGTTCCTTTATAGACTTCTCCAAAACCACCTTTTCCAAGACGATCATCTTTGTTAAACCCTCTTGTTGCTTTATACAAAGATTTGTAAGAATAACGAAGTGGACCATATTCTTTCTCCCATGGCTCTTTAACTTCTGCGTATTTCTTCCTCCTGTACACAAAAACTCCTCCAAGAGCCACCATTACTATAAGCGCGAGTATAACCAGTAGAACAATAAGCAGAGGAGATGTTTTCTTGTGTATCTTGGGACGAGGAACAGAGGGGAGTTTTGACAAGTCAAGACTCTGTAATGAAACTCTGCTTCTGCTGAAACTCCACCCCAAGATGTATTGGTAACTGATCAATGATCCAGTTGCTGCAGAAAACCCGACAAACGCTTTTCGATCCGGAAAGATTTCTGTAAGATTTATCGTTCTTGACAAGAGAGGCTTACTTGGCTTTTGATCTCTTATAGGAGCTAATGTAACATTGAGTAGAGTATCTTCATAATCAATCCATACTTGTATTGGATCTCCACTCAAGAGTGTCAAGCTTTTGTTGGTCCTTTCTCTGTCTGAATAATAACTTGCTGGAGCAGACACAACAGATTGGAGGCTGTTTACGTCTATACCGACATGATTCTTGTCGATGTCGTCAAACTCTGCGCTCTGGACGGTATCAAGCTCGATAGCTAAAAGCTGAGAAGAAGGAGATCCATTAGTTGAGATGTTGAAGAGTCCTAAGTATTGAGTTGGATCTGCTTGTGTGAGATCCATTGAAGATGATAGAACAAAGGCAATCCCATGACCACCATCAGCTCCTGGTTTAGGAACCAAAGCGCAAACGAAGTGAGTTGAGAAAGAAAGTGATTGAGATGAAACCGAACCGAAATCGAACCGGCGGTTGAAAAAAGCGTGACCCATTTTCTGAGCCGTGGCATCGGTTAGCTGCAACAATCCGTCTGAGTTTTGGAATCTTGCAACGCCGTCTAGGTGAAGAATGGCTTGGCCTTGGTTGAAGCCATTGTAGACGAAACTCAAGTCTTGTTGACATGAAAAAGAAATCAGATTAGCAAAGAAGATTACAGAGAGAAGAAGAAGAAGATGATGATTTATTTGAGCCATTTTGGTAATGGAAGATTATAGAGAGAAGATTTTCAAGAACGTTTTCTGGATTTCAAGAATCACAAAATTCAAGTTATAAGGGAACGAGTTAAAACCCAATTTTCGATGTTCCAAGTCCACGAAAAATATTCTCTCTAGGCATTAGTTGACTTTTGACTTTTATTTATATATGTAACCGTGATAGTTACTCTAAAAACAATAGTTTTCTTAGAATTTAGAAATATACTAATTCTTCTTTAGAAAAGTAAATGGTCTGTACAGTCTACTCTCGTTTATAACAATGTCAAGTCGAATTAAATTAAGATGAAATATCCTACAAAAAAACAATAATTGGTAAAAGACATCCATGAAATTAACAAAGATTTTTTCAGCTATACTTTTGGAGACGAAGGTGTGTGTTGAATAATTGAGTTCCGTGACCATGGGAAGAGGAGATGTGGTAAACTGGTAACTTGCTAAAGAAGCATCCAGTAAAAGTCCTACTCTATTTGTCAAAACCCATTTCTTGCTTTATACACGAAACTGAACCGAAATCGAACCGAACTTACCCGTTTGAGTCATGATAAATTACTGTAATGAGTAATTATCTAGTATAACCAAAGAATCTTTGAGTAATAGAGCTTTTATTAAATGGATGATAGAAACAATTATACAATACACAAAAAAGCCGGATAAAGAATCAAATATGTGAAGATTAGGATCATACAATTTCTAAATAATAGTTCTTCGTACGAAATTAATATCCAAAAACCAGTGTTCTACAAAATCGCTTACACAGTTGTATGTATGCAGGCCCGGCCTTTTGAGGGTAGATGGAGATGACCAGGGCATTCACTCTAAAGGGCCATATTTTTGCTACATCCACTCAAAATAGACATATTTTTGTTAAAAAAAAAATATTAGGGATCAATCTCTACCTTTTCTTGAATCCAAATTTGAACAGTTCTAAAAGTATGAACAAACTTTTGAGATATTTATGGTTGAAAAATTCGACTATAACAGTTTAATGAACAATTTTGCACGAAAAAATGCAAAAAGATATATATTTCAGCAATAAACTATATGTTTTGTGGGATTTTTTCTTTTCTTACAAACTGTTTATGAAGTTTGATTGTTTTATGAAGTTTGATTATTTTAATTTTTATTATTTTAATTTTGAAAAAAAATAAAAAGATATATTTAAAAAAATTAGACGCGAACATCCAAATTGATCAGCAAACAACAGTTACGCGTGTATATATGTTATATGGTTAGAACAAAATTGTTGTTTGCTAATATAATTAGTTTATAGAATGCAAATTAATACTGACATACATACGGCATTTATACGGTATATGAGTATATCAAGAATTTTTTTTTTTTTCAAATAACCAGAACTACATAGTTTTACTCCATTAAAAATTAACCCTACAATCATCATACTAGGAATGCTCAAGTATGGATTTGTTGATGGGATTGTTGATGATGGAAGTATGTACTTGGTTATAGAAGAAATGAAACATATGATTTCAATTAAGTCAGAGAGTTACATGAAAAAAATTCATATGTGATAAAGAAGAACTTTCATAAATCAATTTTGAGCCTACGGGCGACCACATTCTAGAATTATAGAAGGGAAGAATGGGGATTGGAGAGTAATTTAGTTGGTATGCTTATGTTTTCCATTTCATTTGATGATAAATTTAATAAACATTTATGTTCATATGAAAGTTAAGATTTGAGATTTCATTATGTCTTTTAGAGTTTTATTTAAATCTTTTGATACTATTATTACTTTATTAATGTTTATTACTTACTTGGAAATTTATTTGGTATGCATGCATATTGTTTTTTATTAATAATCATCAAAAAATTATTTATATGTTCATTTTTAGTAAAAAATTGTGTTTCTATATGAATATATTTATTAATTGTATGTTTAATAATTTTCTTTAATTTACATATAAATAAGTATGAGCCAATTTCAAATAATTGAAGAATTAAATAAGCATTTTCCCTGTTTCTCTGTTTGGCTCAAATTCGGTCCCATTTTCTTTAACTACAGTTAGTCAGTTACTACACTAATTATTTTTGTTTCTTACAATAAATGTAGGGACTTAAATTATTGTTTCTACATACAAAAATAAAAATTAAATTAAATTATTGATTACAATGCATCGTATTTATACCAAAAGGGAAACAAGTATATAAAAATAAATTAAAATTAAGTGTTAATTATAGGAAATTTGCCGATCCCTGAAGCTTCAACACCGTTTGTTCTTCCTTGTTCTCCGCCGCAATCTCTCCGCTTCAATGAGAGATGAAATTCTTCTCAGAGAAGCTTCTTCTTCCACATTCCTCTTAGCACCCAAATCGCGCTTTCGCGTTACGATTCGAAAAAGTAAGTTCTCTTTTCTTCATCCTCAAAAGTAGATCGTATTTGTAAGGAATCGAGCTAGCCTCTCAAGGAAGGAACATTACCCAGATTAATCGTGAAAATTCTCCGGTTTTGTGCCTTAGAAACCCTAATTTATGATGTTCCTTAGAGAATTTTGATTCCTCTCTGTGATTCCCATAATGGCAATGGTGGAGAAGAATGGCTCTACAATCGGGTATGTAGCCCGAAACCTCCTCCTCTGCTTATTCCTTGTCACAACGATCCTCTTTGCTCTCTCTTGTTACTTTGTGTTGCGTTCCACTGCACACAATCGCTTCCTTAGCTCAACATTTCCATCAAAATCGTTCCTTGACGATGTGAATGTGAAAGAGGCAAAGCAAGAGAAAGAGAATTGTAGATGCAGCAAGGAACCTCTTAAGGTTTACATGTACGACATGGATCCTGAGTTTCATTTCGGATTGTTAGACTGGAAGCCTGAGAAGAAGAATAGTGTGTGGCCTGATATTCAAAAGTATATACCTCCTTACCCTGGAGGCTTGAATTTGCAACACAGCATTGAGTATTGGCTCACTTTGGATATTCTTGCATCTGAGTATCCAAACGCACCGAGAGCTATTGCTGCGAAACGGGTTCATAACTCTACTGAAGCTGATGTTATCTTTGTGCCGTTTTTCTCTTCTTTGAGTTATAATCGGTTCTCTAAAGTGAACCCTCACCAGAAAACCAGCAGGAACAAGGATCTGCAAGGAAAGCTTGTTGCTTTTTTGACTACTCAAGAGGAATGGAAGAGATCTGGTGGTAGAGACCATGTGGTTCTTGCTCATCATCCGAATAGCATGTTGGATGCTAGGAATAAGCTGTTTCCTGCAATGTTTATACTCTCTGACTTTGGAAGGTACCCTCCTACTGTGGCCAACGTTGAGAAAGATATTATTGCGCCTTATAAACATGTCATCAAAGGGTACGAAAACGATACGTCCGGTTTCGATACTAGACCGATTCTGCTTTACTTTCAAGGTGCCATCTACAGGAAAGATGTGAGTTCTTCTGTTTGCCTTGCTTTAGTGCTTGTTGTTTCGTTATTGTTCTTCACAAATGGGATTCAGGTGTTTTAATGCAAGTGAACTGTCCTCTACGTTGCTTTGATTAAACACTGAATATTGGTTTGCTTCAATGTGTTATAATATCTCAGGGAGGGTTTGTGGGTCAAGAATTGTTCTTCTGTTGCCTTGCTTTAGTGCTTGTTGTTTTGTTATTGTTCTTCACAAATCGGATTCTGATGTTTTAATTCAAGTGAATTCTCCTCTACGTTGCCTTGCTCAAATATTGAATATTGGTTTGCTTTAATGTGTTATAATATCTCAGGGAGGGTTTGTGCGTCAAGAATTGTTCTACCTCTTGCAAGATGAGAAAGACGTGCATTTCTCGTTTGGGAGTGTGAGAAACGGAGGCGTAAACAAAGCAAGCCAGGGAATGCACAACTCCAAGTTCTGTCTCAACATTGCTGGAGACACTCCTTCATCAAACCGTCTCTTTGACGCCATTGCCAGTCACTGCGTACCTGTCATCATCAGTGACGACATTGAGCTTCCTTTTGAGGACGTTATTGATTATTCTGAGTTCTCGGTGTTTGTTCGCACCTCTGATGCCTTGAAAGAGAATTTTCTGGTTAACTTAATAAGGGGAATAACCAAAGAGGAATGGACACGGATGTGGAATAGATTAAAGGAAGTGGAGAAATTCTATGAGTTCCATTTTCCGTCGAAAGTAGATGATGCAGTGCAGATGATATGGCAAGCGATTGCACGGAAAGTCCCTGGTGTTAAAATGAGGATTCATAAGTCTCGAAGGTATTCTAAATCTGTTTCTGAGACAGAGAGAGAATCAAGATGGTCGTCATTGATACCTCGGAGTTTCTGGTGAATAAAGATGAGATTTTTGTTGTTCTTCGTTTTCTCAGGAAGGCCATCGAATTGTTTTTGTGTAGAGAGAAGTTTATGTTGGATCAGATGATTTGTGAACTTTTTCTCCAAATCATAGGTTATAGACAGAGAGATAAGTCTTATTCTAATTGGTTTCTGCATTTCACCATAGAAAAATAATAATGTTGTAAGTTGATGATTTGTTAATTGTTCATTTAGATCTCTTTTTATGGTAAAACATAGTTTCTAATAGATAAACAGCTTTTTGAGTATATTAAGTTTATTTCAACGCTGCTTACAAAGACAAGAAGATGAGGAAGACTAGCTGTTTTACTTTACATTATCAATCAACAACATAGTTGTGGCTTTAAAGTTTAAAACATTGTAGTAGCCAAACAGATTTAGATACAGAGAAATACACAGTTTCTTAAAAATCTCATCTCCCATGCCCTTCCAAGATCGTGTGAGTAACAAACATAGAAAACGATGAGTTCCTCAAACTGGGGAACACAATAGCAGATAAGGCTTCCATTGAGACTGGCATAAAAGCTCCAATACCTGGAGTATACGGCGAGAAATCCGGTAAGGGCAGGTCCAGGTTTAGGTATTGCACCACTTGTGCCATGGCAGGTCTTGATTCTGGCACAGCATTTGTGCAGAGCAAACCGAGTTTCAGAACCAACTCGACTTCCTCAGCTGAGAAATCTCTTCCCAATCTTGGATCTCTGGCCTCGAGTAAAGAAGCGCTCTTCCAGCATTCACAGACCCACTTGACCAAATATTTATGTTCCACTGACAGCTCAGGTTCCATAGGTCGCCTTCCACAAGTTACCTCAAGAAGGAAAGCACCAAAGGCATAAACATCGGTTTTTGTAGAAGTTCCCATTGTTATTAGCTCAGGTGCCATGTAACCTATGGTTCCCACAGCTGCTGTTGCAGATAGGTTGGCTCCATGATCATAAAACTTTGCCATACCAAAATCACCTAACCTCCCATTGAAATTGGAATCTAACATGACGTTAGAAGCTTTTATATCCCTGTGCAAAACAACTTGTGTGGCTCCTGTATGCAAGTAACTGAGAGCAGAGGCAATATCCTTAAGAATAGAGATCCTTTGCAACCATGAAGGAGATGGGTTTTGGTTATTAAACAAGTACTGGTCAAGACTACCATTAGGCATGTACTCAGAGACCAAAAGTAACTCACCTTTTCTCCTGCAATAACCAAGAAGAGGAACCAAGTTTCGATGCTGTAGACTTCCCATAGTCACAACTTCTGCCACAAACTGTTTCATTCCTTGCTCTGCATCGTGTGAAAGTCTTTTCACAGCTATTTGCCTGCTCAAGGGAAGAATTCCTTTGTAGACTTCTCCAAACCCACCTTTCCCAACACGACAATCTCTGCCAAACCCTTTTGTTGCTTTGTACAGAGACTTGTAAGAGAATCGATGTGGACCGTATTCCTTTTCCCAAGATTCTCTTACTTCTGCATACTTGTTTCTCCTATACAAATAAACTCGCCCAAGAACCACCAGCACAAGGATCACCAATAAGATGATCAAACCAATAAGCAGTGGAGATAGTTCCTTTTTCTCCTCTCTAGGAGGAGGAACCAGAGGGAGTTTAGAGAGGTCCAAGGCCTGTAATAGCTCTTTGCTTCTACTAAAACTCCACCCAAGTATATAATGGTTACTGAGAAGGTTCCCTGTTGATGCAGAGAACCCAACATACATCTTATCTTGAAATATTTCAGACAGGTTGATGGATCTTGACATAAGAGGCTGATCTGGTTTCTTAATTTCTATAGGGGCCAGAGAAACATTTAAGGAAGATCCATCGTAATCCACCCAGACCTGGATAGGCTTCCCACTCAGGAGATTTATGCTGATATTCTTCTTTAAGGTGTTGGAAAAATAAGAAGGAAGAGCAGATTCAACAGATATGGGGCTGTTCAGATCAATCCCAACATGAGGCTTTTCCAACTCATTATACTCTATTGTCTTGACAGTATCAAGCTCAATAGCCAGTAGATGAGAAGAAGAAGAGGAAGTAGCATTTGTTGGGTTGCTGAAGACGCCCATGTACTGAGTTGCGAGTGCATGAGAGAGGTCCATGGAAGGAGATACAACAAAGGCAATCCCATGGCCACCATCAGCTCCCAACTTAGGAGGCACCAGCGCACACACGAAATGTGTAAAGAACGAGAGTGATGATGAAGATTGATCAAAATCAAATGGTTGCTTGTAGAAAGCATGGCCCGTTTGTAACTCTGTAGTATTTGTCAACTGTAAAAGTCCACCAGGTAGGATCCTGGCGAACCCACCCATAAAAATATCTGCTGCTTGTTCGAAGCCATTGTAGACAAACCCGGTTTCTTGTTGTTGACTTGACAGGCAAATCAGATGAACGCATGAGATGATCAAAACAAGATGAAGTCTAAAAGCCATAGCTACTGAAAGAGAGAGTCTGAAATTGGTGGAAATAATTTTTTTTCTTTGGTAACAAGCAATCTCTTGAGCTACAGAAACTAGGTCTAGTCATAACTTCAGGAAAAGTCAAACTAAAATGTCAACATTCCATATCTCGTCCACAATTCGTAGAAATTGCTAAGGAAAATATTGTCAGCCAACTTGCAAATATATTCACAAATAGGCATCACACAGCTGACTTGAATATAATTTAAACAAAAACGCGAGTGACATATCATAACAAAACAATAGAGAATAACTCCAGAGAAAACAGCAAAACAATTTTTGAGAGGTTTGATAAATTACTTTATTTTGGTACTTTTCTAGGAAAATAATATTACAAGAATATATCATTCATCAAGTAACGCCTTTTCCTTGCAAAAAGTTGCAGTCTTTGCCTACAGAGCAATTTCCACAAAACACTTAAAAAGTAGAGACATGAACTATGGAGCAAAGAAACAATGAAAATTATAAGATATCATCCATATTAAATGAACAGGGAAATATACATATCAAAATTTAAATCGCCTTTGCTTTCTTCCCATAGTAGAAAAATGGTGTGTAGTAGTATAGGAAGATCAATTTGTTACTGAAAAAGCCAACATTATCAGACAGATTTGTTACCGGTAAATAAAATGTAATCAAGACTCTGTCAAAAAGAAGTAAATTTCCCACCCTCAAGTTAGATAACCTAAAAAGAGAAAAAAATAAAAGATAGAACAGTTTATCATCTCCCCATCAACCACATAGCAAAGTAACTCTCCACAGCACTGTTAACTTACCAAAGAGAAAAACGAATTGAATCTACTCATGAAGTAAAACCAAATCACAGACTTATGTTATAGTGTCACAGTGAATAGTTTATTAGGTTACAAGATAGAACATTCAGCTAGAAAGTCAATCTATCAGAATATATATCCAATTGGTGGAGAATCCAAGTAACAGATGCCAGGAGCGTCTTGGGATCGGACTAGAGGAGAAGACACGATGTCTTAGTCCGTGTGACATGTTTTTCTCTGTTTCCTCACATTAGGTAAAGCAACAACTCGAATAAATGAAAGAAAACCGGTCCAACTACAGTGGAACACAGCTCTAACCCCTCAGTGTCCCCGTGACATACTCAGGATCGGAGTCAGGAACAGAATCGAGACTCTTAGGTTCTTCAAGATCATGAAGGCTTGTTGATTCTTCAAGGCCTTGGGAACTCTCGATATTAATGTACTCGCTGTCGCTGATGATAATAAAGGAATCCTCCTCCTTCTTGAGACGCTTCGGAGTGTGCTCTGCCACACATTCCACACATATGTTCCCTTGCTCTACTCCACAAGACTCCTCCCTCGAATGTACTTTGACTTCCACTGAACTTTCTTTAAGAGTCTGCTTCTTGGCCGCTAATGGTCCGCAGCCTGGTGGCCAATCGCGAACGACATAGTACTTAGGGCGTGGTTTGATCTTAGTTTCCATGTTATCCCAAAGAGGATCATGAGCTCTCTTCTTCGCTTCCTCAAAGGTCCTCGGCATTCTGCAAAAAGCGAGATTCGAGTTAGAATTTGGCAAACCGAAAGATCATATACTAAGTTCAGGTTATGTTAGGTGATTTGAAGTATTTATTCGTATCACTCGTTATCAAACAATCAACAACACTATATAGTATAAAAACCTAACAAATATATATATAAGATACTTAGGTCGATTTAGACTTGGACTATACGTAACCTTATAGATATTATATCGTAAGGCGGAAAATAGCATACGAGTCCTTACTTTTAGTCTTTCGCGTGAAAAGTAAACGCTGATGTAGTCGAGATGGTGTTAACGATGAAACAGTACGAGGATGATGAACAAGAACGTGGCCGAGAAGCAAGCAGAGATGCGAGGTCGGGATCAGAGGAAGAGTGGTGGTTTCGGTGAAGAAGTTGGATAATGGTAAATTGGTAATTAACTGAGGATGAAAACGCCGGTGACTCTTTCTCGATCTACACGGTGCAGCTTTAGGGTTTAAATAAAGGGAGATGGGGAACAAACGATTGGGCCAAATTGGGCCAAAACCGACATGAGCTATTGTCGGCATTAGATCGATATAAAGGTGGTCGGTTCCATCTATAATGAGAAAACTTCCCGAAAACTTACATGTTCTTGCACCCAAAAAAAAAGACTACTTAAATAAGGAATAAATTACATAGACATAAGGATACTTTGAGAGTTTTTTTCTTCTTTCCTTGTTCTCTCTTTAAATCTTTCACAAGGAAAGAATGCTTTTCTCTCTTGTTTTCGATCTTTTGATCGATGTGTTTTTGTTTTTATCAGATTCCGACTTAGATCGGAGAATAATATTCCGGCTTTGACCGGATTTTCACTTTCCGTTTTTCAGATTTCCTTTTGCTATTTAAGATCGTTTCTTCACTGAATCTTAATCTTTGCTAATCCTTAGTGGAGCAAAGATCTTTATAAAGTTGAAGATTCGATTAAAGTGAGCTTTTATATGATAAGGTAAAAGGTTTTCTGTATTCGGATTTGTGTGTCTCTTCTACAGGTTTTGCAGATCCGGTGATGATAAATTCTCTAATCCATCGAATGGTATCATCCTCTCCTGACCGGGAGTAGAATCTCCCTAAATCCTCTACTAAGTGCCTTTGTCAAGGCGGAGGGAATTAGTCATGAAGCGGTGATGATCGGAGGTGACTTTATGGAGGAGAAAAATCAATTGGGATCTGCTATAATCATTTGTAGAAGAAGTTTTACATGATTTTTTTTGAAGAAGACAACCTCGATCTACTGGATTTCTGCAACATGACGGTCGGAGTTCATCAGATTTGGTGACCGGCGAAGTTGATTCCGACGAGGTGTTGCGGCGTTTCTCGTGTCAATCCTAGTTTCATATTAGAATTCCACGTGTTATACACGTGTTGTGATGTCATCAGTAGTTATCTGATTTAATTCTAATGGGTTTCAGTTGGGTTTAAATTGTATGAGTTTCGGGTTGGGCTTCGAAAACATCTTGTAAGCTGCTACGTTGGGCTTTGATCTAATCAAAAGACGACAAAAAAAAAAAATTACATAGACATAAAAGGTATGAACTTATGTATGTTATTTACCTGGACAGATTAGATACTAAATTAGTCAACACTAATTACCGTTTATTTGTCTTGATTTTCGTTAATTTTTTCGTTAAAATTAAAATATTGAAACAAAAAAAAATTCCCAAATCATCTTTGCAAATCCTTAATTTCACCCCATTTCAATATTCGTTAAACCTTCTCTAGTTTCACAATTTCTCTTATCCAATTCGCTAATCTTCAATAAAAATGTCAAGAAGAAACAAGTTAATTCCACGTCAACACAGAGCACACGTGAATCCGAGTCATCAGAGAAGTTGAAGATGAAGTAGATGTAGATAAGAGAAATTGTATTTAATAATCATCAAACAAACTATAATTTAACAACTAACCAAAAAAAACTGAACATAATATTTTCTATATATTCTTTATTAATACTTTTTTATCATTTTTTTAATTTCTTCTTTCACTCTCTCTTTCTTTTCTCCTCTCTCTTTCCTTCCTCATCTCTCTTTCTTTTGTTCTCTCACACAGTGCTCCATCCTCTCTCTTTCCTTCGTTCTCTCGCACAATGCTTCATCCTCTCTCTTTCCTTCGTTCTTTCCAACAGTGTTTCACATTTTTTCTGCACCTACACCACCGTCATTATCAACAACTTCACCGAACAATCACAAAAGAAATTTTGATTTCCACAATATTCTCCTCCTTATCCCCCTTTGATTCTCCTTCTCTCCTCCCACAATATTCTCCCCCTTGCCTCCTCAGATATCTCCTACTCTTTTAATATTGGTGTAATCTATTAAATTTTCCTTTCTATTTTACTCATCTCGTCTCCCCATCTATTATACTTATCAAATCCATACTATTTTATATTTTTTGTATTTTGATCAATGTAAATATTTATAATATTCAATTTAAATCCTAATATGTAATGTATTAAAAAAAATCGGCCTATATATAAAACACATAGATTGTCTATATTAACTTAGGCATGTTCTACCTGCAACATAATTTTCTCTCTTTTGTACCACTAAAGATGATGATATAGAGAAAAAGATTAATATAAAATACAGATAAATAGATTAACTGATTTTGTCAATAGTTTCTCGATAAAATATTTTAACTTTAATTTCCAAAATCAGTTAAAAAATATTTTGACTCCCTAATATTTTGTACTCCCTCCGTTTCATAAAGAGTGTCATTCTGACATTTTTCACACATATTAAGAAAATTATTAAAAGTACAATTTTATCTCTTATTAATACATTAAATAACTTGTTTTTATCTAATAAATACATTAAATTAATAGAGTTAAAACTGGAATATTGTTTAAAATTTTGCATTGAAAATATAAAACGACACTCTTTGTGAAACAAAAATAAAACCTTAAAACGACACTCTTTGTGAAACGGAGGGAATATAAATAGATCTATTATATTACTGATTAAATATAGACTTTCTATGTTATTAGTGTCATTATTGACATATGAAAAAAATATTATCCTTTGTTTCTCTGCACCAACACTATCGTCATTATGAATAACTTCACCGAAGAATCACATAGAAATTTCAATTTCCACCAGATTATATGTTTCTCCCCCTTGATTCTCCTTCTCTCTTCCCACAATATTCTCCCCCTTGTCTCCTCAGATAATCCCCAACTCGTTTCATATTAGTGTAATCTATTAAATTTTTCTTTCTATTTTACTCATCTCGTCTCCTCGTCTATTATACTTATCAAATTCATACTATTTTATATATTTGTATTTTGGTCAATGTAAATATTTATAATATTCAATTTAAATCCTAATATGTAATGTATTCAAAAAAGTTGGCATATGTATAAAACACATAGATTGTCTATATTAACTTAAGCATGTTCTATACGTGGAACATAATTGTTTCTCTTTTGTACCACTGAAGATGATGATAGATAGAAAAAGATTAATATACAATACAGATAAGTAGATTAACTGACTTTGTCAATAGTTTTTCAATAAAATATTGTGACTTTCCAAAATCAGTTAAAAATATTTTGATTCCCTAATATTTTTGTATATATAGACCTATTATATTATTGATTAAATATAGAATTTCTATGTTATTAGTGTCATTATTGACATATGAAAAAAAAATATGGGTTTGTTTTTCGAAATTAAAGTCATGTTAGACTTTAATAGTAGTGTATATGAATTTAAAATAGACTTGTTATTGATAAAAATTAAAAATAGACTTGTTATGTTATTGGTGATACTATTCACGTATGAAAAAAATATGTTAGTTTTCAATAATTCAAATCATATTAGACGTGAAAATAAATCAGTATTTTTATGTAATTATACAAGATTGAATTAACTAATATGATATTAATAACAGAAAAAATAAAATTATAGGGTAACAATTTGTACAGTAGATAAACTGTCTATATGTATGTCAAAGAGGATAGAATCGTCAAAAAACTAGTTAATTGTTACTTGCTTCGTTTTAGTAAATCCATGGTTATATCTTTAATACTTTATTGAAATTTAGTTATTCACTTAATTGATTCATGGAGATAATGTGTTTTTTTTTTACTCATACCAATGCAAACTAACGACCATTCACAAAATAATGTTTTTCTACTAAGTCAGATGAACCATATTGTATGTCACGTTTACACGTCAGGATCCAATTATTGACGCTAAAAAGCAACGAATAAAAATCCAACACGTGTACTGCACCTCTGGAAACTGGGTCCCGCGTAGACGTAATATGACAAAAGACAGAAACAGAAATCAAATCTCGAAGGTAGCGATTGAGATAGATATACAATCTGTCAATCTCCCTCCATCTTCTTCCTTCTTCTTCTTCTTCGTAACAGTGCTTGACTTTACACTCACGTAGAAGCATTTTGAAGAGTAAAACAATCAAAGAGAAGCCATGTCTTTAAGACTAATTCTATCTTGGGCGATCCTGTTGATTCTCGTTGCGGCGGCGACGGCGAAAGCGATCGGATTCGACGAATCCAATCCAATCAGGATGGTCTCCGGTAAACTCCAGGAAGCTGATGAGACCTTCCTCCAGATACTTGGACAGTCTCGCCATGTACTCTCCTTTTCTCGCTTCGCTCACCGGTAATATTCTCGCCGTTGACTTATTTTGAAATCGAATTCAAATTTCAAAAGTTTTGTGTTTTTGAAGATATGGGAAGAGGTATCAGAGCCCGGAGGAGATGAAGCTCCGGTTCTCGGTTTTCAAGGAGAATCTCGGTTTAATCAGATCCACCAACAAGAAAGGCTTACCTTACACACTATCTCTTAATCGTAAGACTTAAGACTGTGTTCTGTTTCTTTTAGGCTTTTAAGTTGTCTCACTCCAAGATTTGTTCAGTTTCTTTTTTTTGGTGATTGGTTGACTTTGAGCCACCTGAAAATGTTTTGTTTTTTATGTTAATGAATTTCTATACAGAGTTTGCTGATTTGACATGGCAAGAGTTTCAAAGACACAGTCTTGGAGCTGCTCAAAACTGCTCAGCGACTTCTAAAGGCAGCCATAAGATCACTGAAGCTGCACTTCCAGAAACAGTAACCATCTTTAGCTCTTTGGAGATTATAAATTCTGCTGCTTGGTCGATTCTTTATAGTTCAAATGACATTTGAAAAATATGGGTCTGAGTTCTGAGATTGTGTAAATGCAGAAAGACTGGAGAGAAGATGGTATTGTTAGCCCTGTCAAAGAGCAAGGTCATTGTGGATCTTGCTGGACATTCAGGTGAAAACATATTGAACCATCATCTCATGAAATTTCAGTGTTTTCTTGATGCAAGAAAGATCATAATCTCTGATATATATGATCCAAATTTCAATTCAGCACAACTGGAGCTCTTGAGGCAGCTTACCATCAGGCATTTGGAAAAGAAATATCTCTCTCAGAGCAGCAGCTTGTGGACTGTGCTGGAACTTTCAATAACTTTGGTTGTCATGGTGGACTTCCTTCCCAAGCATTTGAATACATCAGATACAACGGTGGAATCGACACAGAGGAGGCTTATCCTTACATCGGAAAAGACAGTAGCTGCAGATTCTCGGCTGAAAACATCGGCGTACAAGTCCTCGACTCTGTCAACATCACCCAAGTAACAACATAATTTTGAGATTGAATTCACTTTAACCTGCTAAGATGATCCATTTCCTAATATATAAACAAAATATACCAATAGGGTGCAGAAGATGAACTGAAGCATGCGGTGGGGTTAGTAAGGCCAGTGAGTGTTGCATTTGAGGTTGTACATGAATTCAGATTCTACAAGAAGGGAGTTTTTACTAGCAATACTTGTGGAAACACTCCAATGGTGAGTTTTTTTCTTTTTCTTTTACAAATGTTACAATTACCAACAGAGATTCGTTTTTGGTTTGGTGAGTTAACCGGGTCTTTTGGTGAGAACAGGATGTAAACCATGCTGTGTTAGCAGTTGGTTATGGAGTTGAAGACGGTGTCCCGTACTGGCTTATAAAGAACTCATGGGGAGGTGATTGGGGAGACAATGGCTACTTCAAGATGGAAATGGGGAAGAATATGTGTGGTAAGCTTTTTTTAAAAATTAGTTTCTATTTTTTTCAGTTTAGTTCGGTTTAGTAAAGAAGAAATGAAATTGAAAAACAGAATTTAGGTTTGGTTTGGTTCGGTTTATTTCTCTCAAATTTGGTTTATAGTTCTGTTTCTCTCCCATTGATTTTTTCTTTGATTTTTTGGTAGGTGTTGCTACATGTTCATCGTACCCGATTGTGGCATGAGGTTTTCAAACACGTAACAAGGGACTTTGGGTTTTGGATGTTCAAAAGAGTGGACAAAGATTTGGTTATATCATATATGCGATAAAAAATGGTTGATGTAAAAGACGAAATTGTTGTAAACGTGTATTTACTTGGAGTGAATTTATATACGTTTATAGTGCATAGAGTTATCAAATAATGTCACCGACGCTAAGAAAAAGAAGGTTTCAAAATAATGTTGATTGTATTTGTCAGAAACTGCATAAACTGTGGACTTCGTTATTTCTATATATGTATAGTCGAAAACAATAATATAATGTTAGTTAGTTCGGTTGAATCTCAGCTACCTTTTATTAACTTCATCATTGTATTCTTTTTTTTTTTTAGGCAAACAATTTAAGCCAATATACAATACTTCCAAAAACTAAATTATGGAAGATTATTATACTAACCTTTAAATCTATGTTTATTATTTGTTTGACATATTTTTATTTTTATTATAAAACTAGTCTAACATTCCTAAAATACATTTTTCGCCTTTGGTAAAAAACATAATTACAAAAATACCTTCACTTAGGCAAAAAACGTCGCTTCAAAATTCAAAAGTCTATTATTTTTTTAGGTAGACTTATCAGATATTAGTCAACGCAAGATTTTGGATGATAGATTAGTCAAAAGTCGGTAGATTTGTAAACTTTTGATAGACTTTTTTGGTAGAAATATCTTAATGACACGGTAGATTTTTATTTTCTGTAGATATTTTGTCATATATGACATACTTATTTATGTATTGGTAGACTTTTTAACTAATTTGTTGACTTACAAGAAATGTTTGACTTTGTTAATAGATTTGTTAACAATGGGTTAATAGCCGAATTGGTAGACTTATTCATTTTGGTAGTAGAGTTATTTACTAAAATTTAAGTTAACATGACAATATATTTATCTCTTTTATGGTAGATTTGTTATGGAATTGGTAGATTTATTAGCAGTGTGGTAGATTTGTTATGGAATTGGTAGATTTATTAGCAGTGTGGTAGATTTAAATTCAAGTCAAACGTTGGTAGATTTACCAATAGGTATGGTAGACTTAGAAACTATTGGTAGATTTGTTCGTAGTTGTGGTAGATTTTGAAGTACTTGGTAGAATTATTTCACGTATGGTAGACTTAAAATGAATTTAATAGAGTAGACTTAAAAACTTTAGTATTTACTAAGATACTCGATTTGGTAGATTTATATTGAGCTTGATGGTAGACTTTTATGAATGGTAGAAATATTTACATGACTTGTGGTAGATTGATGTACAATGCTTGCAGTAGACTTATGTACAATGAGTGCGGTAGACATTTGACTTTTTCACAGCAAATTATTTTTTGGCCCTAAACGTAAATTGCAATCTACAAAAACAAAAACCAGAGGTGTAGTAGACTTGTTTTGTAGTATTGTTATAGTATATGTGGTAAACATGTTTCTTACATGTGGTATACTTGTTCCATGGTTATATGCGGTTTGGTTTTGTAACCATTGACTTTTTTTTGCATGAGTTTGTAGAAAACTTTAAATCCGATCACAGAAGATTATTGGGCCATAGATCACAATGAATTTAGTACATAGATCACGATGGCTGCATAAGAAAGGGATAATTGGTATCAGGTAAATGATGTGTTATAAAGATAAACATCTAATTTGAACTCTGTTTATCACTTAGTACTATAGTATAGAAGAAAAATACTTCATAACACAGACATCAGTTTTTTTATTCATCTTTTAACTTATGCTTTTTTTATTTGTGAATATTCTGTTATATTTAACTCAGTTTACATTAAGTTTTTGAACACTACAATGTTATATGACTTTAGTCATGTGTTTTGGTTAACATGTCACTCACTTTGGTTATACATCAAAGTGAACATATAAGACCAAAAAAACTGAATGGTAATATCACTAGCATATATAATAAAAAATAAATGAAATGTTTGATTCGGTGTTTTGCGACAATTATATTTGAAAACAAAGCTATCATCATTTAAAATCTAATTATCATTTGTACAAATTCAAATATAGACTTACATCACTTCAATAATAATTTTATCATAATTTCAAAACAAATCTACCATCAGTTTAAAAATGAATCTACCAAATCCAAATCTACAATTCGTAGTAAAACACGCTAGATCGATGCCGGAAATTCCGTCAGAGACTTGTCTGCCATATGAAGCGCATAACCTGTCAGAGAAGAACAAACAAATGGCATCATTCATATTCACAGTTCAAATAAATCTATTATATCATATATCATTTTCAAATAAATTTACCATCAAATAACTAACAATTCTACCATCATATAAAATAATAAATGTACCATCATTAACAAATAAATCTACCATAAAATAACTAATAAAAAACTACCAAACCACATAGCGTTTTAAAATAAATTTACCAAATAATTAATAAATCTACCAAACCACATATTGTTTCTAAAATAATTTACCATCAAATAACTAATAAATCTACCAAACCACATATCGTTTTATCAAATAAATCTACCTTCAAATAACTTATAAATCTATCAAACCACATATTATTTTTCAAATAAATCTACCATCACATATTACAAACTTTACAACAAAAAATACTCTCTTTAACATTCTCCACCGGATAATCTTTTTTCTTTCACCGGAATCTCGTTCCGTCAATGAAAACCACAGATTAAACAAGTTATCTGCAACAAAAAAAGTTTTCTTGTCACCGCCAACCGCCGCATCTCCTTAGTTTATCATCGATACTAGTTCCAAAAACCCAGATCTAGAAAAAAATCAAAGAATTCAAAAATTAAGAAAGAAAACTCTCGTAATAGCAGAACGAATTGTAGAAGCTATGGGAAGATCTAAATCTTCGAGCTTGGAAACGTTGGAGGCGCCTTGGTACAAAAAATCAGTAGGGCTAGTCCTCTTTTTCTTGATCTTAAACATCAATGCTTTAAAGTTCATAGAGGTAATTATTCATGCAACAAAATTTAACAAAAACAAAAAAGAAAAAGAAAAAAGGAGAGCAAGAGAGGAATGGAAGGAAGAGCAGCGCCTTTGGAGAGAAAACAAGATGAATTGGAGTTTTTTTTGGTTTTGTATTATTATTATTTTTTTTTTTGATTTATTTTTTTTGTTAAAAAATAGTTTGTCCGACAAGAAATAAATTTGAATTCTGAAAAAATAATTTATAAAAAAAAATATCAAAATGCTATTTTTGTAATAACATAGAATATTGGGATAAAATTGTTTGATTTAATTAATATTTGAAAAATCAATTTTTTTTAAATTTTATTAAGTAGAATGACATTTTTGTAATAATATTCAAGATGTGAATAAAATCGTATTAGACTAAAATCGTAAGGTTAGTCTAGTAAGGCCAAAAATATGAAGGGTTAGTCAATACTGTAACCTATGCATAATATGTTGAAAATTTCATATTAAATTATTACATATGCATTATATGTTAAAAATGACATACTATGAAAAGTGAATTTAACAAAATTCTTACTTTCTAACAGATGAGTAAGTCTGTTATTTTCCCTTTTTATATTCTTTTTCAATATGAATTGTGTTTGGTTAGCAACTCTTGACTAAATCTTATGATAAAACTCAAGACTTCTGTTATATAAAATTTTGTTTCTACAATTGGATATTAAGACTTCTGTACCTAAGTCTTCTTATCAGGGTTTGGCTTTGATTTTGATCCCTCGTTAAATGACTTTACTTTTCTCCCCTTTGAATTCAATATGTGAAATCGCTTCCTACTAGTGTCTTTGGTTTTATCTTGTGTTCTATAAAGTTTGCAAATACATATATTGAAAGTTCCAAGAAGTCCTATTCCCTGTAGTTGTTGCCAAAGTGGACTTTTCAGAAGCATACTAAAACTGATGGAAAGTGAATCCAAAGAAAAAAGGTTTGGAGAACCATACTTTATTATGGAACACCATAATTCTTGAGAATTCTTTGTCTCATCTTCACAAATTCTTAACCGCTCACCATCATTTAAAACATCCAAACATAGAATATATATTGTCTTGAGGTACAAAAGAGACCCAATAACAATGATACATCTCAAATCTGTCCTATAAACATATACCTACGTTTGTGAAATTTTTGGTGAATTGTCAACATCGACAATTATATTTTGCAATCGGTATTGGAGATTGTCAATCACAATTGATGATAATGGGGAATAACAACAGGGGCAAATCAAAATAATATCTTTGCAATTTGCTGGTCGTTTCACCCAAACTTCTTCCTGAATATGTCTTTCCACAACCAATTTTTCAGATCCTAAATGCGATGAATTTGTATGTATACAAATCCAAATTAGATAACAAACCAAACGAATAACCAACAATATCAAAAATGTTTGTTTGGAAAGCGGAGAAAAGGAACCTCAAGAAGAGAAATTGAAGACATACTGGCTAGAAATATCCCACAAAAGCGGTGGAATATGGTAGCATAGAAAAAGTGTTTTGATAAATTGATGCCAGAATATCACTAATGTATACAGTTCATATCAGTAGGAAGGATGCCGAGAAACACAATCAAGCCATAGTTGCCGGAAAGCTATTCTATCAATGAGAGACAGAACATTTACATATATGAACCGACAAATTGTGTTGAAATTTGTGGAGAGAAAAGTAAAAGGATGAAAATCTCGCCAACGAAGATGGCTCGTTGAAGTTTTTTAGAAATCAGATTTGATTTCTAGAACAGATCATTACAGTCTTTCGTCTTTCTCCATGGATGTAACAAACATCACTTTTATTAAAATCATATCTATAGAATTTTAGATTAATTATGAAGAAAAGAAGAAATGAGAAGAGCCGCTGCCAGAGGTTGAAAATCCTTGAAATAAGACGATTTGAGACGGTTACAGTATTAAGAAAAAAATCATCCAACATTAAAAAAGAATTTTTTTTTAATATAATCATACAATGGTTGGTGGTGTTTCCCGGTGATTTCTCATATTTTTCTTACTATTTATATGTTGGAGACGGTTTATAAGGGTGGTTGTGTTCTAACCATAACCACTTTGCTATGGAAAGAATTGCCATGGAAACCACCATGGTTCAGAATTGAAGATAATGGTCGGCGAAGTTGGGATTTTGGTTCGATTTTTCCTGGTGTGTTTACTTTGCTGGATATAGCGTTGTTATGGAAACAATCACCATGGAAACCGCCATGGAAGGGACGAGGTTTTGGAACGGAAGATGCAATCTCCTTGTGGTATGGCGACATTCGTACAGTTGTTGAAAATTGGCAATTCCAAAAAAAATTTCTATCGAATGAATCAATAAATTAGATTCTTATTCGAAGAATATCTTTAGTTCTTATTTTGGAATGTGTCAATGACATACAACAGGAGAAAGGATGGATCATAGCAAAAAAAAAATCGCATCAGATCAAATGCGATTACAAGGAAGGATAGTGTGGACACTCTTACAGCGCAAAAAACTCTGAAGGAAAAATTGTTCAAACTCATCTTTGTTGTCTTATTGCTTTGTATGTTTATTTTTATGTATTGTTATTGTTATGTAACTTGATTTTCATATTAATAAAAATAGATGTTAAAAAAAAAAAATCCGATTGGCTAAAAGAAACAAAAGAAGGGAAAAACAACTTCATCAATAGATTCATATAAGAGTATATACAACATGATTTAGAAACTAATAGAAATATAAAAGTTTGACAAAAAGCTGAATTTTATCTAATAAAAGTTTGTATCAGCATTTTATCATTGTTTATATCATTTTTTTTTAAGGGACAAACAAAAATGCTGATATTAAAAAAATACTTTGTGATAACCTACATCTAAGGGGCAAAAAAATTTTAATTGTAATATTTTTTTTTGTCGTCATTTCGTTTTATAACCTTGGCCAGAGCAAATTACAACGCAAATCAAGACCCAACACAATATATAAAGGAAGCCCAATACAGATCCATTATAAACCATTAGACACATGTAATACTTTACACATATCTAAGACACGTGTGAGGCTAAGAACATTTGCGTTGTTTTGCCAATTATCCCACCGATAAGATTCGTCGACAACACAGCCACCGCCTGAAAATTTCTCCGTTAGCTAAGTGGACCATCATGCAGCCACACGAAACCAATGCTTCATCGCCTTTTGCTTACTCCTCCTTGTAGATCCCGTGAGTATCCTTGATCGGAGAATATACCTCTCCATAAAATACACCGCCGATCATCATTAACTCATGACTAATTCTTCATCACTTTGAACAAGGCTTTTGATAGAGGATCTAGGGAGATCTCAAACTCCCAGCCTAAGAGAAGATGATTCCCAAGGTCGAAGAAGAAAATCCCTAACACATATACCAAATCCAATTATCACCGCCTCAAATATAAGAGGATCCATATGCAGAGGAGAAATGGCTTCTAACGTCCGAAAGCCAGAAACCTTTGCTAAATTGCAGTGAGACCATGATTTCTCTACCGAAATGAAATCATGTCACTCCACTTAGAGCATGTCCATTAGTAAGACTGTTTTAGGAGTTGTTAAATTTAAAATAATAATACTTTTAGCATTTGTGACGGGTTGATAAAATAATAATTCAATTATCATCCCCAAATATTCAACCAATTTCCTGCTGACACGTTGCTTAAGAGACAAGTTGATAAGTATGCTATTTAGCATACGGGTTCATCGAATAAAGCTTTTAAAAAAAATCAGTTTCTCCTAAGATTTTGGGCCAAAAATGGGTTAACAGACCCTAATGGACATGGTCTTAAAATTAATGAAGCATTTAAATAGAGAAAATCAACAAAGTGAAATAGCAAGATGATTTCGACAAACAAAAAAAGTCCGATCTAATCGGAATTTATTATCTGTAAATAAAAAAATATCTGATTTTGATTGGAATATTTAGATATGGGAGAAAAACTGATTCTTTTCTCAATGATAGAAGTGAGAGAGGAAGTGAGAGAGAAAAAAAAACTTCTTTTTTAAAAATTTAATTGTAATAATTTTAATAGATCATATTTGTCTATTATTTAATTTCAAAAATATAATGATAATGTATTTTTCGAATTCAGTGGAGGAAGTTTTTACTAATTTTAAAAATAACCACCTTAAGACTATCTCCAATGGTCTCTCATTTTGAGGGAAAACATCAAAAAATGAGGAAAACTCTTCTCCAATGAAACTTTATTTTGAGGGAAAAAATGAGTTTATGAACAGTATTACATCAAATTTGAGGGAACACTATTCTCATTTTACTTTTTAACTTTATTTATTTGCAAAATAATCCTTATAGTTTTACATGTATCTCATCTATATCTAAACAAAGTTTTAAACTTTTATTTACTATACAAATAAAATATTATGGTTTTTAAAATATACATATAAATCAATATTAATTAAATTTATAAATAAAAATGTGAAAATATAATTTTTAATACAACATAGACATTTTGACAAGGTAATAATAAAATAATATAATAAATCTTATAAATTCTGATAAGTAATCTTATGAAATCTTATAAGTAATTTTATAAATTTTATAAGGTTTTTTTTGCTTAAATTTCATAATTTCTTAAATAATTGGGTATAATTTGTAAAATTAGAAATAATGAGTGTTATTTGTAATTAATAATAAAATAAGAAAAAAATATACTTAAAATATTCTTTTTTGAAAGAAAAATGAGGGAGACTATTAGAGTAAAACTCTACCTATTTTGAATTTATTTCATTCATTTTAAAGAAAAAAGTGAGAGAAACCTTTGGAGATTGTTTTTAAGTACGAATTAGCCTTTCTCGAGAAACATGAAACCGATTTTTATGTTTCAACGGTTTTACATATTTTGAGGTGGCGAGATCAGATTACACCAGATAATACTACTAGAAAGTCAAAACATATACATACGATATGATACGTTTCTGTAAGAGAAGAAAAGACAAACAAAGACGGAAAGTTAGGTGAGGTTTATAGTTTATGAGACACTTTGGTACTTGTACGTGAGCACACTGGAACTTAACCCGGACGTATTGCAATAAATTAAACCGGATTTGATAATCAGCATTTGGTCCGGTTATACTTTTCTTTCCTTTCGTCTCAGGAAAAAAAAATCGATCTCTCTGGTTTTTTGTTCTCTTTGGTAAAATAAAATAAAAAATCCGAAAACTGGGAACATTGTCGGCGTCGTTCGAAATCGAAAGCTGTGGAGGACTAACTTTCCCAATTGATATATCAATTCACTGATGATTTGATATGCAGTATCCGATCCCTGGGTAATTATTCGATTGAGATTTTTGTTGCTGCTAATTGGTGAGTTTCTTCAGGGAAATTGATTTTAATTTTGAATGATCATTTTCGTTTTGTTTAGATCGGCTGCTGTATGGAGACTGTATGCTGTGAAATTCTCCGGCTTTGTTACTAATTTTTCCGGGCTTGTGTGATTTTGAAACCGAGCTGCTGCTTCTCGTCGTTGTGGTGGGGTTTAAGAGATGGATTTGGTCGCTAGTTGCAAGGTATTGTCTAGATGCTTATGCTTGTGGATTAAATTCGAATACTTTAAATGCTTGATAATTGAGCAGAGGTTTTTAAAGACATTGGTTTTTAGTTTTTTGTTGCTCATGTTCGGCCTGAAGATCGATTTACTATACTACTGAGTAGAAGAAAATGATGCTCTGTCTCACGAACATTACTTAGTTTCTGGAAGTTATTAGGTATTTAACTTTGGTAGTACAATTCCTGATGGTTATTAGGCACAGTCTGCTTCTCACATGACATGGGGAGATTGAGATCCTATGTTTGGATTTATGGTTTATTACTGTTGTCTGTGTATTTGATCTTGGTGTTAGTCAATCTCAGAGTCTGATTTGATGTCGTTGCAGAAAAAAACATTGTTCGTGTTCGCAGTGAATTTGATTATCTTGGTTTACTTAAGCTCAGTGTTTCATCTGATATATTTTCAGGAGAAACTTGCATATTTCCGGATAAAGGAGCTCAAGGATGTGCTTACTCAGTTGGGACTTTCTAAACAGGGAAAGAAGCAGGTAAAAAACTCTTTTTTGCTAATCTTGCACTTGAATTATGGTTTGGAACTCTGTAAATTATTGGACTTTTTATCATTTTGGGAGTTATTATTGTCATAAAATTGTAATGGAGTTGCTAATAGCGAAGTTCTGGCATATCCATCTATTTGGAATAGAGTGTTATCTACTATGTAAGCTCATAGGCGTAGTTGCGTACCAATTTGGATTGTCGTTAAATATGAACTATGTTTTCTTTCGCAATTGGCTTGTGCAGGACCTTGTCGAGCGGATCTTGGCCATTCTTTCCAATGAGCAAGGTATATTGAGCAATCATGTTTATGTGTTCATACCTAACTGTGATCAAAGAAACCATTTCAGTGCTGGCGCACCATCTTCTGATAAGAGTTTTTCTCCATTACTTACTGTTTACTGACAGTTGCCAGGTTGTGGTCTAAAAAGGATGTCGTGGCAAGGGAAAAAGTTGCAAAACTAGTGAACGATACATATAGGTGAGTGCTTGCTTTAGCCACGGCTTTCTTATGGTAGGCCATGTTATCTCTTTGTGACCAGTGATTTTCTTTCCAGTACCATAAATTTGTGTTTTCCACAGGAGAATGCAAGCATCTGGGGCAAGTGACCTAGCATCGAAAGGACAAGTTAGTTCAGATATCAGTAATGTGAAAGTTAAGGGAGAGCTCGAAGATTCCTTTCAACCAAATATTAAAGTTCGTTGTATTTGTGGAAGCTCACTGGAGACAGAGTCAATGATACAGGTAAGTTTGTGACACAATTAATTTAGCAGCAGCTTCTTGGTGTTTTATGGCTCAGTAAAATTTTTGGTGATACCTTATTACGATCTCAATTATGATTTGTAATTTTCAGTGCGAGGATCCGAAATGCCATGTCTGGGAGCATGTTGGCTGTGTTATTATCCCGGAGAAGCCTATGGGAGGAAATCCACCGCTTCCTGATTCCTTTTACTGTGAAATATGTCGACTTACCCGAGCTGACCCGTAAGATGCTCAGGAACTTTCCCTTTTTCTCCTGACTATGAGATTAATGATTAAAAGTTTATTTGTATCTCTCCTTAATACAGACAATTCTGTCCAGCTTGCTACATTTTTTCCTCTTTGATCTTTGTTCATATATGTCCAGCATTGAAGATAATTCTAACTTTGTTGCTAAATGTGAATTTATCTTTAGGTTAACCAGGTTATGACATATTTTGGCTGTCTTATATGGTCTTAAATGTGCAGATTTTGGCTCACAGTGGCACATACATTGTTACCGGTGAGATTGACTGTTACGAACATTCCAACTGATGGGTAAGTGTACCAAGTTTTTTTTGTAGGTATCGTATATAGATTTATGTACTCTAATCCCAATCTTGGAAGTACAACTATCAGCACTTTTTTAGTTTGGAAAGCTGAAGCACTTCTGCTATGTGTAATATATAATTTTTCTAAGATTTACGTCTTACGCAATGCATACTGTTTCTGAATATGGGGTTGATTTCAATTGAGTCATGAGGTGAAGCCTAGTCACTTAGCCTTTTGATGGGACTTTATGTTCATTCTAGTATTTAGAAAGAGGAATCATGACTGTTTCCTAGCCAGATTCACCACGCTTGCTTAAACTTCAAAAATTGATGGTTTTTTCTTATTCTTAAACTCTGCAATATTTTCAGTGCAAACCCAATACAGAGTGTGGACAGAACATTTCAAATAACAAGGACGGACAGAGACTTATTGGTGAAACAGGAGTACGATGTTCAGGTTGCTGGTTTTACAACTAGGTTAGATATGTAAGATTATATATGCGTATGTGTTTTCTAATTGGTAGTGGAATCTGCTTTGTTTTCAGGCTTGGTGTATGCTCTTGAATGACAAAGTTCTGTTCAGAATACAGTGGCCTCAATATGCTGATCTGCAGGTCAATGGTATGCTAGTGAAATTCAGAGCTTGGTTTTGATATGTAAACTAATTTTGTGTTATTAGCATCTCTTGGTAAACTGAATGGGTTTCAAACACATAATCATACGTGTATGAATAGACATTGAATTCCTTGGAATAAATTTGCTCTCAAAAACTACCTCACTATTTTATAGGTATACCTGTTCGTGCTATTAACCGACCTGGGTCACAGCTTCTTGGGGCCAATGGCCGCGATGATGGACCAATTGTATGTTTTTCATCCCTACCTGCTACCTTTCTTTGTTGTTTAATAATACTATGCTTTCTCAAAAAATAAACTCTTGCTGTTCGTGATTTAGTATGCTCTCATTGCATTTTTTTGTTGGCAGATTACTCCTTGTATTAGGGATGGAATTAACAAGATATCCTTGAGTGGATGTGACTCCCGCATTTTTTGTTTGGGTGTAAGACTTGTGAAGCGAAGGTCTCTGCAACAGGTACTTATATTTACTGCATGAGAGACGTTAAAAAATTAAGTCAATATTCATCACCAACTCTAGTGTTCTCTAATGCTCAAACATTATATTTCCTTAAAATTCACATTTATTTTTCACCTAGGTCCTAAATATGATCCCAGAGGAGGCTAAAGGCGAGCCTTTTGAAGATGCTCTTGCACGTGTACGTCGATGTATTGGAGGTGCAGCTGGAAATGATAATGCCGACAGTGATAGTGACATTGAGGTTGTCGCTGACTTCTTTGGTGTTAATCTCCGCTGTCCTGTAAGTAGATGTAGCTCACTATAAATAAGTTTTTGTAATCACAGTTGTTGTTTATCTTATTGACTATTTGAGGTACGTTTCTGTTTGTGTTATTAGATGAGCGGGTCTCGGATGAAAGTTGCTGGTAGATTTAAACCCTGTGTGCATATGGGATGTTTTGACCTTGAGGTGTTTGTGGAGCTGAACCAACGTTCCAGAAAGGTAGGTATTCTATCATAGTCTAGATAATTGTGGGATGTTCATATTGGTAACTGAGTTTAGTTGTTATTTGTTTTGTTTAATTACAGTGGCAGTGTCCCATTTGTCTGAAAAATTACTCTCTTGAGCATATCATCGTGGATCCATATTTTAACCGAATCACATCAAAGGTACAATTTTGTAGACTATTAGCATTCTTGATATTTCTATGATTAAATTCATCAATCGACATTAATAAAGGTCGTCTTTATGCATGGCAGATGAGACGTTGTGATGAAGAGTTAACTGAAATTGAAATGAAGCCTGATGGTTGTTGGCGTGGGAAGTTCAAAAGTGAGAGTGAGCGCAGGGAATTAGGGGAACTCTCACAATGGCACAAACCTGATGGTAGTCTTTTCCCCACCATTGATGAGATCAAACCCAAGATGGAAATGCTGACACCAATCAAACAAGAAGGTTGCTCAGATGGCCCAACACCTCTGAAACTTGGAATAAGGAAGAATCGCAATGGCATTTGGGAAGTCAGCAAACCGAATATTAATGGTTTATCTTCCAGCAATAGGCAAGAGAAGCAGAATCTTATACCAATGAGCAGTAGTGCCAGTGGAAGTGGTAGAGATGGTGATGACCCTAGCGTTAACCAGGATGCTGTTGGAACCTTTGATTTTGGAAACAACGGGATGGAACTTGACTCTCTATCCATGAATGTAGATTCAGGCTATAACTTTCCTGATAGGAATCATCAACCAGCAGCAGCTAGTAATAACGAAGTAATCGTTTTAAGTGATTCTGAGGAAGAGAACGATGTTGTTATCACTGAGAGATACAATGAGAATCAAGCTGATGGCGTGGTAAATTTTTCATTGCACGCACCTGATATTGCTAACTCATATCATGAAGATCCTCCTCACGCAGCGGCTGCAGGCAATTCAGGCTTGGGTCTTTTCACAAACGATGATGATGATTATGATATGCGCCTTTGGCAGTTGCCTTCAGAAACCCAAGGTGGGCCAGGGTTCCAACTATTTGCATCTGATGCTGATGTATCAGAGGGTTTAGTTGGTCCACTGAACTGTGACCCTGCAATAAATAGTGGTTACTCTATGGCTCCAAATACATCGTCAATGCCATCTATTCCTATGGTTCCAGAGTCTGTTGGACAATCTGAAGCAATTGCAAACAATGGATTAGTCGACAATCCTCTGGCATTTAGTAGAGACGATCCCTCGCTTCAGATATTTCTGCCAACAAGACCAGAGACCTCAGCTCAGTCCGATTTCAAAAATCAAGCTGAGATGTCAAACGGAATCCACAGTGATGATTGGATCTCTCTTAGGCTCGGTGATCATGGTGAGACGATAGGAGCAAATGGACATAACGGAACCAATCCAGTATCAACGAGAGATGGTGCTTTGGATACACTGTCAGAGACTGGTTCGTTCCCCTGACTAAAACTGAAACATTTAGGGATAATTAATACTGCGTGTTGTGAATTTGCAATGTTGCATAAGAAGGAAAAGATATGTATTCATCACTATAATTGTTACTGACTGTATAATCTGCATACTTGCAGCGTCGTTGCTTCTGGGGATGAACGACAATAGACAAGAGAAGGCAAGTAGTCAAAGATCAGATAGTCCGTTCTCATTTCCTCGGCAAAAGCGTTCAGTAAGACCTCGGCTGTTTCTCTCAATTGATTCAGACTCAGAATGAGATGAGTTTTGGTTTGTATGTACGATGTATAGCCTCCTCGCTTGTTTGTGTTTTTTTGGCGGGATAATTCGGTGTTCCTTTGATTCTTTAAGTACGCATATGCACCGAACAATCAAATGGATCATCAGAGCCAGAGTTTACCAAGATTTCCTTGATTCTCCTCTGTGCTTGGCACCTTCAGGCGCTTTATGCAAAGGTAAAAAGCCAGAGTTCTTGACATCTCGTAACCTTTTTCTTTACAACTACTATATCAACTCTATGAATCTGAAGTTTCTCTATCGTTGCAGGTTGTTTTTTGTATTTGCAAAGGAGGGAAAGATTATATTTAAGTAAATGAAAGACTGGAAAAATTAAAGGAGGCTTTTAAATTGGTAAATGTATGTGGGATAGGGGGTTTTTTTTTTTTTTGAGTCGATAGTTACTCCAAAAAAGCTGTGTTCTAAGGTGATATTAGCCAATAGGAGAAACAGCATTTGTAAATGTAAATTAAAAAAAAAAATCAGCTCTGTTTCCTCTTCACTCTTGAAAAAAGAATCTTACATTTACATTTTGGGAACAGCAAGATTTATATATACGAAATAGATTAAGCAGATGGCATTGAGGTTTTGTTGTTTGTATGCTTTCTTTAGCATATCTTGCCTGTTATGTCTTCTTTATTACCATTTTCGTATGAATTGTCGTTCCTCAAGAGATGAAAAGAAAAAGGATGTTTTTATTGATTCAACTAAAGTGTGAGGAAACAGAAGAGAAAGGTGTCTAATTTATTGATAAAGATGATTGATTTCTAAATAATAAAGATCAAAGTGGTATACGGAACCTCGGACTTTTGTCGGACCGTGCGTGACTCATTGTTCATATCTCTATTTCACAATCCTTATCAGCTTCTTCTTCTTCGTCTTCATTTGCTATTTCATTATTTAATCTCAATTTGGAAGCGTATATTTGGGTCTCTAATAAAAAAACGTTTTCTGCATACTTACACGAACACAATCTTCCTAGTGCCGTCGATCTGATTACCAAAATATCGCAAGATGCAGAGGTTTTTGGCCGCTAGATCGATTCTCGGTTACGCCGTCAAGACGCGGAGGAGACACTACTACTCTTCTCTCTCTTCGTCCCTCCTCTTCGACGACACTCAGTTACAGGTTCTCTCTCTCTTCTCTCCATTATCTCTGTGTTTGTGTCTGTACGAAGTTTATTTCCCAAAAATCTTCCAGCTATTATGCCGGTTTAAAAATCGGAACTTTGGTCTGCATCTTGTTTTGTGTTGATATCAAATGGGGTTGTTTAGTGTGATTGTGGTTGTTAATGCTTGTCACCAGTTTTTTTTCCTTTCTTGGACTTTCCTGATTTTCAAAGTTCATGAAACGTTCTTGAATCCCTCTGTAATTTTTTTATTTTTTTTAAATTTTTTTTTCATTGACATTGCAACTGCAGTTTAAAGAAAGTGTATCCAAGTTTGCACAAGATGTTATCGCTCCTCACGCAGAAAGAATCGATCGAACAAACTCATTTCCAAAGGTTTGTCTTGATTTCTAGTCTTTTTCATTCCTTCCTCTTATGGTTTTTGTTGCTTATATATATCTCCCAAACCTAATCTTTTAATACATTTCTCACTTAGGATGTCAACTTATGGAAGCTAATGGGTGAGTTTAATCTCCATGGAATCACTGCACCAGGTAGATTTCTGTCCTATCACATATCATAAGCTTTTGCTATTAGCTCAATGGTGAAGTTTTTTGTTTCTTTAGCATATATGTCTAGAAGGGAACCTTGACTCATAATCCTCTGGTTTGCCTGCAGAGGAATATGGAGGTCTAGGTCTTGGTTACTTGTATCATTGTATAGCAATGGAGGAAATTAGTCGGGCCTCGGGGTCAGTTGCTCTGTCTTACGGTGCCCATTCCAACCTTTGCATCAATCAATTGGTAAATATAAGCGCTCACAAAGTGACAAAACTTGCAATATCTGAGCTTTTGTTAACTCAAGAGAGGAGACTTATTTACTACTACTACTACTTTACAGGTGAGGAATGGAACTATAGCCCAAAAGCAGAAGTATTTGCCAAAGGTACGGTTTCATCTGAGTTTATCAGAAAATTAGTATCTCACCTTATTAGTGATATGAATGGAAATAAGACTGATATTTGGCTTTTTATAGTTCGATTTTTCTTCATTTGTGAACTCTTTTGAGATCTCTCCTTACGAGTTTAGCTAACTAATGATTTTGCTGTTATGAAGCTTATCAGTGGAGAGCATGTTGGTGCACTTGCAATGAGTGAACCCAATGGTAAGATGCATACCGTTTGGATAAAGAAAGAGAGAGAGAGAGAGAGAGAGAGAGAGAGAGAGAGAGAGAGAGAGAGAGACATATATGTATAGTGAACGATTTATTCTGATTTTAGTTTTATGATCTTTATACAGCTGGTTCAGATGTTGTCAGCATGAAATGCAAGGCTGATAAGGTGGATGGTGGCTATATAATAAATGGCAACAAGATGTGGTGCACTAATGGTCCGTCTGCTGAAACACTGGTAATGCAGTTTAGCTAATATGTTAACTGTCTGAATTTGAATGGCACATAGCCGCATACTTTCTTTTTTTTTAGTTTTAACAATTTTCTACCATTTGTTTGCTTGGTTCAATCAGATTGTTTACGCCAAAACTGATACAAAAGCAGGTTCTAAAGGAATCACAGCTTTCGTTATAGAGAAGGGCATGACCGGGTATTTTTTTTCTCAATCTTGTTTCCCGAAGTCGAAACTGCCTCTCTATGATCTTGAGAGATAGTTCTTCAAATCTATCTCTGATAGTGGTGGTTTTGCAGATTTAGTACTGCTCAGAAACTGGACAAACTGGGAATGCGAGGAAGCGACACGTAATCCCCTATTTTCTCAGGATTCTCTGTCTAAATTAAAGTCCTTCTTCATTGCCTCTTGTTATCTGATATATGTCTCCTCTTCTGAGCAGGTGTGAGCTTGTTTTTGAGAATTGCTTTGTTCCAGAAGATAACATTCTTGGCAAGGAAGGAAAAGGTTTTGATTGCTGCAACTTCATCTTTTTACTTTGATTCTTTAGGTTGATGGATAAGTTGCACTTCATTCTCTATTGCTGCAACTTCATCGTTTTACTTTGATCTCCACGCTTGGTACAATTTCTTGATCCGAGGCTACAAGCCCCTTCTCTATACTTGTCTTATGGACATAGTGTTTTTCTACGTGCAGGAGTGTATGTTCTGATGTCAGGTCTGGATTTAGAGAGACTTGTTTTAGCAGCTGGGCCCTTAGGGATCATGCAGGCATGCCTCGACACTGTACTTCCATATATACGCCAGAGAGAACAGTTTGGTCGTCCTGTTGGGGAGTTCCAGTTTATACAGGTTAATCTTTGAGCATCCTTAACATAAAGGTTCCAAAATTCTTAACTTTCAATCGTGATAATCTTTAAAGTATGTTGGATGACTCAGGGTAAAGTTGCTGACATGTACACTGCATTACAGTCTTCAAGGTAGAAAAACATCTCTCAAAAACTCTGAAACTCATTTCGTCCATAACAGCCGAAAATGAGCTTTAAAGAAAAAAGATGTTGCTTTTGGTATATCTCAGGTCATATGTCTACTCTGTTGCAAGGGAGTGTGACAATGGGAAAGTTGACCCAAAGGTGATTTTTTGATCATCCCTTCTCGTTATCTCTTATGAAAAGAATCCTCATTCTATATCTGCTTAATAGCCTCTCTTGTATGTTATTATTCTTCTAGGATTGCGCGGGAACTATTCTTTGTGCAGCCGAAAGAGCAACACAGGTTGCTTTACAGGTCAAGTACCTTTTTACTCCTCTGCTTTCTTTTTATACTATCATCCATGAATACTTCTTGACCATTGAGTCCATTATATCTGGTTTGATGTTGCAGGCTATCCAATGTTTAGGAGGAAATGGATACATAAACGAATATGCAACGGGACGCCTTCTGAGAGATGCAAAGCTTTATGAAATAGGCGCGGGGACAAGTGAGATTAGAAGGATTGTCATTGGTCGCGAGCTTTTCAAAGAACCATAGAGATAATTATCTAAGTCTCCTTTTATGATCTGTCAAAGATGATAACAATGTGAACATTGTCATTCTGAACAAGTATATAAAAATTGACATTGTGCTCATTAACCTTCACAATTAGAAAGAATAAAGATGGCTTCAAACAGTTCTTTCTGTTATTTTTCACCTTATTTTTCACCAGAAACTGTATCAAACCGAAGTTTAGGAATTTAGTTCGTGGTTACCGTTAGAGAAGAATAAGATTGTGAAGAAGCTGATACGATTGTTCTAACAATTCAAATACTAATTTTTCTATAAGAAAATCCAGATGTGTCCTTATTCATGATAATGTCAAATAGGTAAATGATATGTGTATGATGGTATCTAGAAAACATCGTACACGTATCATCTGAACCCCCTAACTATCACAAAAACTCTTATTAATATCTAATTAAACTCTATACTGTATTCATTCAATTACCAATATAATCTCTTGCTCACTTTCCAATTCCATCAATCTTTATCACCTTTGCTTTCAATTGATCTCTCTTGTATTGCATGGAAGATATGAATATCCGTGGAGAGTCATACAATCACATATGGGAAGTGCTCTACAAGTATATCATTACATATTTGACAGAGGACCACCAAAGCACGAGCATGCAGTAACACTATATTTCTCTATTTTTAGTAACAAATTATGTTAAACAATTACACTTGACGTAGAGTAACTCTATATAGCTAAATTTGGATTAACATAATCATTCTTCTATTTTTAGAACGAGATATATATAGAGTATCATTAGAGATCGTTTTTACTTTAAAAATAGAGTATAGAGACAAAAATAGAATCCTTCAATGCCAACGTTTACGCTCTACGCCTCGTTTATGCAGAGTCTCCAAAAATGGAGAAGGAAGAGGTTCATGTGGTGACTAAGAAACATGGACCAAACCGGAGAAATCGTAACAGAAGAAGAAGAAGAAGAAAAGGAAGAATCACGGAGACATGCCGGTCATAGATATCATCTTCAGAGTCGAAGAGATTTGCAAGAAGTATGACAAGTACGACGTCGACAAGCAGCGTGAGCTTGGAGCTTCTGGTGACGATGCCTTCTCTCACCTTTACTCCTCCATTGATTCTGACATTGAAGCAGTTCTCCGCGTTCGTATCCTATACTCACTCTCATTTGGTCACGATTGTGAAATTGTTCTCCTCCATTGAAATTTCTCTGTTCTTGATTTTGCTTTACAAAGTTTTTAAATCTGTATATGCCAAGATTTCTGCTTATAAAAGACTAAAATATAAAATACTAAAATAGAGTTGGAATCATAGCGATCAGAAAGGAAACATTTTACTGTTTTTCAGTTCAAGCAAATCAAAGAATGTTGAGATTTTAGCGAATCAAAACTAGAAGAAAATCGAAAATTTTAGAGAAAAACGTATTTCTTTAGAAGAAATATCCGTTTCTAGGATTTCTTTATTATCATGTGAATGAATGAATAATACAAACCCTTAAGACCCATATTTATAACGCCCCAAACCTGATTTTAATAAGATTAGTAAATTTTGTTATTCTTAAACCTAATTAATAGGATACCGTATTATTCAAAAAAATCCGCCCACTCATAATAACAGTCTATATCGGATTTGAAGTCACCTCAAAAACAACAAAGAAAGATTAATGAAAAAATGAGAAAAATGCGTTTATATATCGTTTCATTGCTACAATTCAGTGAATTCTAACGTTATTGAGTTTAATTTTTGTATCAAACTATGTAGAAAGCGGATTTGGCATCAACGGAGAACAATAGAGCTGCAGCTGTGGCCATGAATGCTGAGGTTCGAAGGACAAAAGCTCGTTTAGCTGAAGATGTTGTTAAACTGCAGAAACTCGCCGTTAAGAAGGTTAACTTTATAATTACTTATTGTTAATTCACAAATGAGTCAAATATGAAGAAATATCATCAAATTGGTTGTGTTCAAACTTTCGATTAACTTTGTATCCCATACAGGTCAAAGGGCTTACAAAAGAGGAACGAGAATCGCGATGCGATCTAGTTATCGCACTAGCTGATAGGATTCAAGTGATACCTGATGGAAATCAACATGCAACAAAACAAGCTAATAATGAATGGGGAGGTGCTTCTGCACCCAACAAGAACATCAAGTTTGATATGTCTGGTAAGAAATATTTCTTTCCTCTTTGTGTTTATTTTTAACGCTATGTAAAGATAAACATGAGTTATTTCTTTTTTTGTGTGGTTACCATTAGAGGAAGACATGGATGATGGGTTTTTCCAACAAACTGAAGAATCCAGCCAGTTTAGACAAGAATATGAGATGAGACGAAAGAAACAGGTGCTTGAATTTCATCGATCAGCTTTTTTTTTTTTTTTTGTTCTTTCGTCATTGAGAATTTTTGATTAGTGTATATGTTCTTGCTTTTCTTTAGGACGAGGGTCTTGATGTCATATCAGAAGGTTTGGACGCACTAAAGAACTTAGCGCGTGATATGAACGAGGTTCGTTGTTTTGTCATATCCCATGTAACAAGAGATTTTCTACATATCCGATGGAGATTTACATTTTTCGGTTTCAGGAACTTGACAAGCAAGTCTCATTGATGGACGAAATGGAAACAAAGGTGAGATTCATTTTCAAATTGATGAATTCTTCCTCCTCATTTGTCAGTAGAAAAAAAAAACGATGACATATAATTTCTCTACGATTGTTGTAGGTTGATGGAGCAACTTCGGATTTGAAGAACACCAATGTTCGGCTCAAGCAACAGCTTGTGAAGGTATAAAAGCTAAATCAGAATCTGGTTCTTGGAAATTTCAATCATTTCCTTGTGACAACTTTGTGCTAAACTTGGTTGGAGATTGCAGATGAGATCAAGTCGCAACTTCTGCATCGATATCATTCTTCTCTGTGTGATTCTTGGAATCATCTCTTACATCTACAAGTAAGCAGAATATATTTCAATTTCGTTCTCTACTTTTTATCCACCTCCAAATCAAATGAGCTTTAACTTGTCGAAAATAACATTTTTTTTTTCTCCATCGCAGTGCTCTAAACTAAAGTTGGAGGTGGCCTACAGCGACATTATCCTGGCCGTTGTGAAACATATAGTAAATATACTTCACCAAACTAATAAAAAATTACTTTCTTGGGGAGCAAGAAAGCAAGCTAAAGCTTTTACCATATGTATTCATGAGTTTTAAAGGATTACTAGATTTTAACCCCGTGCGTCCACACGAGAATGTTTTATTTTTTATTTCTAATGTAAGTTGCATTTATCTTTTTTGTTTAGATATAATTTATTTTTGTTATTTATTTTTTAAATCAATAAATTGTTATCATATTTTAATTTTAAACAGTAAAATTTGTATATTAGTAAAATAAAAGTATACGTTAATTAAGTATACATTGATCTAATGTTAATTATAAACTTTGTTATTATGTAAATTTAGATTTACATATAAACAATCTATATATCTATGAATTTGCTAATCCATCAGTTTAGTTGTTTAAATCATTTTTAATATCTTACATGTTTTGACAAACTAACCCATATAAGACTATAATTATAATTGTATAACCCTATAAATATTTATTAATATAGAATATTTGGACCAATTGATTATGAAAAAAATATAATAAGATATTTATTTACTATTTGTGCTATTAAAAAAATGTATATATATATATATATATATAAACGGACTAACCTATTAGTTTAATTGTCTCAAATCATCTTAATATCTTACATGTTTTAATAAATTAACTCATGGATCTTATATATATAATAACTCTAATCAGCTCGATCATATTATTGTATAATATAAATATTTATTAATTTCAAATATTTGATATTTTAGACCGATTGTTTATGATAAAATACGATAAAATATTTATTTACTATGCATTTTTATTAAAATATTATTTAAATTTAAAAGTTTAATTAAATCTTTCATGTATTTAAGAAATTCTAAAGTATTAAAATTATTATATAAATTTTTGTAAGAAAATTTAATTATATTTTTTTTTTGAATTTAAATTAAATTGAATACAAATTTTTGTAACTAAATTTAATTAAATTTCTAATAATTTGAAATTTAAATTAAAAATGACCTAAATTTTAGGAAATCTAAAAATATATAAATTAATAATTAATTTTCGGAAATTAAATATAAAAATAAAATAAAATATTATAAAAAAAATTTGGGAGTGTTTGGATGCAAGCACTAAATGTGTTTCTGTTTTAATAGAATAGATTCTTGGTAAAAATTAGAAAGAGATTATATTTACAAAGTGTCGCTGTTGTAATATGTGTTTGTTTTTTTTCTTAAAAGGTGAGTTTTTTTGTTTATTCAGAATGTTTTATCGTTTGCATATATAGAATATATAGTTTTAATTTGTGCTAGGATGTTAGTCGGATGGTAGATTCAAATGTATGTAACTATTAGATGCATAAAATTTAAAGATTTGGATTATTCTTGTTGGGAGGTATATGAATATGAGAGATCAAAATTCTGAAACTAAGATAACAGTTTAGCTAGACGAAATATTCGAAAGAAACTATAGACAAATGAGAAGTATACCAACAACGTGCCAATAGCTTCGTGCCAAAAACTAATTATATCGTATATATCTAACAGAGAGAAATTTTATACATATACATGATATGTGTCAGTGTGTGTATATACATAGATTGTGTAAGGAATAGAATAATAGACATAAAACTAAGAAACTAATACAAATCATCTTTATGTACATGAAACAAACATATGTGCTCCGAGTCGTCCTAGAAGTACTAAACTTCGTGTGTTCTTTGATATAGGTTTACATACAAACGAATCTCCTTTTTGAAACTCTGAATGAATCTCATTTACTTAAAAAGGAAAAAAACATTTCATATAGATACTTTTCTGCAAGGCATATCCGCATATGTAGACTCTTTATTTGTATTTTTCTGTTCTAAAAAAGTGCTTCTCTCCGTTCATCTGTTGAAGAAGAAAAAGATATACTACTAAATATATTGTTAGCATGTCAAGTCGTATTAATTATGGCCACATTAGAAAACTAAATCAGACCACTTTAAAGGAATTAATCAAAGGAACATAACACAATTCAGACATGATAACAAAATAGCTATGCAAACAAAGTAATAAAACGCACACGAAACCTGTAAATGTGAAGTCACACTTACAGCCAAACCAAACCGGCTAGACTCTTCTTATACATGAATTTGGGTTCGCCTCCATGATCAGGTTAGCCAACAACAAATCGACACTTGTTCTGCTGCTTGTTCTTCAAAAATATTTGGTCTTGGTATAGTTTTCCCCTTTTCCTAATGATATTTAGGCCTTTGCTTGTCTTGAGGTAGTTTCCATTGTTAACATTAAGATCCTCTACGTAGTCAATAAAGGCAGAAACGTAATGAACATTCTTGTCATAGTATTCTCCAAACCCTTGGATTTCAACACTTTGGCGAACGTTACTTTCTGGATTGAAGTAGATAACATAAACCGGTTTACAGTTATAAAATGTATAATCCATAGACAAAACAATTTCACCCGCAGCAGTCACTCCAACAACGGAAACCCGGAGGTATAACATTATATGGTCCCACAAAGTGTAGACATTTCGACCATTCCTGTTTCTCAACATCCTCTAAAACCCACATACACAACTCAATGGTACATCTTCTATCATTGCTTTTATGATACTTGCAATCAATCCCATCTATCCTTATAGTGTATCAATTTATAATCATAAAACATTCTTCTGCCTCAATGAATTTGAATGTCTCAAACTTAATATCAAAACAAACTATCACACAAGACAACGCCTCATCAGTTACATAGCGATAAGTTTTAGCTAAGTAATACACAACCCCATTGACACATTTTTTTTTGGAATAAATGTTAAATTAATCCAATTTTTTTTTTTTTTACAATGTCATGCGTCCTTGGTTTGAGGTGTATGAATAACTAGACTAATTGTATTACACAAAAGTTTTCTCCAGTCTAACGAGAAGCAAACCAGGCCTCTAATCCTCTGTTGAATCTTTTGTCTCCCAATAACTGAATCGAGGACAGTCTGTTTCTGATGTTCTTGTCAAGACGTTTGATCAAGCTGCATGAGAGGGTGGTGTGGATGGGTCTTCATGGCGTCAACCATTTTTCTCTTGCCAAAACAATGGATTGTGCTCTGGAAAGAGTACTGAAGAAGAAACAAGTTGATTTTATCCCGAACATCATCAAAGAGCAAAGCCAGGATGACATACTAGTGATGTGTAGTTTGAGCCGAGTAGATTGTGAGTTAATTTTGATCAGACCTCCTCTGTAAACTGGCACTCGAAGAATAAGTGATTTCTTGTTTATAGGGGTGATTACACAGAGTACACGCAGGATTGGCACCTGAATTCCAACAGAGAAGCCGGTCACCCGTTGCGAGACGATCATTGATAGCCAGCCAAGCAACAAACGAGTATTTGGGCGTGGCGTGTGAGAACCAGATACCCTTATACCAATCTTTTTCAGGCTGAGCTACTCTGATCTGTTTCCATGTCTCCTTTGAATTGAACCTATGTTTTAATTTGTTCCCACACCTCCATAGAGTCAGATCCCTTCTGTGTAACACCTCTTTTTGCCGGTGTGCATCGAAGAATAATGGGTATAGGGACATTGGTGTATTTTCTATCGTCATAATTCTATGATTATTAAAATGTTCTCGACCAGCAGGCAAGGAAAATACCTTGATTTATTTGTCAATTGGACTAAACCCTCAAAAGTTTATCGAATCTTTGTCGCACATTGTCCTGTGCTAGTGTTATATTCACATGCGAGCGGTAGTCCCGCATGCTAAAGAAATAGATCAAAACAGAGGTAAGGCCACAAAATTCTACAGGATATTGAGAGAATTTCATAAGAAAATCGGCAGATACTACACGAGACTACTTCACGTATGGATGTTGAAGCTGAGGAAACGAGAAGAAGCTACACTGAGGGCGGACGTACATGTAATGGACCTACTCTTTTTTATTTTTTATTGAATAAACCTTAAATAAATCAGATTTAATATGTTATTTTAATAGGTTTATAGAAAAGATGCCTCTTATTGTTAAAAAAATATGTCTTTGTAAAAAAATATCCCCAATAATTCACCAATTTAACTGATTCGTGTGTGAATAGTCATACAAAATGATGAGATGAAATAGATCTTTATTAATCAATGAGTATTGAGTTACAAGCAATCAATATCGAAGATCAAAGTAAGCTGGTATCGTCTGTCACTTACTATTTGTCATCGATAGGCGAAAGACAAAGGTACAAAGAGTTTTGATCGTTTGGTTATCTGGAAAAATAGCTTTTAGGTTTTTTTTTGTAGTATGTGCTTGTATGTCTGTCCTTGCTCTAAGACTTCCCTATTTATAGGTTTATGTCAATCATAATCTTTTTTGGATTGCGCTTTATATGTTGGTTTCTCCAAAATTCTCTTTGAATTAGGAGTTTATGTCGGTCGGTCGCTCCAACTCTTTCTAGATTCTCGGTTTACTTAAGAATATAAACCGATGATTTATATTTAAATAACTGGTTGATGTTAAACCGATTGAAAAAGACAAATGGTCTATGTTAAGACTCTTTCACTAGTGATCGTTCGTCACTCCTTTTCTTGCAACAGAGTGATGATCACATTAACTGTTCATCACTTTTTCTCTCTTAGCAGTAACACGATCACAGTGACCAGATAATGAATTAATTTCATCCAACAACTCACCCCTACTCTTCAATTTCTAATTTAGAATTTAGAGAGTAACTTAGTCCTTCTACTCGCCGGACATCATTTCTTGTCTATTCGAACCTTGTTTGATTTCATCATAGGTCGATTCTACAGTCGTTTTTTACTTAGGACAGATGAACATTTTAATTGAAATTGAATGAAGCTTCTCTGTCGCTTGAGACACGTTCCGTACGTGTGGAGTGACAAAGATTGTAACTTCTTCATTATTAATCGGTGTTACATGCCACTTGTACGTGGGACAAACGTTTTGATCGGTTTATGAACTCCAGCCCACGTAGCATAGGCGTTCTTTCTCTCCCTTTTTGGTGGGACCCAAATAAGCACATAAAACATCATTGTATCCTTTGGTTGTAGTAACAAGGCCGTTGGGCTATAAAAACATATATCGGTTTAGGCCCATCATGAGTTTTACTCCGATCTAGTTCAGTTCAGTTTCGGTTCGGAACCATCGGTTCCGGATATTTCGGGTAAATTGGGTTAGGATCCATCGAGTATTTTTATAAATTTCGGTTCAGATTCGGTACCTTTATTTCAGTTTGGTTCTGGTTCGAATAATCGGATCCAGATCTTTTGCCTCAAATTTTTAGTTCGACTCACATTTTTTTCATATAAATTATATCCAAAAATTCAAAAATATATATATCAAAACTTAAAAATATACCCAAAAGTCCCAAAAGTAAAGAAAACATATCTGTAAAACCAGAAATATATACCAAATATCAAAAATATCAAAAAAATTAATATTTAGAAGGATATATAATTATACTTTGGATAATTCGGGTATCCAATCGGTTCTCGGTTCGGTACTAATTTGGTTCTGGTTCTTCGGGTATAAGAGTTTAAGATCCATCAGATATTTTTAAAAATTTCGGTTCGGATTCGATACCACCATTTCGGTTCGGTTCCGGTTCGGATTCGATAACTCCAGCCCAAGTAAGTTTTTAGCTCAGCTTCTCTTTTTTTTACTTCCCTTATTAAATTCCCGAGCTCTCTAAATTTCTTATTAAATCTGCAGTCATTTAATCTTTGTTGAGGTCCATTTTATTTCAAACCTGTAATAGAGCAATTTTTTTGAAGAAGCACCAGCATTTTAATCTCCTTGTAGAAATAATTAGCTTGTACTTTTCATGTACTGGTTGCTCTAGCTTTGCTTTCTCCATATCTGTAGCTTCAAAATTGTCGTTATCTGTCAGGTTATGTAGATTTTTTGTATTGGTAATTGCTTCATCGTTTTAGCATTTGGTTATATGACATTGGATTTTCAACCCACAAGTTACCACTGGAGAAAATCAATTCACTCATTGTTGGTTATTTATTTTGCAGTGAGCTTTGTTGGTTCAACCTTGGAGCTCATTGGCCAAATCTTCATAGGTGAGCAGAGCTTATATAACTCTCGCCTCTTCTCATTTACGCTAAGTTAGATGGCGAATGGTTCCGCTCTGTCGAGAGATTTAGTATACATAGCTCCAGACTCGAGTGACATTAGTTTCGATTACGAGTGCATAGCCATTTCAGGAAGTGATCTTCTGAGTGACTCTGAGAGTGAACACGTGGAGCTGGTGATTCTCCGGTTTATGTCTATGAGAAATCACCAATAGATGGTAAATTTAGTTTTCGTCACTACTTGTCTGCTACTAATGATGTTGTTGCGTCAGTGGAATGTGCAGGGTCGGAATTTCCATTTTCTTTTCACATAGAAAAGCCTATTCCTATGCTAGGAGTCAGGTTCAAACCCAATAGTATGCATTCCTCTCATCCATCAGCTCCATTCCGAGACTAGCTAGCCTCAATATTCAAAGAGTCTGACATAAGTGCATTTAAAGCAACTTATGATCTTCCCGAGTCTTTGTCACTTAGAGCTCCCTTGGATACTGACAGAGGTCATAATTATATGTCAGATGAGACTGTAGTTTATGAGGCATATTTTGCCATAGGTTTTCCTGGGATAGTCCCTCCTGTTATTGCGAGTGTCACAAGATTCTTCAACATCTCTCTTGGTCAGTTTATTCCCACCACATGGAGAGTGCCAACAGCCATTCAGGTTTTAGGAGAATTTTCCAATGTGGATGTGAGGGTGGAAGAGGTCTTTCTGCCTATTTCTTTAAGGCTCATAATGTGGAGTCTAGCAGATGTACGATCTGCACTCGACCTACGCCTTTCTCCCCTTTAGTCTATGACTATGGCCGGAGTACCATAAGGAATGTGGTACCTGAATAGCTGTTAGCACTCTCCATGCGGTGAGTATAAACTGTCTAGGAGAGATGTTGAAGAATCTTGCGACACTCACAATAACAGGAGGGACTATCCCACAAAAACCTATGACAGACAAGCAGTGACGAAAACTAAATTTACCATATACTGGTGATTTCTCATAGACATAAACCGGAGAATCACCAGCTCCACGTGTTCATTCTCAGAGTCACTCAGAAGATCACTTCCTGAAATGGCTACGCACTCGTAATCGGAACCAATGTCACTCGAGTCTGGAGCTATGTATACTAAATCTCTCGACAGACCGGAACCACTCACCATCTAACTTAACGTAAATGAGAAGAGGCGAAAGTTATATAAGCTCACCTATGATGATTTGCCAATGAGCTCCAAGGTTGAACCAACAAAGTTCACTGCAAAATATATAACTAACAATAAGTGAACTGATTTTCTCCAAAGTTAGTGGTAACTTGTGGGTTGAAAATCCAATGTCATATAACCAAATGCTAAAACGATGAAGCAACTACCAACACAAAAAATCTACTTAACCTGACAGATAACACAATTTCGAAGCTACAGACATGGATAGGGCGAAGCTAGAGCAAGCAGTACATGAAAAGTACAAGCTAACTATTTCTACAAAGAAATTAAAATGCTGGTACTTCTTCAAAGAATTGTTCTATTACAGGTTCAAAAAAAAATGGACCTCAACAAGATAAATTGACTGCAGATTTGATAAGAAAGCTAGAGAGCTCAGGAATTTGAGAAGGGAAGTAAAAAAAAAAAGAAGCTGAGGTAAAAACTTATTTGAAGCTGCGCAGGTTGCTCCTTGGAAATGAAAGGAGATGACTTCTATATTTGACCTAGATCGGTTTAGTGGAGTAAAACTCATGATGGGCCTAAACCGATATCTTTTTTATGGCTCAACGGCCTTGTTGCTGCAACCACTAAGGATACAATGACGTTTTATGTGCTTATTTGGGTCCCACCAAAAAAGGAGAGAAAGAACGCCAACCTATGCTACGTGGACCGGAGTTTAAGAGCTTGTTTGCTTCATGAATCGATCAAAATGTTTGTCACACGTACAAGTGGCATGTAACACCAATTAATAATGGAGAAAGGTACAATGTTTGTTACTCCACACGTATCGAACGTGTCTCAAGCGATAGAGAAGTGTCATTTAATATCTATTATATTAAAACTGTACTTTTAGTATCTGTTTCCAAACACACCTAAATTTTATTTATTACTTTTTATTTTATATTATAAATAATTTCGAAATTGGTTACTAATTTAGATATTGTTAAATTTCCTTAAATATAGGTGATATTTATTTTAACTTTTAAATTATTTGAAATTTTTATTAATTAAATTTAACTACGAAAATTTAGATTCAATTTAATTTTAAATTCAAAAAAATTATTAATAAATTTTATTACAAAAATTAGATAATAATTTTGATTACTTTAGAATTCTATAAATACATGTTAGATTTAATTTAAAATTATAAATTTAAATAAAATTTTTATAATAACACAAATGGTAAACAAATATCTTATTGTATTGTTTATCATAATCAAACCGTCTAAAGCATCAAATATTTTATATTAATAAATATTTATATTTTACAATAATATGATAGAGCAAGTTAAAGTTATACATTTATAATAGCAATCTTATATGGGTTAGTTTATCAAACATGTAAGCTTATTAAAAAAATATTTGAGATACTAAACAGACGGGTTAGCTAATTCATAGATGTATAGATTGTTTATGTGTGATCTAAATTTACATAATAATAAAGTTCATAATTAACATTATAGATCAGTATATACTTAATTAACTCATATTTTTATTCTATTAATATATAAATTTATAATTTTCAAAGTTAAAACATGATATCAAAATTTTTGAATTAAAAAAATAAATAACAAAAATAAAATTTATTAAAAAAAATTATATTAGAAATAAAAAATAAAAAAGTTTCATGCAGACGCACGGGGTTAGAATCTAGTTTTAATTAAATCTGTTCATATGTCCAGCAAGCAGAAGGACTAAGTTATTCTCCAAATTCTAAATTAGAAATTGAAGAGTAGGGGGCAAGTTTTTGGGTGAAATTAATTTATTATCCAATCATTGTGATCGTGTTACTGCTAAGAGAGAAGGAATGACAAACGATTAATGTGATTATGTACTTGCTGAAAAAAAAGAATGACAAACGGTCACTAAGGAGAGTTTCAACATCGACTATTCGTCTTTATCAATCAGTTTAGCATCAACCACACTACAAGAAAGAGAGGCATTTGCAACGAATTTTGTACGTCGTAAATTTACGACTCAATTACGTCGAACTTATGACGTCAAAATATTTTGTCGTAATTTCGACGTAAAATATTGAAGTCGTAAAATCGTCGTAAAATTACGACGATATTACGACATATAAAGAACGAATTTAATTTTGTCGTAACTTTGTCGTAAAGTTTACATCGATTATACGATGAATTGGTCTCCATCTTGTATTCGACGTAATATCGATGTAAATACGATGTAACTTTTATTTCGACGTAAATTTGATGTAAATATTCAATGGCAAATATGTTGGTAACCAAACAAAAAATCTATATATACCCTCTTTTCTCTCATTATTCCATCAACCCAAAAAAAACATATAAAGACACAATTTTTTGAGTCTTTAAATATTTGAGTAAAATTTTTAGTATTTAAAATTTATATCAAAATTCAAAAACAAAAAGTCAATTTTTTTTTTGAAATGTCTATATACGATCTACGAAAGTGGATGTATACGCCCAAATATGTTGATGGATCGTTGACTGAAGACTTCAAAAACGGATTGGAATATTCATGTACTAGGCCGGCCTTATGCAAACTGTAATTGAAAGTGGCAAAATGTATTGTCCTTGTGTGAAATGCAAAAATAGGATGAGGAGAAACCAGAAGAATTAGATCAATCACTCATACTAAAAAAGCAATCTTAACTCTGTTCGTATTCGTTGATATCACCAATAAAACAGGTATGCCATGCCATTGAATTGTGTATCTTTGATTTCTTCTATTCTAACTACTACTATTGAATTCGTTTTCTTTGACACTCTGATTATTTTTCTTTGCCTTTTTTTAAGATTTAAAATCTCTATGTCAAGTTAACTCAACATTCCTTTCATATTCATTATATACGTATAGTAAGTTTTTTTTTGGTTTTTGTTCTACAATTTAGTCAAATTATTTTTTTATATGGTTCTTAATGGTTCTTAATTAAGGGCCTAAAAACTCTTAGTTTGTCTATTTATATTTCCTCTCGCTTCGTTTTTCTTCTAATTGATTTTTAGATCATATAAAAACATGCAGTAGAATTATTATAAAAAAAGGAAAACCCCATAAACCCTAGAAGTATTTTCGTATAAATACTTTGCTCTTTTTCTCATATTAATTTCGTGTTAGATTTTGATTTTGTTCTAGGGTTTAATAGAGTTTCTTTTATTTAATTTCATTTATAGTTTGTGCATATCTGTATCTCTATAGTATTATATGTTTCTGATTGATATGTTCAATGTAATGGTGCTGGTTTTGTATTTCTGATTTTGTCATTATCTATTTTCTTAGGTCACAGCAATCATGGTTTATAGGCAAGTGGATATAATCGGTCATGATGAAGAAACTTTCAGAAGGTTGACGACTTTGTAGTTCTTTTAACTCATTTAGGTTTGTTTTTTTTTTGTTTTGTGCTCTTTTTATTCAACTAAGACACGTTAGTTTAATGGTTTAACATGTTGGTTTTTTATGGTCGAACTTTTTTTTCTTTTGTTGTTAAATTATCTATTTACTTTATGGTTTTCAGATTGTGTTCTATATGATCTCTCAGTGAATTATTCGGACGTATTTAAAACAGCACACACGTTCAAACGACATTAACATTATATCATGCGTCTGTTTGTTTACTAATCAAGGCGCGACGATGACACAATCATCAAAATCTCTTCTTGGTATGATCTGTTATGTTGTCTTTGAATTGATTCACTTCTTTGACTATTATTTGTCTATTTTTTCTTGAGATATATACTGTTTGTTATTTGTGAATCAGTACATGCTTTTCAAGTTAACAATTTTTTTTTTCGTGGATCAGTGAATGATGTTGGGTTTCTAGGGTTAAATTCTCTTCCAATCAACAAAGATGAGTCTTTGAGTCTTCTCTGGTCGATCTCCCTTATTTTATAGCTGCTACTGTGAGTTTCATGAATTGTCTTGGATTCTAGACTTTTGATTTAAATTGTTTAATTTTTTTCTATGGATCAGAAGAGAGAGAATTTCAATGGACTGAAGTGCTTTCTTTGGAACCTAGAGCCTTCATCCACAATAATTTATTGGTAAGTGTTCTTGATTTTAAGAAATTAAAGATAGATTTCAATTGATTGAATATTTTTTTGCAATGATTTTCTTTCAGCTTTTTATGGTCTTAAATCAAATTATATTTCTTAAATTATACTGTAGCTTAATTTAAAAAAGAGTTTTAATCATCAATTTACTATTTTATTTGACCAGGCGATATGAATGTGAATATTTAATCATCTATTGTAGATAGCCTAACCGGAAAGTGAAAAGATAGCAGGTTTTGTTTATTTTCTCCATGGATGCTCATATTCATATCTGAGAATTTCTTTCTCATTAAAAAAAAATTCTGAAAGTATTTTCTGATCGTTTTGATGATTTTGTGAAATTATCTGCACTAGAGGTGAGAACAAGCTCACATACTCTCCTTAGGAGAGGAAGAATCAATGTCACTAATATCATTGAAAAAGGAATTGGAGACTACACTAATCTTGGGCATGCTTATTGTTAGACAGGTGTAGATACTAACATTTTGCCATGCTTAGATAGACCAAGAGCTGAGCATTTTTGCATTATTAAGGAGCTTAAATAATTTTGCAAGGGAGTAAGTTGTTGATTAGATGATTTGTCTGTTGAATGTTGTGTAATCTGAGGAATTTGATGCAACTAATTCAATTATTCAGCACAATATGTGAAGTAATATATAGGTGCACTGAAACCGTTATTCACAGTTGATTGATATTGACTGTATATGATCTTTATTATTGTTTATGATTCTGGTTTGTTGCTGTAGCAAAGGAGGTTTTGCACAAGAAGAACAAGAGAGGCTTGGGGGTCGAATACTAATGTGGTAATACTTGAAACACTCAGGCTCGAGGAATAGCGATTTGGCTAATGAGAGAGGTAAAGAAAATGTTTTATATCAAGGTACACAAATAGCTTTCTCAAAAAAAAAAAAAAAAAAGAGGTTCGCAGATAGTGTATTTAACTATTGATATAAGCATGGTCTAAATATCAACTCTCATTGGTCTCTACAGATAATGTAATAATCCCCAAGGAATGCTTTGTGGTTCTTTTTCTCTCGGTAGCGCATTTAGACTAGAGCTATTACAAGTCAATTTCGGGGTAATTGATGAAGATGAGGCTGATGACGATAGTGAAGTAGTTTTTTGATCAAAGGTAGTGAAGTAGTGGTATTTGATTTTTTAAACTTATTTTACATCAACATATATAAATAACGTTGGTATAGCTCTGTTATTTTGGTTATGAATGTGATTACCATGTATAGTTTCAAAAATTTCAGGTTATAGACTAGATGTAGTGTCTCTTATGTTTCATGGATCGATCTTTTTAACAAGTGTTGTGGGAGAGTAAGTTGCAATCTATTTTGACTCTTTCTTTGGGTTTGATCACGAAGAGAATGAATATATAGTGTATGGTAAGTTTATTCTAGCTTATTCATAGTATACAGATACAATCCAACTTTGTATTCTGAGAGACTCGAGTACTGGCTTATGTTTTGACTGCTGAAGGTGTATGCATTTTTCCTTTGACATTTTCTCACAGTTTATGACGTGCCTCTCTGATTTTATAAAAGCAAAGAAGATATGCTTGCTGAGGTAGGGATGCTAGATGGTGAGAACAAGTTACTGTCTTGGGTTAGTGTTTTCGTTTATAAGCTTGGTTTTTTTATCTATCTATGTTTCATTGAGAAGTAGACGCTTGAGGCGTATTTTAAATTTTGTTTCTTTCTCTTTATATTTCTTCCTAAGAAGATTTGGTTGATGGTCTTGAACGTTTGGGGAAGCAAATGTGTATTACAAGTTTTTGGTCAATTCGTTAACTAAACCAGACAATCTTCTTGGTTTGTTATTTCCAGGTTCAGTTCGTTTAAATCCATTCTCTCTAATCAAAAGTTACTTATTTTTATGACTTGGTTTATTGACAATTATCTTGCCTTACCTATTTCAGGTTTTTGAAGGCGTTGGAGATCTCGCATATGGTAAATATTTTGTTCTTTAGATTTTTGGAGTCAGAGTAGTGATATTACTTCCCTGAAGAAATGGTTTTGGAGATTTTTACGCTTATGATTCTATGGGTATTTGCCATCATCAGACTATACACTGAAGCGAAAAGAACTGTAAGGGAGAGGCCAGAGAAAGTGTGAAAATCTATAATGGAGAGGCCAGAGAGATATATAAACTGAAAATTCTTATTATGGACAAACACAAGAAAATTTAGAGTAAAAAGCTTAGATATATGTAGGTTTAGAAAGAATTAAGAACTGTGTTTCTATGTTTCATATAAAATATGTTTGCAACCTCTAAGCTGGTATCTAATATTTGTTTTCTTTCTTTCATGGTATAGTTTTTTAATTAATAAAAAACATTTTACACGGTTAAAAATGAAAATTTTATTTGAAAATGGATTTTTTCCTCATCCTATGTAGTTAAATCTTTGATAAATGAAAAGATAAAACCGTATCTATGTTTATAGATTTATTTAAAAAGGAAAATGCGTGTATGATAATCTAGAAAGAATATACTATAATATTGATGCTTATCTTAACGAAAAATGTCAAAACGCCTAAACCTAATCTCTTTCTGTATAAATAGTTGTGTTTCTCTCTATTCATGACTTGTGAGTTTTCGTGTTTGTTCTAAAAGTTTAGCTATTTTCTTTTCTTTATGTGCTCTTATTTTTATCGTTTTATAATCAGAAGAAGAAGATGATGAAAACAGATAAAAAAAGTCGAAGAAGACAAACAAGATAAATAAAAATAAGTGTAAGTCAGTCAAAGACGGTGAAGAGAAAGATGGAAAAAATGAAAGATAAATATGAAGGTGAAGATCACAAAGTATGAGAATGTGAATATGAAGGAGACTAAAAAAAACTATAAGAAATTAGGTAATATGGATACACAGAATAACAAAGAATGATGAAGATAAGGATATAAAGAAGATAAAGAAGAAGAAGAAATCTGAAAGATGACAGAAAAAAAGAAGAAGAATAATTAAAAAATCAAAAGATGATGTAGAGAAACTATAAGAAGATGAATATGAGGAATACGAATTCATATAAGATAAAGAAATATGGGAAGTAAACAGAAAACCAAAAAAAAGAAGGAATTCAGAGAATAAAAGACGAAGAATTACCAAAAAATAAAGAATACTACACAGATTAAGTTGAAATAGAAGAAAATGAATACATACACGAGGTAAGTAAGAATAATAGAAAAGACAAATAGGAGAGAGTAGGAGACGATCAGAGGAGCTGATAACAAAATAAAGATAAAGAAATGAGAAAGACGAAAAAGCCGCAGTTGCCTCAGAGGTATTTTAGAACAATACAAAGATCAAGAAGTTGAAGATGAGGAAAGAGACCGAAAGATGAAGATGCCAAAGTATGATAATATGAAGATAAGAAACCATGCCAAAATAAAAAAGAATAATATAACTCCGAAAAAAGAAAAATACTATGAATCAGGGAATGTGGATAGAATGAAATAACGAAGAATTATAAGCATAAAAAGATGAGGAAGTTGAAGAAAAATGAGAAAAAGCGGGAAAATGAAGAAAACCGGAACATGAAGAAAAAAAGTAGACAAAGAAGAAAATCAGAAGTGATGTAGATTAAGTACAAAAATATGAAGATGAGTGATAAATAAGAAAAACAATATCGAAAAAAGAGGAGTAGTAAAAATTGAAAAAAATTAAAGATGAAAAAGAAACTAGAGAATACGATAATAGTAATGATGAAAAAAATAAAGAAAAAATAATTGGTAAATGTGGTTTAATATTTACTTATTTGAAAATACTGATAGTTTTTTATTTATTTAATATATCGTATTAATGATTGCATACTTTAATATTATCTAAAACTATGAATTGATTGAAAAAAACATATTATATTTATTTAAACTATATGTGGATATATATTATTTAGACTAATATAAATAATAATTTCATATTTCCATTTTCACTTTGAGAACATATATATACAATTGATTATAATGAAAATTTTGAATCAAAAGTTTACATAGTTTTATAAAAAAAATAAAAAACTGTATGACAGCGCATGATATGAAAAATGAAAATAATTGTACAAGCTAATTATTTATAAATTTAATTTATAATTTTGAATGTAATTTTAAAATTATTAAAAATAATTATCTATAATAATTCTTTCATCTCATTAAAAGATTTTAAAATTCAGAATAATGGAAAATAAATAAATTTAACATTAGGTTTGCTGTTTAACTAGAGAAAAAAAAAGTCAAACAAAAGTGTCAAAAGTTTATCACCTTACATATTCAAAATAAAAGAAAACAGAAAATGAATTTGATAGACTCAATGGCTAGGAAAAATATGTGAGTGATAAAAGAAGTAGTCATCTTCAATTCTGTTAAAATCATTTGTGTAGTCTAGCCTGCAAGAACAAGATAAATAATGAGTCGAACATTCAACCATTTCATTTAGGAAATTTACAAAATGATACCAGTAAACAATGCTTACATAAAATGAGAATTTTCGACTTCAGAAATTGGAGGATCAAAGAGAATTCTCGCCCAGAACAAACACGTATTTCATCTGCACAAATTGGAAAATTATATTAGCTACAATTGATATACGTTGATATATGGTTGATCGCGAGAATGAGAAATCACCTCCATATTGACACATCTCCCAAAATCTCAATACACAGAAAACAATTTTGCGACGAGGGCTGTTTTTCCATAGGGATTCAAAATGTTCAGATTCTATGCCCCACGCTATGCAATTGATGTCGAGACCCCTAAAAACCAGAATTAAGATGTCATTTTCCTTAATATCGAGAATACGGTAGTAAAGGGTTATATATGTATTAGTCTTTATTGTCTTAAAAATAATTTATATATTATGTTTGTGAATATTTTATCATGTTCATCACTGACATTAAACTCTCTGATTTTACTAATTTGTAGCGGTCGTCGTTTACAAGTGCATTTAGATGGTGATCACTCGGAATTTTTTTAAGAATCTCTACTTAATTGCAAACAACCTATTGTCATCTGCATTTTAAGATTTGTAAAGGTGATCCAAGTGCATGACATTTGGATTGTTACAACAGCCTTCAAATGTAGTAAAGTTTTGATTCATCCTCCATTTCCCGTGTTCACCGATTCAAAAAGCTTATTTTAGAAACTTAGACATATAGCATTTTTTCTGAAGAAATATTTATTAAATTTTGTTTCGTTTACTATATAAAATACCATTTTTCTATATTTGATTAATATTAATGGTATAATTTCATTTTATTATTGTAAATAAGTGTTGTTCATCTTAAAAAATGATATATACTGAAAGTTTAACAAGAAATATTATACAATTTTACTATTATCCATAAACTCAAATATAAAAATATTATACGACTTCTTAAATATATAAAGTCCGCGCTTGGAGCGGACACTCTCCTAGTATAAAGTAATCCAATAGATACCAGTTCCGATAGCCAAAATATATTGAGTAATTTGCTCAGTTTTCTCCGGTTACAAATTTATTAATGTGTCGAGCTGGCTCGGTTTGATTTCTGTGTCTAAGAAAGGTGGGGGAATTGCTAAAAATAGGCCACAATTTGAATCCAAATGCAAAAGTATATCCCAAATTCAACCTATTGCAAAAATAGGTCAAAGGGGTAGAGAAATTACTATTATCTCCTACATGAGTAAATAAAAAACGGAGGGTTCTATTACGATTTTAACCTTGTGAAGTCTGCAAATATTAATGAAGTCTGCTCTGCAGACTTATAAGAAGTCTGCTATATTGTTAAATCTTATATTTAAAATTTAAAATTATATAAAAATGATTTAAACTGAAATTTGTTTCTATAAATCAAATGTCAACAAGTATGATCTATATAAATTATAATTTAATAAAAATGAATTATTTTAAACCATCTAAGATAAACATCAAAAGTGAATAATTCTAAACTAGAGTTGTAAACTTCTTTATAAGTCTGCTCAGCAGACCGTAAAAGAAGTCAGCTATATTATTAAATCTTATATTTAAAATTTAAAATTATGTAAAAATAATTTAAACTGAAATTTGTTTCTATAAATCAAATATCAATAAGTATGATCTATATAAATTAGAATTTAATAAAAATTAATCATTTTAAATTATCTAAAATAAACATCAAAAGTGAATAATTCTAATTTAGGGTTACAGACTTCAAAAGAAGTCTACTCTATTTTTAAACTTTATATTTTAATTTAAAAATTATATAAAAATAATTTAAGCTGAAATTTGTTTTCATAAAACAAATATAAACAATGTTGATGTATATAAATTAAAAAGTAATATAACCAATTCAAATTAAACCAACAAAGATAAATATCTTTATTATAGGTTTTAATTTAGAGTTACAGACTAATTTAAGAAGTCTGCATAAACCGTACCGGAATTAAAATTAAAATGTGTACATAAACCAAAAATAATTAACCTAACCGGATATTTTTAACCTATTATATAAATGAAACATACTAATTGTAACCCTAAACTAGAAACCCTCGACTCCTTCTCTGTAAAACGGCGCTGTGCTCTCTCTTTCATGGCTTCTCTGCTAGCTTTTCCTGGTTTGTTTTATTTTTTCTTCAGATTTGCTGTCTCCTCGTTTTTTGTTCAAATTCGTGACTGATTTTTGTTTTCAACGGGATTTCAGATCTGTTGAATATGTTGGAATCGAAGGTGTCATTGAACTCAAACGGTTATAGAGCAAAACCGGTGAAATCCATAGCATCTCGATCCGGCGGAATCACCTGCTCTGCTTTGTCTTCTCCGGCGACTCTCCCCTCTGCTCTTCTCTTCGATTGCGGCGGAGTGCTTGTTGATACCGAGAAGGACGGTCACAGGATCTCCTTAAACGAGTTTCGGTGTGATTTGGCAGAGAGATTTGGGTGTTACCTGGGATGTCGATTTGTACGGCGAGCTACTGAAAATCGGTGGTGGAAAAGAAAGGTATTGAGGTTAAACAACCAAATTCGAGTTCATGAAGTCAACGATTTAGTGTTCAAATTTTTTTTTTTTCACTTGTGTATCCCTTTACTACTGATTTCGGTATGATGGGTTCATAAATCTCAAGCTGGTTTTTTTTTTGGTGAAATAACCTGCAAAAATAGGTGAAATCGATGAAGATGGAAAGAATAGTTTGGATCACTGCATAATAGGGGAAGTTGATGAAGATGGCGAGAATAGTTTGGATGGGACTCCTGCAAGGTACCATGGATTTTCATCTGTCTTTTTTTTGGTACTACATACATTCAAGTAATCCTCAAGTTTCTGTGGTATCTAAGTTTTGTTTAAATCAGAAAAATAGTTTACTTTCGGATTTTTTACTTATAGATCGATACATACTGATAGATAACAAATGAATTGTAGAACTGTGTTGAAGTAAAGTCGGTGTAGGCAGAATTAATAACTTGTTTGAGGAGTTTAATGGAGACTAACTTTTGTGCTCTTAGCAGGAAAAAGAGGAAACCTGAAGAATTGAGTTCCAATGGCCTTTCGAAGAAGAAGAACAAGAAGAATAAGGTCAAAACAACGTCATAAGTCTGATCTGATTTCTCTCTCTCTCTCTCTTTTGTTCTTCATGTTTTGTGTATTTCACTTTGTACTCTGTATTTCAATTCATGGGCTCAGTTTTGATATTATTTAACGATGATAAGAAAAAGAAAAAAAAAGAGGTTAATGATTATCCTGATGAGTCAATGATTCGGCCGGTGCATTCACAAAGCAACTTGTTTACGCGAAAACAGATTTTAATTTTATAATTGGAGAATAAAATGCAAATAAGAAGCATTTGCAGTTTTCCTACAACAAATGCATCATAACTATCTATGAAGCTTTTTCTCGATGAGAACCATGAAAAGCAAAATACTGAGCTTATACACACAAAATTAAGAGTTTATACACACAAAATTCCTAGTTAACAACGAACAATGGATATTTCTTACACCAGAACCTATAAATACCTAACTTTACAATCTTTGAAGCAATCTGCATAAATATGATATAAGCATAAGCAAGCAATCACTTGACGTTTACCACATATTACTAAGTAGACTTCTAAAACTTCTTTAAAAGTCTACATAAATCCGCTAAAAGCCAAATTAAACAAGAAAATGTATTATTTTGTAATTATAATACATAACTACGTCAAACTCATAAATATATAACATAAAAAACAAATAAACATGACAAAACAAGAAAATTATTTTTACAAGTAACAAATATTTAAAAATGATTTAAAAAAAATAATAATTAGGCAGACTTCTTATGCAGTCTGCTATGAGGTGCTAATACGTAACAGCAGACTTCATCTACAGACTTCTTTATATGTCTGCTTAGATGTGCTAATTACCTTTCCATTCAAGAAAATTCATAACTTTATAAAAATAGCACATAACCACGTCAAACTCATACAGATGCAACACAAAAAACAAATAAACATGTCAAAACAAGAATATCATTTTTACAAGTAACAAATATTTCAAAATGGAATTTTTAAGAAAAATAATTAGGCAGACTTCATATGCAGTCTGCTATGATGTACTAATACGTAACAGCAGACTTCGTCTACAAACTTCTTTTAGAAGTCTGCTTAGATGTGCTAATTACCTTTTAAATCAAGAAAATTCATAACTTTATATTTATAACACATATACACACCAAACTTATACAGGTGCAAGAATCATACCTAAAATGCATTTACAATTTTAAAAAATTAAAAAAAACATTACAAATATTTTATAAAATTGCATTTTAAAAATTTTAAAAAATACAGACATCTGTTCAAAGTCCGCTGGGAAAATTTCACGTTGAAGTCTTCTAGAAAAAATGTTATTTTTGCATTTGACCAAATATTTGACTTTTCGTAGTAGACTTCTTCTTGCAGTCTGCGAGAAAAAAAAGTTATTTTTGCAATTGACCAAAAGTTTGACTTTTAGAGCAGACTTCTTTAGAAGTCTGCTAACGAGTAAAAGAAGTCTGCTATAGTAGAGAAGTCTGCTTATGAAGTCTACCTTACAAAAGAAGTCTACTCGAGGTTTTTTTTGCAATTGACCAAAATATTGACTTTTGAAGCAGACTTCTAAAGAAGTCTGCTATTAATTTAATTAAGATTCAGTCAAATGCAAATCTGACCTACAAGCAGACTTCAAAAGAAGTCTGCTATAAAAGTCAAAAGTGGTCAAAATCTTGGTCAATTGCAAAAATAACCTTTCGAGTTAAACTATGAATTAGAGTCTGCTATAAAAGTCAAAAATCGACAATTTTTTTGGTCAAATGCAAAACTAACCTTTTTTCTCGCAGACTGCAAAAGAAGTCTACATGATTTTTTTTGTTTACAAAGGACAATTCGCAGACTTCAAAACTGCTTACAAAAATATGAAAAAAGTCTATTGCAAATCTAACATTTGCGTTGACTAGCAGACTGAAAAAGAAGTCTGCTTTCGCGAAACAGAGCTAAATGTTAAAAAAAATGAAGTAGATGTTTACATACTTCCAATTTAAACTCGATTAACTTTGACATACACCCAGACTTCTATATAGCACCGATAGCAAACTAGCTAAGTCGTTGTTATGCAAGAATCTCCAAAAATAAATGATTTATGAAATTGAAAATTATGAAAATGAGCATGAAAGAGTTTTTTAGATGAAATTGGAGAGAAATTTGTAGGTAAAATGAAGTTATAAGCGACACAATGAGCATATAGAGCTTCAAAATTGGTTGGGCAAACATTTAGAGCTTCAAAATTGGTTGGTAATGGTGGTTGGCAAAATTGAAGAAGATGGTATTTTCGTAAATAAGTGATATATTTTAGGATGGTTGTGTATTTTTGGTATTTTTCAGAAAAATAAAAATTGAAAACATAATGACATTTTCGTGAATATATGTGGTTGTGAGGAGATAGTAGGGAGAAAATGGCATTTGTTGAAGAGAGAGAAAAAAGAGGTTAGATTTGCATTTGACTTCAATTTTGAGGTCATATGTGCAAGAACCCCAAGAAAGATCGAGCGAGTGAGGGACAAAGACTATATTTTTTTTTACTTAAAATTCCTATATTTTTAGACATTTAGTTTGATTATCAATCCTTTTTGGCGTATCTTTGAATATTTACATTTAGTCGGTATCTTTTTTCTTGATGATCCTAAATTTTTTCATTCATTGTTTTTTGAATATTTACCTATTTTTCTCATTCAGCCAAATCTTGATGGTGTAATAATTTAACATTCTCAATTTACCTTTTTGAGTTTTTGTTTCACAGATATATCCATTGATTCCAACTCCTTTTTTTCATGTGTTTTTCTTTGTTTTCGCCTTCTGTTTCTTTTTCATCTTCTTTTCTGTATTTTTGATCATTTGTTATCTATTTTATTCTTTATTAAAAGATCTTTTATGCTTATTAATATATAATGATTCCATCTCATTTTTTCATGCTCTTGAATTCTTGTGTTTCTATTTATTTTCGCTTTTTGTTTTTATTATTTTACTTTTTCTGTTATCTTTTTGATAATTTGTTATCTTTTTGATTTTTAATTGATGAATGATTGTTTATGATTATGGTTTTATAATTTAAATTGTTTTTACTTAGCCGTTTGAAAGTTTTTAGTATATTGTTTTCATTTGGTACTTGCATTAAATTTGAATTGTTTTTTTCTTAGCTCAAAAACGATGATTAAAATCATATGAAAACGAAAATGAAAAGATGCATTTAAATATTGTTCAATAATTATATGTTTATGTTTCAATGAATTTTTTTTTTTTGGTCAAACTGTAATCTTCATTAAATCAATCAACATCGTTTAAGAGAGCCCGAAAGGCTTCTTTAGCTACTGCATCCGCCGCGGAATTCAGAATCCGGGGGATATAGAAAAACGATATTGAAGAAAATGACATCACCAAAAGGCGAATGTTTAAAACAATAGCATAGATCTCCGTATGAGTCTCTTGCGTACAAAGAGTATTCACCAGGGACTGGCAGTCCGAAAGCACTTGAATCTCTCCGTATCCTCTGTCCAGAGCTAGAAGGAGGGCTTCCCGGATTGCCCATGCCTCGGAAGCGAGGGGGGAGGCAACATGCTGCCGGGAACTCGCGAAGCTCTGGGTTTGCTCCTCCTCATTAAACTTGATAATAATATCCATTCCACACGACTGTGAAGCATCCTGCTACATAGCATCTCACATTAGCTGGTCTATGGGCGGGGGTGAGATAACCGTGGAAGACGGATTAGAAGGCTTTTGTTGCTGAGCTTCTTGCCAGATCCTGACATCTGTAATAGCTTTAATCATCACTTCTTGTTCGGAGAAGGCAGTGTTGGAAAAGATCCTGTGATTGCGAGCCGTCAAGAGATTCCAGCAAATCCACGCTGGAAGAGCAGTCGCAGATAATCCCGAAGGAGGTAGAGGAACCAGAGATGCCGCCTGGTTAAGGAAGTCGAGGACGTGGACCGTGTTAAGGTGGTTCTGGTCCCGTAAAGAGGCAAGCGCCCAAGTGTTTCTCGCAAATTGGCAATCCCTAAAAACATGGGTAACTGTTTCAGGGGTCCCACATATCTTACAGGCAAAATCCACCTGGATTCCACGGTTTACCAGCCAAACCCCTACCGGTAAAGCTTCGGAGGCTGCTTTCCAGAGAAGGTGTTTAATCTTGGGGGCAACGCCGAGTTTCCAAATATTCCTTTGTCAATTGAAGTTCCTTTGTCTCTCCGAAATAAGTTCAGAAGCCGTAATACCATAGCCCAATCTGACAGTATATCGTATGTTCTTCATTGGAAGACATACTAGCTTGTCTGCTGGTTTCACCGAGCTCAGGGGAATAAGTCGAATCCGATGTACGAAATTAGGAATGGTCTCTCTGATCCTCGTCCAGTTCCAAGTATTCTGGTCACGGTCAATCAGGTCGGATACCCTAAGGTCTTTCAGGGCGATAGGTGGAGGGCCAGTGGGGCAGAGAGGTTCCGACGAGCTTAGCCAGGAGTCATACCAAACTCGTATTGATTCCCCATTCCCAACAAGCCACCCTATTCCTCTATAGAGGACGTCTCTTCCTACGAGTATGCTCATCCATCTGTGGGATGGATTGGAGGGAATCGAGCATTCCATGAAAGGTATATTGTGACTATATTTCTCCAGCAAGACTCTTGAAACAAGTGCCTCTGGATGGGTAATAAGTCGGGCTCCAATCTTTGCTAGGAGAGCGTCATTATAGCGTTCTATGTCGCGAAAACCCAATCCGCTTGCATTAACTGGGTTCGATAGTCTGCTCCAGGATACCCAGCTCATTTTCCGTTGATCCACTTTGTCATCCCACCAAATCATGTTAGAACCGATTTTATCTGCTTGTAGAGGGATTTGGGGAGTTTGAAGCAAGACATGGAGTATGACGGCATTGCCGAGAGGACTGATTTAAGAAGAACCTGGTTTCCAGCCGCAGATAAGAATCTTGAAGCCCAACTATTAGATCATTGCCTAATACGATCTACTTGGTTCGCAAAGATATATTTTTTCTTCTGACCAAAGTTCTTCGGGAGGCCTAAGTATTTTCCCTACCCCCTTCATTTTGAATGCGCAAGATGCAGCGTGCCGTATCTCTCAAGTAGCGAGGGGTCTTCGCCGAGAAGGTGATCGAAGACTTAAAGAGGTTGATGCTCTGGCCGGAAGCTTCTTCATATCTCTTAAGAATGGACACGAGAATCGCGCAAGTGGTGGGGTCTGATCTACAGAAAAACATCGTATCATCGGCAAAAAGAAGATGGTTAACTTGCGGGCTGTTTCGGAAAACCCAAATCCCACGCAGGGAACCATCTTCTTGAGCTTTACGACAGAGTCCTGCTAGTACCTCAGTGCAGAGAATGAAAAGGTAGGGCGATAGGGGGTCTCCCTGTCTAAGTCCTCGTGACGGTAGAAACCTCCCCTGCGGTCCTCCATTGATAAATAAAGAGTATGATACCGTCGTAACGCATTCCATTATCCACTTGACCCAAGTGGGATGGAAACCCAGACGCTCCTACACCGCTCGAAGGAAGTTCCACTCTATTCTATCATAAGCTTTACTCATATCCGTCTTTACTGCCATAAAATATCTCTTCTTAGCTTCCGACGTTCTCAAGTAATGGAGGGTCTCATGAGTAATCATGACGTTGTCGGATATCGCTCTGTTTGGAACAAATGCAGACCGAGTTTCCGCAATCGGAGTTAGAAGAATTCCTTGGAGGCGCTTGGTGAGAATTTTTGCAATGATCTTGTAGTAGACATTGCAGAGCGCAATGGGACGATAGGCTGAGACTTTCTGGGGTCCCAAAATCTTCGGGATAAGGCGAATGTGAGTCTCATTCTGATGTGGGGGAAAATTTTCAGATTCAAAAAACTCTTGGATTTCTTTGACAACATCCTGTCCTATTATAGGTCAGTAAGTGTGAAAGAAACCAGCAAAGAAGCCATCTGATCCCGGCGCTTTGCTCGGATGAATAGATTTAACGGCAGCATGAACATCTCCAGAGTCTGGAATCCGAATGAGCCGAGTGTTTGTTGCCTCTTTGATCTGTGACTCTAGTACATCATTTACCAACTCAAACCCAGATTCGGATTGTGTGGAGAAGATATCTTGAAAGTAGGAAGAGATAATCCGAGCAAAATCATGCTCCTCATAAAAAGTGGATCCTCTGCTATCTTCTAAAACCATAAATCTGTTGCACGTACGGCGATTGCGGATGATGGCATGAAAGTATCCGGTGTTGCGATCTCCACTCTGGAGCCAAAGAATTCGGCTGTGTTGCTTCCAAAATTGCTCTTCTGCTTTGTAGGCCTGTTCGAGGGTGGCCGTACAACGACCTATGACATCGGGGTCTGGGAGATCAGCTGAGAGGGCTCCTTCCAGTTCTGTCCGCGTCTCGGAGATAAGTTTTGTGCTGTTCATGTTCTGGTTTTTCGTCCACCTGATGATTTCCCGTCTGCAATTAGAAATCTTGGTAAAAACCGTATTTTGCTCTGAGATCCTCCAAATTTGGCCAATGAGCTTTTCTTCCTTATCCCGCAGTCTATTGTCAAACCTGAAAATACCTCTCCGCTTGACCCTGGAATTGTCAAGAAAAGTGACCAGCGGTCGGTGGTCTGAGCCTTCATATCAAAGATATTCCGATCTACCAGAGGGAAAGGCTTCCACCCAAGCATCATTCGAGACAGACCGATCCAATCTCGCTCGAACGAAGTGGTCATAGCCCATCCCTCACCAGGATAGCGGATTGCCGGAGAAGTTAACATCCCATAGACCGTTTTGCGAAATGAAGCTTTGAAAGTTGATAAACGATCCCTTGTGCCTCCTTGGGCCTCCTCTCTTTTCTAAATTGTTGAGGATTTCGTTGAAGTCGCCTGAGAGGATCCAAGCAGACTCCCTATTTGCTCCTAATTCCGAGAACTGGTTCCATACTTCTTGTCGTCTTTGGCTTGCCGGATGACCATAAACGAAAGTAAAAAAGAATGATTTCTCCTTGTACTTAATCTTGGTGTCAGTGAAGCTCGGGGAAGAAGATAAAATCTCCAGATGTGTATCTTTCTTCCAAAATAACGCTAGATCACCGCTAAGTCCAATCGGAGGAACCATAAATCTGTTATCGTAACCCATCCACTGAAATACGCTGAAAACAACTTCATCTTGTTTTTTTTTGTTTCAGCAAGAAATATAACATCCGGGAAGAGATTCAATCTCAATTCTCTTAGGCGTCGAACTGTCAAGTAGTTTCCAATCCCTTAACAGTTCCAACAGGTTGTTATCATTGAGTCGACGATGGTTTTTGGGCAACCATCAAGCCCTTACAAGTAGAAGGCACTAAGACCTTAGAGATAGAAGTAACAAGATCACTACTAGAAAGATCAACATTAGGCACTACAGCAGAGGCTGATGCGGTATTCGATGTCTTTGTAGCAGGATGTTTTGCTGAGTCGGAGCCGAGCCTCTTCCTTGGGGAGTTCTTTTTTCATTGTTTTTCTGCGTTTATCTTTAGTGTTGAGGCTCGGACTGTTGGAGATAAGCTTTTTTGATGCAGAGCGGGAGGATTGCTTTGCAGATATCTTCGGCGAAGATCTAGCGGTCTTCCTCTTTTGAGGTGTTTTCTTTGGGAACTGCAGACGCTGTTTTACCAGGAGAGTACGAGGGCCTAACCGGAAGGTTGCCAGAATCTTCTCACCATGCAGAGGTGGAAGATCCGGAATTGTTGCCTCCGAGGAGTTTTCCGGTGAAGAGTGATGCCTCTGAAATTTTCTTCTATGAAGTGGGGAAGACTCGACTTGGAGGTTCGATTCTTTTACCTGTTCCGGAGATCCCAGAAGATCGTCGTGATCGACCAAGTCCTTTGCAGAGTTACCAGTCTCCATTGCGGAGGGCAACGGATCAACGGGGTGAGAACAGGGGTCATCTATTCTCTGAAGGGCAGAGCGACGATGACCACTATTGCAAGAAACTAGCTGATCCTGTCGACCGGGAGCTGAGATGTAGCGAGGGATACCAGAGAGATTTTCTTCCGTGTTTGTTGGTAGAAGCTTGCATCACGAAGAAGGTGGTTCTCGTGGAGGGGAGGTGGAGGTATCTCTGGACCTGCGATGGTTGGATCTGTTAAGGAGGGGAGGAGAAGGCTCTCTGCGTGGTCTTTCTCGGTTGTGAACCTGGGCTCATCACGGGGAGCATTGCGAGAGTACCAATCCCTTGAGTGGGATGCATTGCGGGAATTAACATCACGATGGCCTCGGTGGTGAGAGCCTGGGTACGCTGAGTTATGCGAGTCGCCAAGTCTCGATCGGGGATTCGCGCATTGGTCGTGATAGCTACGATAATCCTCTTTGGCAGAGTGATTAGGAGGACCTGATGCTTTCCTGTTGTCATCATATCTTCTCGGTGGGGAGCGTAAGAGTCTCCTTGGAGGCCTTTTATCAAGCCTAGAAACAATTGGATCACATCGATCCTGTACATGGGGCTTTACATCGTTGGATTCACTTCGATGGTGTTGCGCAGGAGGAGTTGCAGGCCGAGAATGCAGGTGGTTCGCAGGTTCCTGGCGAATCAGAGGAGGAAGATTCCTTCTACCTTCCTTCTTAATCATCTTCTTCAAGTCGCTAGAGAGTTTGCTGACTGTTGATGTGTGAGTCATGAGATTCTGGAGCTCGACTCTTGGTCTGTTGTGGGCAGTTTTCTTTCTTGTGACTCAGAGACATACAGTGGAAGCAGTGCTTTTCCAATCGGACATATTCAAACTCTACAGAGACCTCCACACCAGAGGGAAATTGGATTGATTTCGTCTTGATTAGTGGTTTAAGAGCATTGATTTCAACTCGGACCATTATATTGCTTCGTCAATATCATGAGCCATATACTTTCCAAGCACATTACCAATTGCCTTGAGGTTATTCTCGGTGCAGCAGTGAGCATGAATTCCATGAACTATAATCCAAAAAGGAATAAGTGATGGAAGAGCATCAGAGATTACCGGTTCCCAATGCTGGAATATAAACATCCATCATTTAAAGTGGAATGTGGCTTCATTAAGGACTGCTTGGAGATCTTCTTCTGATCTAAACTTGAAGTGGAATTTTTCTGTTCCTAAATCTTTTCCGACGATATTCTCTTCCATTCGCCAGACTTGGGGCATGAAGCTAATGAGCGCTTTCGTTTTCTGGACGTTGGGGTTGAGGACCCATCCTATCAGGGTAAGCCGATTAGCTTCGATTAGGTCAGGATTTGATTCATCCGGGAGGCGGATCGGGGGGTCGCGGATCCATCGGTGAGAGGAGGCTAAGTCCTTGCCTTTTTCTTCACGAGAGTAGCGACGGCTCATCGAGGCGTAGAGAGCAAGTAAGATACCAGGGGGAGAAAGGGTTGAGGTCGAGCGGAAACTGCAAAAATATAATAAAGGGAAATGCTACCAGAGCGTAAAGGATGTGAGGAGCACGTAGATTAGCAGAGGAGAGCCGACGATCGGAGATGGCGACGAGATCTAGTAGCTACCGTGAGGAGAATTTTGAAATCGCCTTCAAGAACCCTAGAGCGCCGCATCGCTCCTTCTAGAGCATAAAGTTTGTTTACGAAATGAATAATTTTTATATGTAGTTAATAGTTGAACAAATGTTAACACAAATTACTATTTATAATCCATATTAACATAACCATCGCCAAGTATGCTTTGTTCCTAAGGCATTAAATCACATCTCTGCCCGAAAGAAAAAAAGTCTATAAACCGTCCATAAACATTTGTAACATTATTGTAAAAATCATAAGGCTTTTTTAATAAAATGTGATTAAAGTCATAATCATAAAATTCATGCATGCGAAAATTTGAAAATTCTTATTTACCATCTATATAACCAATGTGCATGAATATTGTATCTTAAATAAATCAATATTACTCAAGCATATTCAATCGATGAATCTTTAAGATAGTGCGAAATGATCTCCCATAGACCATAAATATGAAGACAAAATATGGATAGAAGTCTCATATTGATTTCAAAAGTCAACCAAAAATTTCAAAATTTTAAATAATAAACGAACAATTTGCAAAAAAAATAATAATAGTATGTAGACGTACGAAACAAACAGACAACAAATGGTTAAAACAATAACCAAAACACGATAGTTGGTGCCTCTAACATAGTCATCTAGTTATTAGTGTACGAATCATAATTTTTATTATAAATATAAATAATAAGAACAATCGGTGTTACATAAAAGAAAACAACAAATTGAACATGTGATTACCCGCCTATACCTATTAATTTGCATGTCATCTTAAGCACAACACGGTAAGCAAAACTCGCAGGAAACAAAATTCCAAAACAATCTTCTGGAATACCGAACAGAACGATGCAGCATTCCTTTTTGATATTTCTTAGCTGGAGTTTCTTCAATACCTTTACACAGTCCGGAACTTTCCTTGCGTCTCCTATACAAGAAATTGGATTTGGCAGCAACCCATTCTCTGACACTGGAGCAAGCGCAACATCTTTATTACCCTTCGTAACTTGAGAAGCTGATAGCATCAATACCATCACTATTAAGGTGGAAACACTCACTCTTTTCCTGTTCCCACTCATTGTTTAGTATTTATATAATTTGTATCAAATCATGTGATTACTACTGTGGCATTATTAATAGTATTTATAAATCTTTCACAGTGGCTTTTTTTGTAAAATGTTTTCTTTGGATTATGTACATGCATATGTCGATTGTCTTAAAATATCTTAGCTTCTGGGGAGAATATTAAAGGGAACTAATCAATTGAGATTTTTTTCATGATTATAGTTGAACTGTTTTCTCTCTAAAATCAGATTTCTGAATTCATCAAGTACTAATAGTATGTTGTCTTCATTATATATACAATCAAGCTTCGTTCCAGGTGGATGTATCTTTAATTCCATCGATTTTATAATTGTGTTTTTTCATAGAAAATTAAAACTATCCATCGAAAACAATGTAAAATTATTTAACAATAAATTGATATATATATATATATTAAAATAAAATAATGCTACAAGCAATGAAAGAAATTTCAAAAAAAAGTTATGCACAATAGTTTTTCTCTATTGTAGTAATAGATAGAATTTCACTGATTTTTTATTTTATTTTCTGAGAACTAGAAGAATCGGTTATCAAATCTATGAGACCTTGATCTCGCCTTTCATCTGAATTGGCTATCAACAACTCTGAACACTCCAGTCGCCTTTCCCAGTGAACCCAACATCCTTTTTCTAGGCACGTGAACCCAACATTTTCTTTTCTAGGTTTATTGGTCTACCACTGTCCGTCAGTCGGTGTGTTAGTCCGGAAGACTCGTAAGACTTGTCTACTGTCTCTACAATCACCATGTGATCTTTTCTCGTGCTTTGTTTTCACTTACACGGTACCACGGATTACTTTCCGATATGTCACCTATTCTGAAATTGCTCCAGTTTTAAGCATGTTTAACTCTGAAGTTCTCTCCAACTTTAAACACGCTTAACTCTGATGACATAGGTAGTCAAATTAATTTTTATAAACATTTCTACATATATTAGAAATCGGGATGTTACACTAAAAGATTACTAATTTATGGCATTCATATATATATAGAGAACAACTATTGTTCATCGATGGTGGCAGCATGGGTCATACATATTTTATATATTATGAGTTTACGTTCAATGATATTAAATTATCGTTAGAATTTTGCCAATAGGATAATTCTTTGAATAAATACTTTTAAACGATATATACATAAGACACACACTGTCGTTGTCATGAAAAGTAATTGATTGGATCTTTGGATGGTTGTGTTATCATTACTTATAAGAACACGTAAACACATTTAACGATAAATCTCAAATGATTATTTCAGTACTTGCCATAATAGTGCTAACAATTTTCATAATAGAATTTGATGATAAACATATTGAAAAAAAGATAGGTACATTCCGTTAAGGATACAACAAGGAGAAAACATTCAGAGATGGGTGTTCCTTGTTATATGGCAGGTTCAAAAAGAGAATGCTGATCTCTAGACAATCTTAGTTTATTCATGTCATATTTTCTAAATGTCATAATGGTCAAGTCAAAAGAAGGTTCTCAATACTCTGAAACGGATACAACAATCATTCTAGTGAGAAGGTGATGGGGACATCAAAGCCAGCTTATCCATGGAATAATTTACATGCATCAGAGAGAAATATCGAATTGGTCAAGAGCTTTTCATTTGTGGTCGAGGAATTATTTCCAGTTTGACGACCAGTCAATCCAATTCTACATGCATGGGTCGAGAATACCTTACCATTATCAATCACGGAGCCCGTGAACCTCCGACCCGTGTACCAAACAAACCAGAATATTCACTCTCGATTCTAAATTAGTTTAATATCTTTATTAAATTAAATAACCATATTTCTGAATAATACTTTTATTCATCTAATAAAACTAAAGTTTTGCAATTAAAAAATTCACAATTCAAACTTAAAAGTAAAACCGAAGTAAATTGTGAAGATCAATCTTTAAAATAAATATTGAAATTGAAATAAAACTTAAGAAAAATCCGTCCCAAAATCACACCACTTCAGACTACTTTTTCTCGTAACCATCAAGATTATAATCTTTATATTCACCTGAAAAGAAAAATTGTGGGGAGAGCAATTGGGGAATTACTCAGTGAGGACTATATACACACTCCAATTATATTATCTATTTATCTCCAATATATTATGTCTAAAACTAAACAGGCAACAAACAGTGCTCTACAAGCACACAAACAAGTTCAACCGCACAAGATCATCATGCTAACGAGGCATAGAATACTACATCCTGCTAACGAGGCAGGGAAAACCATTTCATGCTAACAAGGCATGGAAAATCACTTCATACTAACGAAGCATGGAAAACCATTAGTCACACAGATATTGTTGTGGTTCGCCTCAACCACCAAGCGACAAAGATTATCCTTTCTTCAAGCCATGACTCTCAGCATAAAATAATCGAACTTTGTGTCTTTGCACAAGTCCATCACCTCATTCTAGCTACTTTACAATCATTAGTCAAATCAACAAGGTGAGCAAACATGTATGCTGGTGCTTCATCTAATGCTTCTCCTAATCAATCCACCTTCACATTCTCTAGTTATGTGCATCAATCAATCTACCTGAATAATTCTAGACTAATTACACCAAAAACAAACAAATAAAGTACTAAAAGCTTAGATCTAGTCCTCATCTTGGCAGATTTGCAGATCTGGATCAAGGAGATTGAGTATTAAAGGAATCAAGCAAGCGACATGATGGCAAAGGTTCTCGGCGGCTCCTCCTTGGCTCGCACTCGGCTCGCGGTGGCACAGCAAGCTTTGGCGAAGGCTGGCGACAGTTCGAATGGACCTGCGGCAGCTCATGATCGGACAGCAAAGACTCAGGTGGTGGCGACGAGGTCTGCGGCGGCTCAGGATGGCTGATCGATGGCAGAAAGAGCTCTCAACGGCTAGGGCTGCTCGATCTCTCCTTCTCTCTGCGGCTAAGGCTTTTTCTGAGGAAAAGAGACTCCTCTCCTTGGGCTCTCTTTTATATGTGCAGATTTTGGGAATTGGGCCTCCTGCTTGGCTTCTAGCTGGGCTGGGATGTTACAGAGCCACACAGCACGAGCCAACATGGCGGATTGAAGATTCACCGGCCAAAGCATCCCGATTTCCAAGGAGCAATTTGGTCGAGTAGTTTTGTTTCCTCGTTCAGGCTGAATCAAGAAATTATCTAGATATCTACCATCCGGTCGACCATGGAGAAATCCAACAGAAACCAGCATGCAAGACCAAAAATTCACCAACTAAGCCACTTTGTCCTTGTTTGGACCAGATTAGGAGTTTTACCAAGTCAAGACACACCCATACGAGTTGACCAGAAGGACATATGAGCCTTTTTTTTAACGATTCTGGTCCAACTAGAAGAAGTTCAGGCCAAACCCGACTTGGTACATGATCTTGACCCATAAATGACCCACAGAAAACCAAGAGTCAATCTAAACCGATTTGGACCTGGCCAGAACGTACAAACTTGAATGACTCAAAATAGGTCAATCAGTTTGTTTCTTGTCTGGATCAATGCAGAGCTAACTTCAGTCTCTAGAAACGTATACATATGATCTAGAGGCTTTTAAGAATGTTTCAAATGCACCAGTGGCCCATGATATAATGCAGATCTTTTTGTGCTCATACTTTCCTTATCCGGAACTAAGAAGACTAATTGATGTCCAATAGCGAGAAAACGATCTATTCCCCCACGAACTTTATGCCTCTTGAAAATCCATACACGAACTATTGAACCATGCCTATAACTATATGAAATATTGAAATGCAGCCAATATCACCAAAACCGTAAACAGTGTTAATTTTCTGTCAATAATTAATGACGTGACTGACACATGGCATACCGGTTTACTATAAAATTTGATCAATTTTTTTTGTTGTCAAAACGACGTCGTTTTGATTTTTCTTAAAAAAATGCATTTCCTAAGACTCGAACACACGACCTTACAAGTAAGGGTTTACCACTATAGCAACTGAACTAGAGACATTTATTGATTTTAATAAACTAAAAATAGTTATATTGATATCTAACTGAGATCAACATCATCCTTGTTGATAATCCTTGGCACCTAATCCTCCCTTACTTCTCTCCGACTTACAGAGTCGTCCTCTACGACTTAGTTTGCACCAGGATTGACGCTGCCGGTGCTAGCCCTAGATCATAGCAGATATCCGGATAGTTTTGAGATATCCAGATCTTTATCTGGATACGGCAGATCTGAGTTCTAATTATCCGGATTCGTATCCGGGATGTTTGAATATCCGGACTTTTGAATATTTGCCTAAGTATTAAGATATTCGCAGATATTTGCGGATCTCCGAATCTGGATAAAAAATATATATTAAAAACCTAAACAATTAAAATAATAATAATTTAACTAAGGATTATCAACAAGGATTATGTTGATCTCAGTTGGATATCAATATAAATATTTTTAGTTTATTAAATTTAATAATTGTCTCTAGCGCAGTTGGTATGGTGGTAAACTCTTATTTCTAAGGTTGTGTGTTCGAGTCTTAGGGAATGCATTTTTTTAAGAAATATCTAAACGATGTTGTTTTGACCACCTGAAATAAAAAATCGACCAAATTATATAGTAAACCGGTATGCCATATGTCAGTTACGTCATTAATTATTAAAGAAAAATTAACACCGTTTATGGTTTAAGTAAAATTGGTCATATTTCAATACTTTATGTAGTTATAAGCATAATGCAATAGTTCGTGTATGAATTTTCAGGAAACATAAAGTTCGTGGGGGATGTAGGTTTATGGATTTAGCTAAATCAGTTAAAACGGTGGCCGCCTAATCAACTGAACAGAGATTAATCAAGAATTAATTTATGGATTTTAATTTAGTTTTATTGTCGATTAATATATATTGTAATAAAAAAATAAAAAATATTGGTTTGTTGTAGTGACTTGTGTTCTTTTGTAGACTTCTACGTTATAAGTTTGAGCCCATGGTTTCTTTTCTGAAATCCTAACCCCAATCACTAGGATTTTTCTTTTAATCATTTTTTTTTATTTTTTTCAAGTTTGTACCCAAAATTCATAGATAAGGAAACTTACAATGATTATTAAGTGAAACCAAATACAAAAAAATGAGTTTTAATAACACATCCAAGTTTTTATCCGTTTAATTGTAGATCTAGTAGATTAGTGTTGTTTGCTTTTCTTTTAAAATTAAAACTAAAAATAGGATCATAATGTCTTAAAATGTAATTTATCTATATGGGAGCTTGACGGTCAATACTTGATTTCGTGTTTATAGATAGTTTAATGTCTGAGTTGACTTTCTGCCTTTCCTCTCTTTTCTTCTTAAGTGGGGTTAGAGATTTAATAGTCAAAACAAGCTTATTAATATATAGATATTATTACCATTAAAAAAATTAAATAAGTATAAAGAAAATATAGTGACAAACAATGCAAAATATATGCAAAACATAAGCAAAATATGAGCAAAATATAATAAAAAAACAAAGTTATCATGTTTTGTTAATCTTTATATTGTATACGACTAAATGCATTCATTATAAGCATAACAAGTAGGAAAATTATAAATCACCAGATTTTGATGTGTTTAAATATCAAATTAAATTGTGATATGTATTAGTGTAACTCACCACACCACAAAGATGCAAGCCGCTCTCCCGATTATGTGGGCGCCTGAAAAGAACAAAAATCAACTTAAACCAAATGGGATCAGAATAAATTTGAATTATACAATTATTGAATTGTCTACATACTAGCGCTGAGGAGGATAAGGTCTCGGTCAGACAGACCTTGCTCACGGAATTTTGACCTCAGAGTCTCCATGCTATCTACTTAGTCGGGCAAATTTGCGGAGCTTGAGATGAGACCGTCGTGTCGACCAGCAAGAACTTGGTAGAACGGGTCTTGTGAGAGAAATACTGTATCACAAGCGGCCAAGCCACAATGCAAAATATATGCAAAACATGAGCAATATATAATAAAAATAACAAAATCATCATGTTTTGTTAATCTTCATATTGTATAAGACTAAATGTGCTTAATAAAAAAGACAATAAATTGTAGTGCATAACCTTAGAAGTAGTCATGAAACTGCAATCGTGAAAATGCAGACGGAACCATTGTGGAAATGGAGCCGGAGCAAAGACTGTGGCGTTTGTTGGGTCTTTGGTCACCAACGCTTTTGACTGTAGCTTCAGCCTTTGGACATGAATTTGAGTAGAACCCAATTAAAAGTTGGGCCTCACAAACATTTAGCATGAGAAAAACTAAAATATTCTGATCAGCATTCTCATTTCAATATTTGTTTTTTTTTGTTTTTTGTTTTGGCTTTCAAAGAGATGAATGATGATTGATGAGTGATGATTTGTATAAATAACATACAAAAATCAAAAACATTAAATCTATTTAATTTATATCATAATTGGACGGCCATAATTTCAGTATCATGTACATTGTTTGTTTCCAAAACATATATCTCTACTTCTCCCCAAAACTTTTGATTTTTACAGTAAACACTATTTTTTTTTTCGTCAAAACATACTTTATTAATTTGATTGAATGTAATCGGAATACAAGGTGTTAGTATATATATATATATATGATGTACGTTTGCTGATATCATGAAATCTTATATATAAAAGACAATCAACTCTCTCTAACTGAATGACACATTAGCAATGGAGAGAGTGACACATGTCCATTAAAAATATTAATAAAAGTATTAATTAATCAAGTTTAAAGCAAATACATTAAAGATTATAAGTAAATGAATACATTAAAGAATATAAGTAAATAATATATATATATATTAGAATGAAATTAAAATTAAATTTTAAATCTATAAAAATTTATAAATATTATATAATACAAAACTTTTTAAATGCACAATTCTAATATATGTATATATTAATATTTAGTTATGTTAGATTAGATTGAATTCGGTAAAAAGTTTCAAATAATCTTATATAAAACTCCAACTAATAAAATTATAAAACACAAATAATATTTAATAAATCATTAAAGAGGTAAAAATTATCAAAAAAATAATAGTAAAAAGAATGATGTCCACATAAAAATGTCATACATGTTTTTTTTAATAAAAAAAATGGAATCAATATATATATATATATAACCAACAAAATTCAAAATAGTAAATTGAGAAAGTTAACAAATATTATATTAGTAAGATTTACAAGAATAAAAATAATATAAAGATCTAAAAACAAATAAATATCTCTCTCTAATATTTAACGTATATTTTCAAGTGAACTATTACGTTTTCATATAAAAATTAAAATAGTGGATTTTTAGTCTAATTTTTCTCCCAATAATATAAAGAACTGATGGAGAAAAATTAGACTAATGGCACAACTGATGTAGAAGAGATTATAAATAATGTATCATTAAAAAGAAATCGAATAAAATATAATTATTTTAAATGCAAAAATATTGATATTAAACATAAAATTCAATACAAATTTTTAAAATGTAATATTTAAAATAAAAATTAAAACAAGATCCGCGCATATGCGCGGGTTCTTTCCTAGTTATATATATGATTTTAGGTAAACTCTCTCCATCCTGCTGCCACATCAGCATCTGAATGGAGGACACATGTCTTTTCATCTAATTAATAAATTATAAATTTTAAAATAAAAAATTAAAAACTAATTAATACCACTACTTTTCACTTAACTATTATATTTAATATTTATTTCATATGTATTTATGTTCATAACTATTAAGTTACATTAATATTAAGGCTTTTCAAATTCTTAATAAAAATAAATAAACAACATTTCTAACTTTTTACATTTCTAACTTTTTGGTATTCGCCTAAAATTTTTAAATATTTTTTAATAATAACTTGATACTTTTCTTCCGGCTTATCCTCATTATAAACACTTTTTTCGAAGCTTGTTGTATGAAAAAATGTAAAAATGTAGCGTTATCTTCATTCAAAGATTTGGCGATTTTTATAGGTCAAATATAATATTATTATAGCTGCATTTTATTGTGAAATATAAAGTATGGGGTGGTTCTTGCAGAATCAAATCAATTGTACATGTCATAAATTTGAGAACATTAAAAATCAGAGGTAATTATATGTTTTCAAGCAATTCAACCAGAAAATATAACTTTTATCTATGTCTTTTTTTACTCATATCATGTTTATGATTTCTAGAATAGTAGAATAATTTTCCTAATTACCATACTTTCATTCCTTAAAAAAAGTTATTTGTTTTACAAAGAATTATTTTTAAAAACACCTAATACTAAACAGTCAAACAAAGTACCATATTGTTATAATTAACTATATATATATATATATATCAACACATATATATATATCAACACATATATATTTTTAAAAATATTATGTGAAACAAAATCATACGCGAAACAAAATCCGCGCGTATGGGCGGATACGTGTTGATTGAATATTTGGTTGAGTGTCTTAAGATTATTTATAGTAGCACGTACGTAGTAAAAATACAAAAAAAAAAAAATTTTAGCAGTTAGATTAGGGATTACGCAGGCATGCCTCGACATTCGACACTGTACTTCCCTGTATTCGCCAGATGAAACAGCTTCGTCGTCCAGCTGGGGAATTTCAATTCATACAGCGTGATCTTGATCATCTTTCATATAAACGTTAGAGATAACTAAATCCCTGAGAAAAAAAAAAAAATCTTTTCTGCTCAGCCAAAACTGATAACAATGTGGTGGTCATTACGTACAACTGTACATATATATATATATATATATATAATTTACCATATCTTCATTAACCTCACAATAAGAAAGATGGCTTTAAACCATTTTTTAATGTTTCAAAACGTCTCTGTCACTTTTCACCAGAAACTGTATCAACCGAATTTTACTAGATTAGGTTTTAACTGATTTAGCTATATAATTCAGGATTTTGGTTCGTGATTATGAATCCCTAGTTACCGTTAGAAATTTATTAGCTATATAATTTTTAACTTTAACGGTTCTTAATTAATCTTCTTTATACATTCAATTACTACTTTCTATACGAATATCAATCTAAGTGTAATTCCAGCCTCACATAATTGGTTTTCTAGATACTATTATACACTTACACTCTTTAATTATTATATGACACAAGCTCTAAACTTCCAACTATACTCTACATTTCAGTACCAACAATCTCTTCCTCACTTTCCTTCAATCTCATCACTTTTCAGTTTGCTTTGTATTGATATCTCTTGTAATATTGGTGGTAGTCTACTCGAAAATCTGAAATCTGAAATCATTTCTGGCTGAACCGGCGGGCTCTCGCTAGTATCGACATCACGGTTATTATTGTCACTGTTGTTGTCTGTTTCCAACGTTTGGTTTCTCTTCCTCTTGTCTCTAACTCTACCATGGCATTGCCTTAACACATTTCCTATTTGTTCTTCTAAGATTGCACTCTTATAGGTTGACCCCATCTATACACATATATACAAATCCAAATCAAATTCAGGTCACTATGTGTTACAGAAACAATACCAATCATAATTTGTAACGCTCATTAAAAAAGGTTTGACTATTTAATTTAAATGTTTTATATATGGAATTACCTGGGTTACAAGGGCATAGAGAGGTAGTGTAATGTAGCTGCTCAAGACCTGGACCGTCACCCTATATATCAAATATTTATCAATGAGATAATTATTTACTATACAACAACATAGATTTAAAGAAAATAAAATATATTTGTGGATTAAAAGAAATTGGTAAATGGAGTAATTGAAAGTCTTGCTTACGCTAGTACAAGTCGTATGACGACGACCTCTCGGTGTTCATGGTAACAAGAGTTGATCCCAAATTTCCACTATATTACCAAAACAAAAAAAAAACCGAAATGCACTGTATATATCAATTGTCTTTATTAATTTCTTCATTATGTCTCAATATAATGAAAATGTTAAATCTAAAGGAAACTAAAGAATAAAACTTACAGTGATCCACACAAAAAATGCCATCTCGAATGTGTTCTGTATTCACACAACAAAATCCATTTTTTTAATTCAAAAACAATGTTTGAATGCTGATAAATCATTAGAATAGCGACATTTAGTGTAGAAGAGATTACCAGAAACAGCGTGTAATGTAGAATGATTAAGAGGAAACGAGGAGCGCAAAACCAGAAATGCTTGTCGTTTGGCTCAACCAGAGGGCTTCCTCTAATCACATTGTTACGATCCATTATTTTGACCGCCATTTTTGCCACTATCACTTCTAGTTTCGTCCCGATAACCAAAACCATCTATACATCACAATGAATTCATCAATTATCTAAGTTACACATATTTCAAGTATAAATCTAATAGAATTTTAGCTCTTACAATTAGTGGCACAAATGACATCCAAAAATATACTCTCCAACCTGATGATTAAGATATAAACAAAAGAAAAGAGTGTGAAAAAGAAGAAAAAGTAGTACCTATTTCAATAAAGCCGATAAATATCGAGCATTTCTCTCGAATGATTATAATTATTTTTTAATGTTTTCTCACACATTAAATCAGAAAATTTTAATATCCAGATCCAGGATTTCCAAATATCCTATGTTTTTTCGCGTTGAACCGGATCTTTGATCCTTGATATGTTGCCCAGCCTTAATTTATCCCTTATATATATTTTATAATGTTATTTCAGTAACTGATTAGCTAAAATACTGGAGAAACATTCAAAAAAACTACATTGAAAGTAAAAAATGACATTTATAGTTAACAAATTTCATTTATAAAATATGAAACAGGGATAATATTAAGTTACCATGAACGTCAAGGAGCATAAAGATGACCACAGTAAGCCACATTAAAGGACTGTAATAAAATGTAAGAAAAATTTTCATTAATAATGCTTCTGTAGATGATATTTTTGTCCTTCAAAAATAAATCTAAATAGATACAAAATTTCTTAACCTGATACCAACCACAGTTTTAAAATCTTCATGTAAAGATCTCTGTATATACTTTTGGAAGTTGAAAGAATTATTGGAGGATAAATGAGCCTACATTAATATTTATAAGGAATATATTAATTTAAAATATCTATCTTTATCGAGATCTCAATTATTCAATGAATTTTCTTGAGATACTAACAAAGATAAATCCATGTCGGAGTGTGAGATAGTCGACTTTGGCCACCGAGTTGTAAAATTGCCTGAAGAAACATTTCTAAGAAAAACAAATTTAATTAGTTCTTTATAGTTGAGGTATATATGTTTAATTGTTAATAAATTAATTAAAAGATGAGAAAAACATGTGCGAACTTACAATCCAAAGTTGAATCGATGTTTCAGTCCAAGAACTCAGGTGTCGTCGAGCAAATGTGGTTTCTCTTGTTATTCTAAACCTATTTGGATCTGTAAATATAATTACATAAATTATTAATTAACCTAACATTCATAACCTTCGAATACGAGATCACTACACTGTATAATAATTTATACACGAACATATATATAAAGAAATATACGGTAGCAATTATTAATAATGCATAGATCATCACTAGTCATTCAGTAGTAGCAATTGCAAAAGCTCACCGTTTGCTGCTAAATAATCGACCGTTTGGGTTTCCTTCTCCCATGAATTCCATCTCCTCATCTATATGCATACATAAATAAAGATTTATATGCACAATCCACTAAATACTATTACAAAACATATAATTATTCCAGAAAAGAAGAATATGATTATGTTATATACACACTATATATATATATGTGTATATGTGTAAGCAATCATTACATGGACCATATAATAAATTTAGGCATCTTCAACTCACCTCTATTTTAGAGGTGAAATAGAGTTTATGTTCCAACCCACCTCTATTTTCATCTCTAAAATAGAAATTACTATTTTTTTCTTTCAAATATAGATGGATTCTATTTTTTTCTCTATAATAGATGTGAATTTTTTATTTATAAAGTAGCCCTTTAACTTTTAAATCTTTCTATTTATGCAATAAATATAGAATTTTATAAAAATTTAATTGAATATAAATGTGATAAGTTTGGTTATAGTTTTTTTAAAAAAATTAAAAACATATAATATTATTAAATATGAAAGTTCTCATCACAAATTAAACTACAAAAAAGAATTGTAAATTATAATACATAAAAATAAACGATTATTTGTGGGAAAAACATATCAGTGGTAAATATTAAACTATTATTTTTTTTAATATGATGTAATGTAATATTTTCTTTAATTTATGAATTTTTACTTCTAATATTATTATAATTTATAGAAACTTTTGTAAAACATAAAATAAATGGGGTTACTTTCTAAATTTTATTAGTCAAAGATTAGTATTATTAGAATTTATGAAAACTTTTATAAAAGTAAAGTAAAGGGTTAACTCACAAAATTTATTTATCAAAAGTTAATATTATTATAATTTATGTGAATTTTCGTAAAAAAGAAATAAGTGGAGTCAATTCATAAATTTTATTAATGAATGGTGTTAATAATAAATAACAAAAAGAATATACTGAGAATATTCCTTTTTAGAGGAAAAAATAGAGGTAAACATTGAAGACAATACCTCTATTTTAGAGTTCTTCTATTTCAGAAGAAAAAATAGAGGTATACATTGGTGATGGTCTAACACTATTTGTGAATTAAATTAAAAATATTAAATTTTATTTTTCTAAATTAATTATTCTTATTAGTTACAAATATATTTTAAAATTTTATATACAGATGTATTTACAAAGAAAGACATGTTGAAATTATCATATTTGATTGCATAGTTTAATCAAAACATTTTTTACATTATATTCTGCTAATATATCATTTGTATATCATTTGTATTCTGCTAATATATCATTTGTATTCTAATTTGTATTCTGCTAATATAGTATTTGTATTCTAATTTTTAAAAGTAGTCTATATATATCAGTATATAAAATGTACCTTGGCCATTCCAAGGAGAAGAGTGGCGAGATTGTAGAGAGTATGCATACATGCCAACACAAAGAAGAAGAAACTCAACTGAGTCAACCCTTCTGGTGAAATAAGTGACGTTTTCCCCTATAAATTAAAATTTATATAATTGGATTAGCTTGTTCGAACTAATTATGCTTAGTACCTCGTAAGCAAATAAATAACTCATAATGTACATTTTGATCATAACTCGTCATTCTTGATTGGTTTCTTGACAAAAATATCCAACTATGAGACCAATTTTCGTCACACGAATCAGGACAATATCCAAAATATTTTAGCAGTTTATTCTTTGACTCACGTTGACGTCAACGTCAACTTCAACTTAAACCATTTGACATTTCTAGATCCTAAGTTATTTTTTTTGATACATAATTTTGTAGTGGTATAAGCATTTACAAGAAATATAAATGATTAAAACTGATTTAAATACTAGAAAATGGTAGAATTGTAAGCAGTGAGAATTTACTAAATTTGGAAAGTCATGAAAACCAAAATTATTATAAATCCAAATTCCGTAAATTAAATTAAAAAGAAAAAAAACAGAATTGTTGTATACTTCTTCTACAGCTGTAGTGCTCATCATAACTTTAATTTCTGAAACATAAATGTGTGTATATACACTACTCTTATACGTAATATATATTTGGATTAAAGATACTTGAAAACCAGAATTGAACAATTATGCATGGTAAGGATCAAGAGGTCAAGCAGATAACCTTGGAGCAAAAATGAGCGGAGTTGTTGTCGTGATCATCATCATCATCTTCATCAGTAAGTAGTATTTTGGTTCCATGGCAAGGCAACATTCGATTGGCATACCTTGTGGGGATGCATATCTTCGAAACTTCTCCTTCAATCACATTTAGCATCAGTGACATGAATCCTAGCACCATTAGAACTGCGTCCCATACATAATATTAAAAATTCAGTTTTTATCGATTACAAAAAAAAAAAAAAATCAATTGACTGTCACATCCCAAAACGTAGGCTGTTTTTTAATAATAAAAAAAAAACTTAATCACTAGATGAATTTATTGGTAAGAGGACAGAGTTTCACCAGATTTGAGTTTTTCTACAGCTTCAAGTAGCGATATTTTTCTATTTTTCTTAAGTCTCTGCAACAACAAAAAAAAGAAAAAAAAACAATTCAAGTCATGTTAGTTCGAGTTTACTCTCTAAGTATGTATATGAGTTTTCTACAGCCTCAAGTATGTATATGTGTCTTGTACAGTTTATTATTTTTGTGTACAATTTATTCTAACAATCCTGAAATAATTGACGAAACAATTAAACATATTAAATACAAAAAGGACATCTGTTTTAGATGGTATTTTTTGTTTATGTATGTGCTATTTTTTATTGAAGTGGGCCCATAAATATTAAGATAATTTTACACTATATATATGGAAAAAATATAAAAGTTGATCCGGTAATAACTTTGTATATAGTTTTTAGTTGAATGGACCCTCTAAAAATATAGCTACGCATGCCATTGCTTCATCTGACTCTGTTGAGGGCTTCCCTGCCAATCTCAGTCTCATACTAGACTAACATATAAATTATACAAACATTAATATACGAGAAATCGTTTTTGGCCAAACTAACCAATTATAGCTTTATGACATCTTGTAAGAATTAACAATACTTCCCGATAAAGTTCGAATTAACTTTTTGGTATCCAAATACTCCATTTGTTTCACAGTAGATGATGTTTAAGAAAAAAATTGTTTTGAACTACATGATGTTTTTTTAGCTTTTTTGTATAAACTTAATTAGTTTTTTAATTGTTATTCACCATTTGTAATCTATGATTCTTTTATCATTGGTTGGTTTTTTTTTAAGTTGATAAAAATAATGTTTTTGTTTGGAAAAGTACAAAATTCTTTAGTCTACCTGCAAAATTCTTATACATCATCTACATTGAAACGAAATAACTATTTCAACCTGAGAACCCCGAAAATTGAACTGTAGATATTAATATGAAACCACAGAAAAATAATGATAAAGACAGAAATCAAAATTAAGATTTTGAAAAAGAAATATTAAAAGCTTCTAAGAAATTAATGAAAACAAAATCAGAATTTGTATAAAAGAAATGTGTACAACATACATATCTGAACCATATATAGGTTTTGTTGTCATTAATCTTTATACACAATTGTATACTTATTATGGAGAGAAGATTGATGAGACGCTCTATAATAATGGAAACGGTAATGAAAAAGATGCAAACGGCAGCCAGAGCCCAAGTGGGAGTTTGTTGGAGGGATCGGACGGCGCCAACCTCCATGGAGTGGTCGGTTTCTCCTCCTTTTCCGGTCATCTGTTATATTTTTTTTTTCTGGTGACTGATGATGTGCAGCCAAGAACATGAAGATATGTTGTGGTGGGCAATGTAGAGAACTTACTTATATATTGCAATTATTAATGTTGCAGCCAAGAACTTGTCAAAAGTTTCTAGCAGACAGTGAAGTTATGCTATAAATGTGACATTAAATCCCAAGTCCCACTCCATACCGCCCTATTTGACCTGGTACCACTTCTTATTGTTATTTGTACTAGTGTTCGCACGTACTACCATTTATATTAGGGTAAAACTGATAAATAATTACGACTAATCTATCGTGTAATTATTAAACAAACCAGCTGCTGGACGGGAAAAAGTAACAATGTACAATCTTAGTATTTCTTTACAGCCACATCGAGTATTCGAGTAATAATTAATTATTATGAAACAATTTTAGTATTTCTTTGTGAAATGACTGTGAACAAAATATCTACTAGTTCAAAGTATGATATAAAAAGTCTGTATCATAAAATATTTTGGATACACAATCAACATATGTAATAGTATAAAACTAAAACTGGACAAAGAACATCAAAGCCTCATGATCCATTCTTACCAATATGGGCCAAATTTTTGTAAAACTTAAAGATCAAATTACTAATATTATTTTTGAAAAATTTAAGGAAAAACTTGCCAACTATTGATTTTGTTTACGTTACGCGCTTCCGGTATTGAATCAGACTCTGCGTTCTTCCCCTAGCATAGGCACACTAAATAAGGTGATGATATCATAACACTCGTATCCACATCCGTCTCTAGTCATGCTGAATAAAACAGCTTGTTTTCTCTCTGAGTAAGATCTCAAGATGTTTTTTTAACAAAATCCACCCTACACCAATTTGAATGGTACTTTTTGTTTACTAACCTTCAGGAGAAGAAAAAAAAAAAGAATAGATGAGCGATTTGGATTATCTAGTGATGAGTTTTGGGACTTAACACATACGATATTACTATATTAAACGCCTAGTCTACTGTTTAAAAAACCTTTATACAGTACAATCGAGACCCACATGCCTACACACAATGACATAAGCGATCATATCTTCTGATCCCGACGGTTGTTGCAGCATTGTGAAATCACGAGTATGTGTATTCTCGCTAGGTGCATAATCCACCAAACAATGCACAACAAGGGGACTCCCTACTCTGCTATGCACCAAGCGAGAACACACATACTCGTGATTTCACAACGCTGCAACAACCGTCAATTGCTAAATCACACGAATGTACAATGGTAACATTAAAGGTTACCACTCAGAACATACCTTCCAAACAATAGGGTCATTTAGACTAGCGAAAATTGATGGCTATCCAATTTATTTTTAAAATGTATTTTTTTTGTATCTGTAAATTTTCAAATTTATGGATATAATATTGTTTTATTTTATAAGAAAATGTTAGTTTTCAAATTATACAAAATAGATTATTATACTAAATGTCCTCATATGTTCTATAAAAATATATAGTATGAATCTTAAAGGGTCAATTTGAATTTTGAACCAGGTTTTAGTTGTGCCAACAAGCATGAATTTGCCAATGGTGTTCTGGTTTTTTCAACTACTCCATACAATAATATTTTGAAATTCTTTTAGAGGTGTCATGTGACTCCACTAATCTTTACTGCATCCACCAACTAAGAAATTGTCAGAGATATCATATCAATACAAATGAAGGTTTTAAATCCAAATATGTAGTAGTAGCAAGAAATTTCCAACTAATAAACTCAGTTTGTTGTGATATATGTTTCTCATCTACATGAGCTTTGTACGATTCGATTCCACTTAAAAATACGCATAATGCTTTCTTAAGATGGTAGCATAGGTTGTGGATATTTTATATAATTACAAGTAGTTTATGAAATCTTTCTCAAAGAGAGAAAGAGATTGAAAAGAAATGATTTTTATTATGAATTTTCAACTTACATAACTCATACAATCGACTAGATATATATAAGAGAATACATCTGGATTAATGATAAGTAATAGCACTAGATCCAAGAGGCATAAATCGATTTCCAAGAGGAATAATCTGAGCTGGATGATCTGGCTTTTGTTGACCACACTTCATCTTCTTAATGTTGTTATTGCAGGTTTTATTGCAGGTCTTTGACGGCTTCGGATGACATGCTTCAAACGTGCTGGGCTTATTGGACTTGAGATCAAATGGTCGATCCTCTATTGCTTCTAGTGTTGGCCCATTTGCAGTTTCTGGATTTTCAGGCTTCTCTATACACCCCCGCAAACTTGGTGTGGGTGGAGAAACAACGCCAAGTTTGAACCGCAAGTCAGCAAAGGCACGGTGGGGCAGAGACTTAGTAAAAATATCAGCAAGCTGATATTCAGCCGGAATATGCTTCACCACCAACGAACCAAGAGCCACTCTCTCACGGACATAATGCCAATCAAGTTCAAAATGCTTGGAACGAGAGTGCATCACCGGATTCACTGTTAAGCACACCGCAGATAGATTATCACAGTACATTTCTGGTGTTACAGGCGGAGGAACACCAATCTCAGACAACAGGGAAGAGATCCACTTAAGTTCAAAGGCAGCAATTGAGAGAGTTCGATACTCTGCCTCAGTGGAGGACTTAGAAACAGTGGAATGTCTCTTGGCCGACCAAGAAATAATGTTGGAACCAAGAAATGTGCATAAACCGCCTGTCGAACGCCTTGTTTCAGGACACCCGGCCCAGTCACTGTCACTATAAGCACGCAAAGTACAATCTGTATTTGCAGACAAATCAAGACCCAAAGATATTGTACCTTTGAGATATCTCAGTATGCGTTTGAGGAGATTAAAATCAGCAATGGTGGGAGCATGCATTTTCTGACAAACATAATTCACAGAGAACTGAATATCAGGCCTTGTTAAAGTAAGGTATTGCAGTTTTCCTGCCAGACTCCTGAAATAGGTAGGATCAGAAAAGAGTTCTTGTTGGCCAGGAACTTTCCCGAGTTGCAGAGGCAAAGGAGTAGAAATAGGAGCACAATCAATCATTCCTGCATTTATAAGAAGATCAGTTGCATACTTTTCTTGGTTTAAAAAAAGCCCATTGGGATGAAAGAACGCTTGAACACCAAGAAAGTAGTGTAACTGTCCCATATCTTTCATCATGAAATCCAAATTGAGAGAGTTCAAAAGCTTCTGCATCAAGTGTTTGTTGCTTCCAGTCAATATCATGTCATCTACATACAGCAGAAGAAACATGACATCTGAACCGTGAATGTAAACAAAGAGAGAAGCATCACCAATTGCACAAAAGAATCCAAACTTGATCAAAAATAAACTGAACTTGTCAAACCAAGCCCGTGGCGCTTGTTTAAGTCCGTAAATAGCTTTCTTAAGTTTGCAGAGGTGATCTGGCCTTTTTGGATCTTCAAAGCCAGGTGGTTGGACCATATAGACAGTTTCTTTCAAGTCTCCATGCAAGAAAGAATTTTTGACATCTAATTGTTTTATGTCCCATTTGTTGATAACAGCAACGTGTAGGATAGCTCGAACAGTTGCAGTACGAACAACAGGGCTATAAATCTCTATATAATCAATGCCTTCTTCTTGCTCATACCCCTTTGCAACGAGTCTCGCTTTAAGCTTATCTAAAGATCCATCAGCATTCAACTTCGTCTTGAAAACCCACTTACAACCAAGAGGTTGAACTCCTGGCACAGGTGGAACAAGATCAAAAGTGTCGGTAACATGAAGGGTCCCCATCTCTTCACCCATTGCATTAGTCCAACCTGGATCTTGTAGTGCAGCTTTGATTGTCTTTGGTTCAGGATAATTAGTTCTTACGGAGTGTAAGGCATATTTGGGATTTGGTTTTCGTATACCAGCCTTGGATCTGGTGGTCATAGCGTGTGTAGAAGTAGTGGCGGCCAATGGAGTAAGGCCATCTCCAGAAGTAGATACCATTTCTTCATCGTTACTGATAACAGGCTCAAGAGGAACAGCGGTAGGCACAAGCGCAAGAGGAGCAGTAGCAGACACAGACTCATGTGAAGGAGATGTCAAATTCGGTGTCTCTTGTATATCTGTCCTGATAGAAGAAGGAAATGAGCTGTTGCCTATAGGAACAGAGTCTAAGTCTGCCGTACACCCAGTACTCATTCCTTCCTCAACAGTAGAAGACACAAGAGGCAAAATGGTTCCTTCAGAAGAAATAGAAGCAGCAGAACTTGAGCCTGACGAGGAGATACAACCATCAGTTGGTGAATTCTGATCTGACGAAGTGGCAGAAACACCAGTTGGAGAAAGACTCCTGAACCAGCTAGTCAGAAGTGGAGTATTTGGTGTTGAAGAAAAGTCCTTATACACATCAGAGAAAGGAAAGTGATTTTCAGAAAATAACACATGTCTGCTAATATATACCCGACCAGTTGGAGGATGAAGACATCTGTATCCCTTATACTTCTCATTATATCCGAGAAAAACACAGAGAAGAGATCTGGGATCAAATTTATTCTGTGCATATGGTCGAAGATAAGGATAACATGTGCACCCGAAGACTCTCAAAGCAGTATATATTGGCGGTTTCTGCATTAGAAGTTCATAAGGACTCTTATTGTCTTGCAAAACCGAAGAGGGAAGAAGATTTGCAAGAAAATTGGCAGTAAAGAAAGATTCCACCCACAAGTACTGAGGAGATCTGCTATGAAACATCATAGAAAGTCCAAGTTCTATCAAGTGTCGATGCTTGCGTTCAGCAAGACCGTTTTGCTGAGGTGTGTAAGGACAAGAAATTTGTTGTTTGATGCCGCATTCACTTAAATGTTTCACGAATCTGTTGCTTGTATACTCACCTCCTCCATCACATTGAAACATAGATATTTTCTGTGAAAACTGATTCTCAACCATCCGTTGGAAGTTGAGAAACACAGAGAAAAAAACCAGATTTTAACCGAAGAGGATAAAACCAGGTGAATCTCGAGAAATGATCAATGAAAATAACATAATATCTGAATCCTTGAGAAGAAACAATGGGTGCAGGACCCCAAATATCAGAGTGAACACGTTCAAGAGGTCTTGTAGAAATAAAATCAGAAGAAGAAAAGGGAAATCTGCAAAGCTTTCCCATTTGACAAGCATCACACAGGCGTGTGCTGGTTTTATTTATTACTATGGCTTTATTCTTTATTAGCTGTTGAAGAATCTCTTTATGAGGGTGCCCTAGCCTTTGATGCCACACCTCATCGCTTGTAGCTTGCTGCCTGTTAGAGTAGTAAGCTAAAAACTGAGAATTCTCCAACACATATAGATCTTTAAGTCGGCTTCCTTTGGTGAGGAGCTGTCTTGTCTGCTTGTCCTTTACAATGACACCATCAGAGTCAAATTCAAAAGCACAAGGATAGTCAGCTGTTAGCTTAGACACTGATAATAAGGATTTTGCAATACCGGGACATACCAAGACATCCTCAAGAGGGAGATTACCTTGAAGACTTGGCAAGACAGCTGAACCAATATGAGTTATTGGAAGAAAGTCCCCATTTCCAACAATTACAGAATCATTGCCGGTGTAAGGTTGAGCGGTCTGCAGAGAAGTAGTGGAGTTGGTAATATGGGCAGTAGCACCGGTATCTGGGTACCACTCATGTCCTGATGAAGTGTTACCATCTGAAACTTTCATTGCAGCAAAGGCACTCTGAAACTCAGGACTCTGATATTCTTGATCAAACCGTTTATAACATTTAAGAGCAGAATGACCAAACTTTCCACAAATCTGACATGTAGGGCGAGTCTGCATATCAGAATTAGCACCAGTGGAGAATTGTTGTTGAAAACCACGACCATGAGTAGAAAAGGAACTTCTTCCTCCTCTGTTGTAGAAGCCTCCTCTGTTTGAACCTCTTCCACGAGAATATCCACCTCTGTTGGTGTTGTAATTTTTGTTATATCCTCCTTTGTTAGCGTAAAAGGCTTGATGAGGTGTAACATCAGAAGATTCATAAGCATGGAGCTTATCATCAAATCCAGTAAGTTTGAATACCACATCTTCAAAGCAGATCGTAGGGTTTGAGTCCATTGAATCCTCAATAACAGTACAAATTGACTCATATTCCTTCCCTAAGCCATTTAGAACGCCATAAATTTTCTCTTGTTCAGAGATCGGTGATCCAATTGAATCTAATTGATCACACAGGGATTTGATTTCAGCAAGATAAACAGCCATCGACTTCTGATTCTTAGTAGTCGTTTGGATTTTTCTTTGTAAATCGAGCTTCCTAGTAGTAGAAATACGATTAAATTTCTTTGCCAAAGAGAGCCAAACCTCATGTGAAGTGTTGAGACCGTAGATACTCTTGAGAGCATTCTCAGAGAGAGATCCAACCAACCACGCCATCACCATTTGATCAGAGTGGAGCCACTTGCCATATTCTGGATTATCTTGCTCCTCCGTCTTGTCGCCGTCACGGACAAGAATTTTTGACGGAGGACATGGTACGCTTCCGTCGACAAACCCCAACAACTTTTGACTGGACAAAACTTTTTCAAACTGAAGCTTCCATAAGAGATAATTCTTATCGGAAAGCTTTAATGTTACACACTGTGAAATAGTCACAGCAGGAACTGGAATCAAATTAGAACTCTCCATGGCTCTGATACCATGAAATCTTTCTCAAAGAGAGAAAGAGATTGAAAAGAAATGATTTTTATTATGACTTTTCAACTTATATAACTCATACAATCGACTAGATATATATAAGAGAATACATCTGGATTAATGACAAGTAATAGCACTAGATCCAAGAGGCATAAATCGATTTCCAAGAGGAATAATCTGAGCTGGATGATCTGGCTTTTGTTGACCACACTTCATCTTCTTAATGTTGTTATTGCAGGTTTTATTGCAGGTCTTTGACGGCTTCGGATGACGTGCTTCAAACGTGCTGGGCTTATTGGACTTGAGATCAAATGGTCGATCCTCTATTGCTTCTAGTGTTGGCCCATTTGCAGTTTCTGGATTTTCAGGCTTCTCTATAGTTTAAAGTCATTGACCGTGTTCTTTTTAGCTTATTTGGTTCACGCCCTAACGCTCGAGCGTGTTACCGGTGCTCTAAGTGGGAATATTCATGATTATCTCATTGTTGGCTGAAAAATAATTTTGAGAACTAGTTTATGTTTCATCACATGATTTACAAGGTCAATTTTTATAACCTATTAGTTATCCACATATATAAAGAGAGTTTTTCTCTCTTCTGAGTCTACCACCTCAGCATCCACATGTACACCATTTGAAAAAAAAACAATCTAAATGTTAAAATATAATTACACAAACAAACATTAATCTTGCAGATAAGCTCTTCTTCTAAAAATCAAAAACCCTCCACAATATCAACCTTACATATATATAAATATTAAAAATTTATAAAAGAATTCTAAATTATATAATTGAATATTTAAACAATAAACTCAAAAAATATGTTCACGTGAAGACGGACCATAGACAAAACAGAATAAAACCTTAAAATAAACAAAAATAAAAAAAAATTGAAAATAACCAAAAAATGTGGGATACAAGCAAGATAAATATATGGTCTAGGAGATAGGGCCATAGAAGCACCTTGATATGTGAGACGAAGAAAAAAAAAGGTTGGGAAATGATGAAAGAATTAGATGTAAATATTGATTGTTAAAGTTGGTTAGATGAAAATGGAAATAACTGAAGTAAAAGTAAGATATAATCGGGTTGTTAAAGTTGATGATGATACATCCAATAAAAAAAGGTAAGCTGTAACAAGATGTTACACCTAATAGAGCTTGAGTGCTGACGTGGCAAGGCGATTAGAAAGGTGATTTAGGGTTTTCGTTTTCTTCACGTCCAGGCAAGGGTTTACGGTGGCTTGCCGCCGACTGCCCGGCATGGATTCTCCGGCAGGGGATGATCTCCCTCCTCTGTCCCAGTCAGATACTCAAGCAGATGTTCCCAAGCGTACTTCGTATTCATCTATCGTTCAAAGCAAACCAATTCTAACCAAACATGATATTCAGATCAAAGAAGTGGATGAGAGCTCGTTTGTTGAAATCCCAGATTCAGTCATCGAAAACTCAACCCCTCTGTGGGAGGATCTCCTCCTTGGCAAGTTCCTCGCCGCAGCACCGCATGTAGCAAAAATCCATGTTATTGTTAACAAAATTTAGACTCACGGTGATAAATCTATTAAGATAGACGTATTCCCGGTGAATGACACCACCGTCAAGTTTCGGATCAGAGATGGATCAGTTAGAGCTCGAGTTTTAAGGCGCAGCATGTGGAACATTGCAGAGATTCCGATGGTGCTCTCAAAGTGGTCACCGGTGGAAGAGGAAATTCAACCTGCATTAACATCTATCCCAATTTGGGTAACGCTCAGAAACGTCCCGCCAAAGATGTTCTCATGGGATGGAATCTCGTTTTTGGCTAGTCCTGTGGGTGAGCCAAAAAAACTCCACCCTGAAACGGAAATCTGCAAAAGCTTTGAAGAGGCAAAAGTCATTGTTGTCGCTGATCTGTCAAAGGAGCTCCCTAAGTCATATCGGTTTAAATCCAATCTAGGAGTAGATGATGTTGTGGAATATGTCTACCCCTGGCTCCCACCGAAGTGTACACTCTGTTCTAAATGGGGTCACGTTAAGGAGGATTGTAAGCAAAAGAGTTCAAAAACAGTAACAATACTGCAATGCGATATCACACAGGAAATTGCAGGGTCTCCCACTTCAAACAAGTTAACTGATCCTGAATTAGTGATCCCTGCAACAGGAAACAGTAGTTCAGAGAAGGTGCCCTCTCATGGCAAAGCTCGAAGTCAGACTCCACCGGCTCGGGACTCTCCTGAGAGAAATGAGCAATCTAATAGTCCGACAAAAGATAAGATGATTGAACAGGCAAGGGATGACATTGCCTGGACTAAAGTTTCACCGGTAAAGAGCGGAAAGTTGAAAGGAACGAATCAGGATCCAAGTACGGACATATCTTCTCCATCACGTTTCTTAATTCTGTCGACTGATGAGGAAGAGTCAACAGCAATTGAACAACCAGATGAAACATCCGAATCTAAAGAAGAAGGGGAGATTCAGGATCTTCAACCAGAGATACAAGAGAAACCGGAAGGGCAGCTACGGCAAACTCTTCCCAGGGCCTCTAAAACCTCGCATCGATACATTTCGGAGCCTGTAGCTCAAAACACAATGAACTCTGTTCTTAGTGTGGCGAGTAAAAGGGGCCGCAACAAAAACCATTAATTCATGACAGGATTCTTCTGGAATGTACGCGGCTTTAATAAATCAAATAAGCATTCCATTGTGAAGAAGTGGGTGGAGGAAAATCAGTGTCTGTTTGGTTGTGTTTTGGAAACTAGAGTAAAGGAGAGCAAGTCGGAAAGGGTTTTAAATACAGTTTTTCAGCAATGGTCAGCCTTGACCAACTATGAGTTCAATAGGCTTGGCCGCATTTGGGTGGTGTGGCGAGAATCTGTGCGTCTCACACCTGTTTTTAAAAGTGGGCAACTTATCACTTGCTCAGTCAAGACGAAAGAGATTGAGGAGGAATTTTATTGCTCTTTCGTATATGCATCAAATTTTGAGGATGATAGAAAAGAGTTGTGGAGCGATTTAAGGGATCATTATGATTCACCTAGATTCAAGGATCGATGCTGGTTGGTTTTTGGAGATTTTAATGAAATTCTTGAGGGAGATGAGAGCAAACATGCTTAATCCTACGCCTGAGAATATTTTAGAATCATCTGCTTTCACACGGTAGTCGCATGTGTCACATCTGGAAGAAAGCTTTCTTAAACAAAGATCGAAGCTTCATTGGCTGCAGGCGAGAGATGGCAATAACAAAACTTTTCACAAGGCTGTAAAGCTACGAGAAGTGCGGAATTCCATTCGAGAGATTAAGGATGTAAACGGGGCAGTGTTGAGGACAATGGATGAGATTAAAGCTGAGGCAGAACGGTTCTTTTGCGAGTTCCTTTCGGCTACTCCAGCTGATTATGTCGGTTTGCCAGTGGAAAATCTTGAACAGCTACTTCAATACAAGTGTTCTGATTCAGAAAAAGCGTGTTTAATTCGAGAGGTTAGTGATGAGGAGGTCAAGAGCGTCTTGTTTGCTATGCCGAATGATAAATTGCCTGGTCCAGATGGCTTTACCAGCGAGTTTTTTAAACAAACTTGGCCAACGGTTGGTCGAGATTTCACCATTGCGGTTCAGTCTTTCTTCCAGAAGGGCTTCTTACCGAAGGGGATTAACTCTACTATTCTAGCGTTGATTCCAAAGAAAGAAGAGGCTCTGGAGATGAAAGACTACAGGCCAATCTCATGTTGTAATGTCGTCTATAAGGTCATATCCAAGATCATAGCTAATCGTCTCAAACAGATCCTCCCGGAATTCATCTCACCAAATCAGTCTGCATTTGTTAAGGACAGACTCCTTATTGAGAATGTTCTATTGGCTTCAGAACTGGTTAAAGACTATCATAAACCGTCGATATCTCAAAGATGTGCTATGAAAATCGATATATCCAAGGCGTTTGACTCAGTACAGTGGGATTTTTTGAGGAACACTCTTGTTGCTTTGGGGCTCCCAGATCAGTTTATTCACTGGACGATGTTGTGTGTCTCCACTGCATCATTCTCAGTGCAGGTTAATGGAGAATTGGCAGGGTTCTTTCGGAGTCAGCGGGGTTTAAGGCAGGGTCGTTCACTGTCGCCATATCTGTTCGTGATTTGTATGCATGTTTTATCTAAGATGCTCGATAAGGCTGCAAAAGCAAAGAAATTTGGATTCCATCCAAAGTGTAAGATTCTTAATCTAACACATCTCTGCTTTGCAGATGATATAATGGTTTTCTCAGATGGGAAAAGGAGTTCAATGGAAGGGATAATCAAAGTATTTGATGAATTCGCAGTTGCTTCAGGTCTCAAAATTAGCTTGGAAAAGTCGACTTTATATCTGGCTGGGATCGCTGGAAATCGACGACAGGAATTAGAGAATGCTTTCCCATTTGGATCTGGAGCTCTTCCGGTTCGTTATTTGGGATTACCCCTGCTTACAAAGCGTATGTCTCGAGCGGACTATGCTCCACTCATCGAGAAAATCAGATCAAAGATCGGCAACTGGACAGTTAGAGCTCTTTCATACGCAGGTCGATTACAACTCATAAAATCTGTTCTAGCGAGCATTTCGAATTTCTGGATTTCGGCTTTCAGACTTCCTCGGAGCTGTATTGACGAAATCGAAAGCCTCTGTTCTGCGTTTCTATGGTCAGGCCCTGCACTGAATACCAGAAAGTCTAAGATTGCGTGGGATCACGTCTGTCGACCCTTGGAGGAGGGAGGATTGGGATTGCGACCACTGCGAGAAGCGAACAAAATATGCTGCCTAAAGTTAGTTTGGAGAATTCTCTCAGCTCAGGGATCGCTGTGGGTAAATTGGATCAAGATGAACCTTATCAGGAAGAGTTCTTTTTGGTCTTTGAATGTGAACTCTGCCTCTGGCTCTTGGATGTGGCGAAAACTGCTAAAGTACAGAGTTTTAGCTTATGATTTTTACAGGATTGAGGTGAAAGATGGCTTCTCCACTCAGTTCTGGTTCGATCGCTGGTCACCACTGGGGAAGATTTTGGATGAAACTGGTGCAAGAGGGATTGTAGATTTGGGTATTGCAGTGAACGCAACACTCGGGCATGTTCTTGATAATCATAGACGACGGCATCATCGTCAATCTATTCTGAATTCTATCGAAGATGCTCTGGACAACATTTGCCAAAGCAGAGTTCTTGGAGAAGATGATAGAATATTATGGAGGCACTCAAATGGCAAATTCAAACCGAAATTCTCAACCAAGGAGACTTGGGTGCAGCTGCGGCAAACCCATGATCGGAACGACTGGTATAAGGGGATTTGGTTTCCAAATGCGACGCCAAAACTCTCTTTCATGGCATGGCTAGCAGTTCATAACAGGCTAGCTACAGGGGATCGGCTTAAACAGTGGAATGCTGCGGTATCGGATCAGTGCACCCTCTGTTTACAACAGGGTGAAACGCGCAGTCATCTCTTTTTCGCCTGTAGCTACTCGCAGCAGGTGTGGAAGTATCTTACGAAGGGGTTGCTGAAGCAGAGATGGAGCGTTGAATGGAATTCCTGCATTGCTCTTCTCACTTCGAGTAGCTTGAATTTTCTCGAAAAATTCCTATATCGCTATGCTTTTCAAGCGGCAATATCTGCAATCTGGAAGGAAAGAAATGGACGACGACATGGTGAACCCTATCACACATCCCAAACCTTGAGTAAGATGATCGACCATATGGTGAGAAATCGGATCCATACAATCCGAGCTTCGCAACCTCGTTTCAATGAGGCGCTGGTTACTTGGTTTGCAGTTTTGGAGACATAAAAGCTCTGATTGTGTAATTTCAAAAGCTTTCTACTTTTTTTGCACCTAATGTAAAAAAAGACAGCTGTTTTTTTTGTGATGAATAAAATTTTACATTCTTTTCAATAAAAAACAAGATGTTAAACCTCATAACCTTCTCACGGGTGAGAGGTAGCAACCGAAAAAGAGAAAAAAAATTCATGGAGTTAATGTCTATTTCACTTTGTATACCAAGATCTATAAATATATATTTTTTGAAAAAATAAACAACCAGTATTGTAACAATTCTTTTTTTTTTTAAACAATTAATAGAATGCATATAAAACAGACAATTTACATAGTAGTCCGTAATGTGAATCAAGTTCTAGTATACCGTAAAATAAATTCAATACTATTAGTTTGAAGTGAACGAAATCGAATCTAAAAAATAGTAGTCCAAATTTAGGTTATATTTATTAGTTTTTAATTATTATTATTAGAACATATCATAATAATTTGTTTTGATCAAAATCGTAATCAAAATTTGACTTCAAAACTCTTCTTAAAAACTAAAATGTTCTCTAAATATCTTTAACCAAAATAGTATAAACTGAACAGAGTGAGATAATGTTAATTTTATTGCATAAACCCAGATAATAAACAAACACAAAATCATCGAATTTAAAACTCTAATATGTAGTATATAACAGATTTCCTTTCTTTGGTCGAAATGAAAGATTATTTCGTTTGATGAAACTTTGATTATCTGTGTTGTATTTGGAATCACAATGGTTATAATTTGTAGATGGTAATAATCGTAGAGTTTTGTTTTATCTTTAAATAACAAAAGACTGAATAGTTTTTTATCAATAAATATAAAGTTGATGATTGAGTAAGAGATGAATGGATTGAAAGTGAATTTAGACAAGAATATGAGAGATTGAAAGCAAATAAGTTTAATATTTTGTTCGTAAGAACGTTTACACCAAGAAAAAAATAAAGAATTTGTAAATGTAAAAGTGTAGTATGTGTGTAGATAGAAAGTTGTCATTTTCTCTTTTCTCTAGCCTTTATTTCTATTCTTCGAGTCTGTATTTAACGTTTCACATTGCTTAATTTATCATTAATGGCATTAATCTCTTATATATAAAACTTGGTCAATTTTCTCCAGCTGCTTGCCACATCAGCACTAGATAAAGCGCCACCTGTCCATTTAAAATTTTAATGAAATAAACAATTAATCACATTTAAAGAAAAGTATTAAAGAACAATTAATAAACATTAATATGAATAACAAATATATTTAAATAAATAAATTCAAATTTATTTTAAATATATCAAAACTTATAAATATTATATAAGATAAGACTTTTTGAAATACATCATTCCATTTCTTCTTTCTAAGTGATTTAAACTACATTTTTAAACTAAAAGTATAATTAAATTTTTATGAAAGTGAAAAAAAATTATCAGACTGAATAAGTTAAGAAGTTTTAAATAATCTTATATAAAATTCTAACTAATAAATTTATAAGACACAAAAAATATTCAATAACTGATTAAAGAGATAAAAAATTATTAAAAAATAATAGTAAAAAAAAGTGGATACATAAAAATGTCATACAAAGTTTTTTAGTAATTTTTAAAAAGATATAACCAAAAAAACTCAAAATGGTAAATTTTTCTATGAGTTATTACGTTTTATATATAATTTACATTAGTAAATCTTTAGTCCCTCATTATCGTAGGAGAAAAATTGGATTATTTGATACAACCGGTGTGGAAGAGATTACAAATAATTTATCATCTAGTAGAAATCGGAAAATATAAATATTTTAAACGAAAAAAACATTGATGGTAAAAACAAATTCAATACAAATTCTAAAAATGTATTATTTAAAATATAAATTAAAACAAGATCCGTGCATATGCGCGGGTTCTCTCCTAGTATATATAAAAGACAATCAACTCTCTCCAGCTGAGTGACACATCAGCAAAGGAGAGAGTGACATCTGTCAATTTAAAATATTAATAAATAAATAATTAATTAAATTTAAAGCAAATACATTAAAGAACATATAAATAAATATATATTATATATATATTACAATGAATTCAAATTGATTTTTAATATACAAAATTTATAAATATTATATAATACAAAACTTTTTAAATGCACCATTCTATTTTCTTTTTTAAATAATTTAAACTTTATTTTCAAATTAAAAATATAATTGAAATTTTAATACAAATAAAAAAATAATAAAACTTAATAAGTTTAAAGTTTAAAATAATCTTTGTAAGTGGAGAGGAACGATGAGGTATATGCTTTGATAAACTTTGCTTTCTACATAAGCAACGATGATCCAGTCAATTTCCTTGATGTTGCAAAAGAGAGAAAATGGAAAGATGCCATGAGACAAGAGATTCAGTCCATTCAGAAAAACCAAACCTGGGAACTCGTGCATTTTCCACCACACGCAAAGAATATTGGTGTCAAATGGGTTTACAAGACAAAGGTGGAGAACTGCAAAGCTCGACTAGTCGCTAAAGGATATTCCCAAACCGAAGGAATCGACTACACCGAGGTGTTTGCACCAGTTGCACTCTGGGATACTATAAGAAGTCTTCTGACATTGACAGCTCAGAAAGGATGATGTGTCTATCAGCTCGACGTAAAGAGTGCATTCTTATATGGAGAGCTAAAGGAAGATGTATATGTAGATCAGCCTGAAGGGTTCATCTATGCAGGAGAGGAAGACAAGGTTTACAAACTGAGAAAGGCTTTATACGGCGTAAAATTAAGCACCATGAGCATGGTTCAATTGTATAGAGACCTATTTCATGAAGGAGGTCTTTCAGAAAAGCAACTATGATCACACCTTGTTCTTCAAGAAAGCAGAGAACAAATGTCTTGTGGTAAGTCTGTATGTCGATGATCTGATATTCACCGGAGATGATGATGGTTTATGTGCAGAGTTGAAAGCATTGATGCAGAAAGAGTTTGAAATGACAGACATGGGGAAGATGAAGTTTTTCTTTGGAGTGGAAGTTCATCAAGTCGGTAATGGTATACATATCAGTCAGAAAAAGTATGCCAAAGAGGTTTTGGAGAAGTTCAACATGTGGAATTGTAACTCTTTCAAGAATCTGATTGTTCCAGGCACTGTGATTTCAAAGAAGGGGAACATAGGGGTCGACACAACACTCTACAAGCAGCTTGTGGGTTGCCTGATGTATCTTATGGTAACCCTACCTGACTTGATGTTTGTAGTGTGTTTCATAGCAAGGTTCATGTCTGATCCCAAAGAAGAACACATGATGATGGCCAAAAGAGGTTTAAGGTACTTAAAGGGAACTCTAGACTTTGGAGTTTTCTACGGGAGATCACCAAGGATAAACGTGGTGGGGTATACAAACAGTGATTATGCTTGAGATGTGGATGATAAAAGAAACACATCGGGTTATGTATTCTTGTTCAATGGAGCAGCAATTTGTTGGAGCTCTCGGAAGCAAATGATTGTTACTCTGCCTTCCACCGAAGCAGAGTATGTTGCTGCAACATCTACTGCTTGTCACTGTATTTGGCTAAAGGGAATATTTCAGGAATTGAGTGCTATAAGTGATGAATGCATTGACATCATATGTGACAACAGTTCAACGATAAAGTTGTCAAAGAATCCTGTTATGCATCGAAGGACGAAACACATTGATGTCAGGTATCATTACTTGAAGAATCTCACAAGTGAAGGAGTCATAAGGTTAGTCTTTTGTGGTACCAATGATCAAATTGCAAACATTATGACAAAGCCTATCAAGTTGGATCAGTAATTCAGTATGAGAAGCTTAGAAGTTATTTGGGAGTTCAAAGGCTAGAGGATTAAACTGACGCTGATAAGTATGTCAGTTTAAGGAGAGGAATTTGTTGGACATTTGACAAAGTCTAAAGAAGGAATAAATCAAGCGTAGTTGTAGGAGTTGAATAAGTCTTTTCTTTTGAAAAGATTGTTTCCTATTTTCATTCTTTAAGTTTCTGTTTTCTTGTTGTAAGGCTTTACAAAAGCTGATATAATTCTTTCTTCTAATACACAAATCATTCGGACTTAGCTTGATCTTGCAATTGCTTTGGTTCCTTTAAGGAGGAGGCCGAGAGAGAGAGATTAAGAAAGGAGAGATGCATCTGAGAGAGAGAAACGAGGAGCAGCAGCAAGGAGAGAGGAAGAGAATAGGATTCTCGCCATGGAGGAGAGAAGAAAGGAGAGAATGAGAAGAAGCTCTGCAGCGGCAAAGAGGAGAAGAGAGAAAATGAAGATGTCGCTGGAGAAGGAAAAAGGAGAGAAATTTAAAGTTTCTGGGATTAAGAATTTATATAGGGATTTCTGGTCTGGTTTAATTAGGGAATTAGAAATTAATTTGGAAAAAGAATAATTAAACCAATCCCTATTGGGCTGGGTTCCACAAATATTATATTTGAAATTTTGAAAAAATTAAAATCTAAATCTGCTTAAGTATTCCTTGATGCAAACCAAATTTAAAGAGCTTTGTCAAAGTTATGATCTTCACGAATCGAAGAAAGTCGGTTACGCACTAGCTTATGGATGGATTTGACAATTTGAGAGTAAGAGATGGGGGTTTCATACTTTCACCATGACGACTAGCATTCCATTCTCTCCATAAGATATGAATTATCGCTTGAAAAACGTATCTGGTCAGAAACAGATGGACTCGTCCAAGTCGTATATCTGATATAAGATGGAAGATACTTTGCCAATCCGTTGTGAATCGGTTTCTGAATAAACCTTCCATTAGCTGTGAGTCTGTGACCAAATCTCAGCTAAGAAGCCGCAGGAGAAAAACAGGTGGTTTCCCGTCTTCATTGGATCTCCACAGAAGACATATCACATAACTAACATTAGTACCCACATTCCAATACACCATAGGATCTCTTATAGTAATTACTACAGTTATTCTTTTTCATTTAACTTATTAATCTTACTATCAATAATTTATTATTACAATTTTTTTATTCAATTTATTATTCTTCTTATTTACCTCCTCCCCCCCCCCCAAAAAAAAAATCTTCTTATATAGCTTATTCATTTCGTTCACCATCGTTTTTGCACGCAAGATTTTCCAACTGTTAAACATTCGGATCAATTTTTTACATTTATAAAAATTATTGGAACATATTTTGAACATTAAAATTTTTGATGATAGTGTGTATAGAATATTATTGCGTTCCTAATATAAATTTTTAATTTGTAGTAGACGTGACACCAATATAAGTTCTCATTTGTCAACTATTAATACTTAGATTTGTAGAAGTTCTGTTTATTCCAGTTTATTTATAAATAACAAATTAACAATGTCTGTACATATGAACAGTATAAATTAAAATTTCCACATATGTATGTAGTGATAGTTGACAAATGAGAACTTATATGGTATCGTCTATTTCAAATTTTATAAAAAAATTACCAACATGGTTTAATCAAATTTTTAGCAGAATTAAAGTGTTTGGCTTCCCAAACATGAAAGGTTGACAAGCAAAACAAAACATATCTTCCCGTCTAAATACTTACAGATCTTTTGAGTTGAATTGATCTTGTGAAGATGGTCGATGCGATCACAGGGTTTGTTGTGGGAAAGATGGGAAACTCTCTCATTAAAGAAGCGTCTATGTTGAAGGGAGTCAAAGACGAGCTAGAGGAGCTAAAGACAGAGTTGATGTGCATACGAGGTTACCTCAAGGATGTTGAAGTTAGAGAAAGCGAAAACAATGTCTCAAAAGAATGGTCAAAACTGGTTCTAGATATAGCTTATGATGTTGAAAATGTTTTGGACAGCTATGACCTGAAAGCCAAAGGAAGATCACAAAGGCGAGGCTTGAAGAGATCGACCAACAAATTAGGAAAGAATATTGATGCATACAACAAAATTGATGATGTCAGAGCCCTTAAGAGAAGAATATTGGATGTTACTCGCAAGCGCCAGACTTATGGCATAGGCAAATTTAGTGAGCCTCGAGCAAGAGAAACAACTTCAAGTTTTAGGGTGAGGCAGCTTTGATGTGCTCGATCTATTGATCACAATGAGCGTGTAGTTGGTTTGGAAGATGATGCTAACATTCTTTTGACAAAGCTTATTAGTGATGATGGGGATAATAAAAGATATATGATCTCCATATTTGGCATGGGAGGTCTTGGATAGACTGCTCTTGCTAGGAAGCTCTACAACTCTGCAAAAGTGAAGGACGAATTTGATTGCCGCGCATGGACCTATGTATCTCAAGATTATAAAACAATAGATATGCTTATGAGAATTATAAGATCTATGGGAATGGTTTGTGATGAAGAGCTTGAAAGGATCAAGATGTTTGCAGAGGAGGCCTTAGAAGTTTACCTTTACCGACTTCTAGATGGAAAGAAATATTTGATGGTGGTAGATGATATTTAGGAGAGAGAAGCGTGGGAGAGCTTGAAGAGAGCATTACCAGGAAATCATAAAGGAAGTAGAGTCATCGTCATTACATGTATCCGAACCGTGGCTGAAGGTGTGGACCCCAAGAGTCTATGCCCATAAGTTAAGGTTCTTGACATTTGAATAAAGCTGGAGCTTGTTTCAGCAAAAATCGTTTAGGAATAGTGAACAAGGTGATGAAGAACTGCAGAGAATTAGAAAAAAAGTGGTTCAAAAATGTGGTGGGCTACCACTTTGCTATAGTCGTCATTGCTGGTGTAATGTCTACAAAAAGGTGAAATGAGTGAAATGAAGTGTACACCAGGTTATGGAAACGCCTGAAGGATAACTCTATTAACATATCCATTGTATTTGATCTAAGCTTCAAGGAGTTGCAACACGAGTTGAAACTATGCTTTATTTACCTCGGTGTCTTCCCATAGGACTATGAGATCGATAAAGATATGTTGATACAATTATTAATAGCAGAACGATTTATACAAGAGCATGGAATGATTCTAATGGAAGATGTTTCACGAGATTACATAGAAGAGCTGATAGACAGAAGCTTAATGGAAGCAATGAGAAGAGAAAGAGGAATTTTGATGTCTTGTAGGATCCATGATCTTCTCAGGGATGTGGCTGTTAAAAAAGCTAAGGAGGTCAACTTTGTAAATGTTTACAAAGAGAAACAGTCTTCTAATACTTGCAGAAGGGAAGCTGTTCACCATCTGATGAACTACAAAATGGGCGACATACTTCTGAACCAACAAATGAGATCTTTCTTGTTCTTTGGAGAAAGTATTGAATTTATGGGGGGGGGGGGGTTATGTCAAAACTCCTATCGTGACACGGAAGCTAATAAGAGTGCTATATTTGGAAGGGCTTGTGATTGATTCTACAGGAGGTTTTCTCAGAACGATGGAGAGTAGATTACCAAAGAAGATCGGGGATTTAATATACTTGAAGTACCTTGGGATCGGTTACATTTATTTGTCATGTATACCAATTTTCATCTCCAAATTATAGTCTCTCTTTTTTTTCGCAAATAACACCATTTTATTAAGATTACGACAAAGGACTTTCAGCTAAGGAGACCCAATTGGGTGCTGAAGAACCTACATGAGAAAAATCTAAGACCTCGTGCTCTCGCTTGTTTGGCAAGTTTATTCGCACGGACATTGTTAGAGGAGATCGAATATAGTGTTCTTGTTAAGGAAGTTATTCGGTTATGTACAATATCTTTTGTGTATATCTGCCTAATCCTATAAAGGCAATCGTACATATCGGCTTAGCTAATTAGGTTTATCGGCATGTATGTATATATACCCTCTTAAGGGTTTCTCATTGAATAACACAGAAAATTCCCCATTGCTGTACTCTGTTTTACATGGTATCAGAGCCAGCGCCATCAAAATTCTAAAAGAACCGTAAAAGATGGCGTTGGTTGATAAAGACGAAACAAAAGGTGTGTTGACGATGTATCAAGTCGCAGCCACTGAGAATCCAGGAGCGGTGATCGCACAGGTTCAATTCAATGGTGACAATTTTGATGAATGGGCTCAGGCTGTACGAACAGCACTGAGAGTGAAAAAGAAATTCGGCTACGTTGACGGAAGTGTGACGGAGCCGGCGGCGAACGCAGCAGAATATGAAGATTGGGTCTCTGCAAAATCGATGGTGACCTTATGGATTTTGAACACGGTGGAACCAAAGGTGAGAAGAACTTTGGCTAACAAAGAAGATCCTGTGGAGCTGTGGAAAGAGATCAAGGAACGATTCTCTGAAGGAAATGGACCGAGAATCCAAGAGATCAAATCAGAGTTGGCAACTTGTCGACAAGGAAACATGACTGTCATCGACTATTATGGCAAACTTCAAGTCTTGTGGGAAGATTTGCTTAATTACGAGACAGTGGTGGAATGCAATTGCACAGGATGCAAGTGTGGCCTCAACAAGAAATTGGAGAAGAAGAGTGAAGAGGACCGAATTCATCAGTTCCTGCTCGGTCTCGACGACGCGATTTACGGGGGGGTTCGTACTTCGATCATTAATACGGATCCGTTGCCTAACCTAAACCAGGTTTACTCCAAGGTGAAATCTGTTGAGAGAATTCACACAGTAATGCGCAGAAGAGAGCATCAGGCATCACAGGTTGCGTTTGCAACTCAACGAGGGAGAATGGGAAATCCGAGTGATAATAAATCTAAGCTCGTGTGCACTGGTTGCAAAAAGACCGGTCATACGGTTGAGACGTGTTACCAGATCATTGGGTTTCCAGAGTGGTGGGAAGATAAATCCCGGCGAGGAGGACGCGGCGGTACTCGTGGAACTGGTAGGGGTCGTGGAGGAACGCCACGAGCCAATGCTGTGGTGGCTTACACAGCCGGTGAGACCAGCGTCGAGGCAGAACGGAGCGGATATACCGGCCTCAACAATGAGCAGTGGCACACTTTGATCAAGATCTTGGAGGAAAAGAAAGGGAATGCACTTCGTCTTAGTGGTAAGTTTTTCTATTCCGATTGGGTGCTTGATACTGGTGCATCGAACCACATGACCGGTTATGGAGATTTATTGATTGATAGAAAGTATACGTTGGTATGTGCTATTTATAGAGAATAGATATGGAAAAGCTAGATTTGTAAATACTTTATACCTAAATATTGTGTGTATCGTGTATATATATTGTACTCTCTAATCATCTAAGGAATTATTCAGTTCTCTATTCTATATGGTATCAGAGCACTGATTCCAAGACCTAAAATTTCCAGCCGCCATCCATTTCTTCTCTTCCAAAAAATTTTCTTTTCTTTTCACGATGGCTGCTTCACCCACTACCTCCTCCGAGACAATTGCTGTCTCCGACAATGTCAACATCCTCAATGTCAATATGACAAACGTTACCAAGCTCACCACCTCGAATTTTTTGATGTGGAGTCGACAGGTTCATGCTCTTCTTGAGGGCTATGACCTCGCCGGATACGTAGACGGATCTGTCGTCGCACCGGCTCCTACAACCACAACCGATGGTGTCACCTCTCCAAACCCTGCGTACAATATCTGGCGACGTCAAGATAAACTCATTTTCAGTGCATTACTTGGAGCGATCTCCATGACGATTCAGCCACTGCTAGGCAAAGCCACCACCTCCGCCGAGATCTGGACAACTCTCACCACCATCTATGCAAATCCGTCGCGCGGTCACACCAATCAGATCCGACACCAACTCAAACAATGGAAAAAAGGGTCTAAGTCCATCAACGAGTACGTTCAAGGATTCACAAGACGTTTTGATCAGTTGGCACTCCTCGGTAAACCACTTGATCATGAGGATCAGATTGATTACATCTTGGGCGGTCTTCCAAAAGATTACAAGACCGTCGCAGATCAAATTGAAGGACGTGACGTCTCACCTTCGATCATTGAGGTGCACGAGAAACTCCTCAACCATGAAGTCAAGCTTCAGGTCACTGCGCCAGCCTCACCGTCACTCCCGGTCACTGCGAATACAGCACATGTCAAACCCTCGGGTTATAATAACCCACGCGGACAGAATCGTTCCAACAATCGGAATAACCAGACTTGGCAGCAACAACAGTTTCAACCTCGTTCTGACAACTCAGCTCCACGCGGATACCAAGGCCGATGTCAGTTATGTGGAGTTCATGGCCATAGCGCACGCCGCTGCTCCAAAATGCACCAGTCAGGTGGCTCTTACTCACCGTCTCCACGACCGTATCAGCCCAATACGGCTTCATGGCAGCCTCGTGAAAATCTGGCTGCTGCTGCACCAAGCACCGACAACAACTGGATTGTCGACAGTGGCGCGACACACCACCTCACCACAGATTTGAATAATCTGTCGCTGCATCAGCTGTACAATGGTGGAGAGGAAGTTACCATCGCTGATGGTTCTGGTCTCCAAATCTCGCATACGGGTTCCACTTTTCTCCCTACTCCATCTCGTTCCCTCACTTTAAATGATGTCCTTTATGTCCCTAACTTACACAAAAACCTTATCTCTGTTTACCGTTTGTGCAACTCTAACCAAGTTTCGGTTGAATTCTTTCCTGCATCATTTCAGGTGAAAGATCTCAGAACGGGGGCCCGATTACTCCAAGGCAGAACTAAGAACGAGCTATACGAGTGGCCAGTCACCTCCTCAAATACCGTATCCATGTTTGCCTCACCAACTCCATAAACATCTCTCCCTTCATGGCACTCACGCCTTGGCCACCCATCTCCACCTCTTTTACAAACCATTGTGTCGCAATTTTCTTTACCCTGTTCGGATTCATTGCAAAAACAGTTTCCTTGTTCCCATTGTCTCATCAATAAAAGTCACAAACAACCATTTTACTTAAACACTATTACCTCGCACAAACCACTGCAATATGTGTATTCGGATGTGTGGATGTCTCCTATTGTGTCCTTGGATAACTTCAAGTACTATCTTATACTTGTTGATCATCATACTCGATATACATGGATGTACCCATTGAAGCTGAAGTCACAAGTACGGGAAACGTTCATTGCCTTCAAAGCACTGGTGGAGAATCACTTTCAAACCAAAATCGGAACTCTATATTCCGACAATGGTGGAGAATTTCTGGCGTTGCGATCGTTTTTGGCGGAACATGGCATTAGTCACCTCACTTCACCACCACACACCCCGGAACATAACGGGATATCCGAGCGCAAACACTGTCATATCGTTGAGACGGGACTGACGTTACTTCACCAAGCATCGATTCCGAAGACGTATTGGCCATTTGCTTTCGCGACGGCGGTATATCTCATTAATCGGCTTCCCACACCAGTGCTACACAATACTTCACCGTATGCCAAGCTGTTTCAACAACCACCAAACTATCACAAATTACGGGTATTCGGCTGCCTGTGTTTTCCTTGGCTCCGGCCATATACGAAACACAAACTTGAAGATCGGTCCTTACCCTGCGTCTTCCTAGGGTATTCCCTCTCCCAGAGTGCGTATCACTGCCTTGATGTAGCCTCGGGTCGCATTTATAGCTCCCGTCATGTCCGGTTCGTCGAATCCACCTTCCCATTTGCGATGCCCCGGCCGTCAAAATCACCACCGTTCGAACCAGAAAGTGCTGTCAATGGCGATGCTCGACCGACCCTTATCCCAATCCCCAAGCCACCACTCGTATCTGCTCTGCTGCCTGCGCCCCTGTGCTCGGATCCTCACCAGTCGTAGCAGCCACCGCCGCAACTCACAATTGTGTCGGAGGATGCTCCAACAGCGACGACGTTGGTGAATCGTACTTCTCCCACGCACGATGATGACCCAACAAGAGATCAGGTAATGAATTCTTGTGATAATATTACAGGCCCATTACTTGGCCCAAATAATATCACTGTTGCACCAAACACAAACCCAATCGACCCCAACCCACCAAATCCCACAAACCGAGATAATCCTCAGCCCACTACCACTGAACCATCGACAACCACACTTCCCCTGCAAATTTCCACCAACCCGCCCCCAAACACTCATCCCATGACAACCCGTCGGAAAAACAATATCACCAAACCAAAAACCAAACTAAGCCTTACTGCCCAAATCTCCAATAAACCAGCCATACCCAAAACTGTGGCCCAAGCTATGCGAGATCCATCTTGGAGAAATGCCATGACCGAGGAGTATAATGCTCAAATCCGCAACCATACCTTCGATTTGGTCCCGCCGAGGCCGTATCAGAACGTTATTGCGACAAAATGGATTTTTACACTTAAATATCTTCCTAACGGTTCTCTTGACAGATATAAAGCACGTTTGGTGGCAAGAGGATTTAATCAAAAATACGGAGTGGATTATTCGGAAACGTTTAGTCCCGTTGTCAAATCAATAACCATTTGTCTCGTTTTGCAATTGGCGGTGACCAACAATTGGTGTCTCAAACAGCTTGACGTCAACAACGCTTTCCTTCAAGGCACACTTACGGATGAAGTCTATGTGTCTCAGCCGCCAGGATTTATTGATAAAGACCGACCACATTATGTTTGCAGATTGCACAAGGCGCTTTATGGACTAAAACAAGCACCACGTGCTTGGTACCAGGAGTTACGGAATTTCCTTCTCCAACTTGGATTTCACAACTCCCTAGCGGACACATCTGTGTTCATTGCCACACAAGGTACCAATATTGTCTACACTTTGGTATATGTAGATGATATTGTCGTTACAGGAAGCAACCCTTCGGTTATCACCACATTCATCACTATGCTCTCTACCCGATTCTCGTTAAAAGAACCCGTGGATCTTACGTATTTTCTCGGAATTGAGGCCACAAGGACATCCAAAGGTCTTCATCTGATGCAAAGAAAGTATATCATCGACCTCCTGATCAAAACAAATATGCTTGATGCAAAACCTGTTGCCACACCGATGATGACCACTCCGAAGCTCTCACTTCTGTCTGGGAATGTTCTTGATGATGCCAATGAATACCGCAGTGTTGTAGGGAGCCTCCAATATTTGGCCTTGACGAGACCAGATATCGCATACTCTGTTAACCGCCTTTCACAGTTCATGCACAGACCCACCGACTCACATTGGCAAGCCATCAAGCGCGTCTTACGATATCTGGCGGGTACGATGTCTCATGGGATTTTTCTCCGAGCTGATTCCCCGATCACCTTACATGCTTTCTCCGATGCAGATTGGGCGGGTGATACCGATGATTTTGTGTCTACCAATGCTTACATTTTGTACCTCGGATCCACACCCATTGCATGGTCCTCCAAAAAGCAAAAGGGTGTTGCTCGCTCTTCGACGGAAGCTGAGTATCGCGCAGTTGCAAACACTGCTTCGGAAATACGCTGGGTCTGCTCATTATTGTCCGAGCTTGGTTTCACTTTGCCGTCGATGCCTGCCATCTATTGTGACAACGTTGGTGCTACATCTCTATCCGCGAATCCTGTGTTCCACTCTAGAATGAAACACTTAGCGCTCGACTATCACTTTATCCGCGACAACATTCAAGCTGGAGCTCTTCGCGTCGCCTACGTTTCCACCAAAGATCGGCTTGCCGACGCTCTAACGAAACCACTGCCTAAACCACGATTCATGGAGCTTACTGACAAGATTGGAGTCACACATGTACCTCCATCTTGAGGGGGCATATAGAGAATAGATATGGAAAGGCTAGATTTGTAAATACTTTATACCTAAATATTGTGTGTATCGTGTATATATATTGTACTCTCTAATCATCTAAGGAATTATTCAGTTCTCTATTCTATACTATTGGTCTTCCAAATGGAAAACAAAGCTTGTCTCGTGAAAAGGGAACAGTACAGTTTGATGATCAGTTTGCTCTTAGGGATGTGTTGTTTGTTCCAGATTTGAGATGCAATCTGATTTCAGTTTCTCAGCTTGTTGCGGACTTAGACGTCGTGTTACAGATTGCTAACAAGGGTTGTGTGATCCAGGACCGTATAACGAGAAACCTGAGTGGAGCGGGGGAGCTTAGAGATGGTCTCTATTTTTTTTCGTTGCATTAAGGAATTTCAAGCTTTGCATATGAATAAGGATGGAGCCGAGGAGGTGTGGCATCGACGTCTCGGACATCCGTCCAATAGTGTTTTTGATTTGCTTCCTATTGTTGGCAGTAGAAGTAGGGATTTTTCAGTTTGTGATACTTGTTTGAAAGCTAAACATTGTCGAGAAGTGTTTCATTCAAGTGATAATAAAAGCGACGAACCTTTTGATATGATTCATTGCGACTTGTGGGGACCATATAGGAGTCCGACTTTGTGCAATTCCTTCTACTTTCTAACTATCGTGGACGATCACTCAAGAGCAGTCTGGGTGTTTCTCCTTCATGATAAAAAACGCAAGTGAGACAAACGGTGAAGAACTTTCTTGCGATGGTGAAAAGACAATTTGATAAAAACGTCAAAATTGTGCGTACTGACAATGGAACAGAGTTCACTTGTCTCACCTCCGAATTCAGAGAACAGGGTATTCGACATCAGATGTCATGCGTCGGGACGCCACAGCAGAATGGGAGAGTAGAACGAAAACACCGACATCTTTTGAATATAGCTCGGGCGTTGCTATTTCAGTCCTCGCTGCCAGTCCGGTTTTGGGGTGAGAGTGTGTTGACAGCAGCTTATTTAATCAACAGAATACCTAACCGACTTCTTCAAGGAAAGACTCCTTATGAACTGATCTTTGGCACTCCACCATCTTATGAAAACTTGCGAGTTTTTGGTTGTCTTGCGTTCGCTCATAAACAGCGAAGGGGTGGTGACAAATTTGAATCTCGAAGTCGCCGATGCTTATTTGTGGGTTACCCTTTTGACAAGAAAGGGTGGAATTTGTTTGATTTGGAAACAGAAGAGATTTTTGTTTCTCGAGATGTGGTGTTCGTCGAAAACGTGTTTCCACTTCAACATGAATGCCTCGATGGACCTCAGGATGTTCATCGACAGGATTCTTCTGGCCTGGACTTTCTTTATGATGCACCTGAATCTCCATCGCCACAAGTGAATACCTTGCCTGCAAGGGAAATGGCTGGCTCTGAGGATGAGTCGCCAGCACAAGAAATTGTTGTAGAAGATATGGCTGACTCCGCAGAAGAGTCACCACCGAATGTGACCGCATCAGAAGTCGACACTGTTCCTGCAGAGGAAATGGATGGAGCTCGTGCTGGAGATTCAGTCGTCGTGAGTTCAGAAGATAGAGGGCAAATACAGACTCAGACTCTGCCTCTTGCTGCCGATGAGCAACTTGGTCGCGGAATGCGTCTGAAACAACGCTCATCGAAGTTGAAAGATTTTGTTATGAACACTATTTGCGACACTGAAGGTGTTGATGGTGAGATTGAATTTGCTTTTGAAGAGAGTATGGATCAGACTAGCTTCCACCCGATTTCTCATTATCTCGATAGCAAGAGGTTCTCTCCAGCTCATCGGGCATTTCTTGCTGCAGTTAGTTCGGAAAGCGAACCAGTATTCTTTCGAGATGCTGTTGCTCATAAAGTCTGGCGAGATGCGATGCAGAATGAGATGGGAGAAATGGATTTGAATAAAACTTATGACATTGTTGAACTTCCAGAGGGAAAAAAGGCTATTGGGTGCAAATGGGTCTACAAGATCAAGTATCGCTCAGATGGAACCATAGAGCGCTACAAAGCACGTTTAGTGGTTCTTGGGAATAGACAGGTCGAAGGCGTCGATTATACTGATACGTTTGCTCCGGTTATCAAAATGTCAACGATTCGTTTATTTCTTGAAGTGGCTGCTGCTAAGCAATGGGAACTACACCAAATGGATGTGCACAATGCCTTCCTCCATGGTGATCTGGAAGAGGAAGTGTATATGCAATTACCACCTGGGTTTTGCGCCGAGAAGAAAAACATGGTTTGTCGTCTCCAGAAGTCTTTATACGGACTGAAACAGGCTCCACGATGTTGGTTTGCGAAGCTGTGTACGGCATTGATCGCTTATGGTTTCAAACAGTCTTACTCTGATTATTCTCTGTTCTGTCGCAAAAAGGGGAGTACAGAGATCTATATCTTGGTATATGTCGACGATTTGGTTATTGGAGGCAATGATACCAAGGAGATTTCCGATTTTAAGGCATTTTTGAGCGAGTGTTTTAGAATGAAAGATTTGGGGTCTCTAAAGTATTTCTTGGGGATCGAAGTGGCAAGAAATCCGGAAGGGATATTTCTTTGTCAGCGGAAGTACACTCTCGATATTATTACTGAAGCTGGTTGTCTTGGAGCGAAGCCTGCCACTTTTCCGATTGAGCAACAACATCGTCTTGCAGTGTCAAAAAGTCCACTTCTTGGAGAACCTGCCAAGTATAGGCGTCTGGTTGGCAGACTGATATACCTATTGGCGACTCGTCCGGATTTAGCTTATGTGGTTCACATCCTCTCACAGTTTATGCAAGCGCCGAGGGAGGATCATTGGAAAAGTGCATTGCGAGTTGTTAGGTATCTAAAGGGCACTCCCGGATAGGGGATTTTGTTGAGGTCTGCGTGTGATCTCCAATTGCGAGGGTGGTGCGACGCTGACTTTGCTGGCTGTTTGTTGACTCGACGCTCTGTAGGTGCGTGGTTTGTTACTTTGAGAAACTCTCCTATATCCTGGAAGACGAAGAAACAGGATGTGGTGTCTCAATCCTCAACAGAATCTGAGTATCGAAGCATGGCAAAGACAGTAGGTGAACTGAAATGGCTGCGTGATGTTCTTCTTGATTTGGGCGTCGAACAAACGCAACCAATGGAGCTGTATTGTGACAGTCAATCTGCTCTTCGCATTGCTGCGAATCCCGTGTTCCATGAAAGAACGAAACACATTGAGCGTGATTGTCACACAGTTCGGGATGCTTTACAAGATGGTACAATTGCGACAAGGAAGGTGCATACGAAGGAACAACTCGCCGACGTCTTTACCAAAGCTTTGGGTCGGCGGGATTTTGAAACGATGATTGGCAAGTTGGGCATTTGGAATCCATACGCTCCAACTTGAGGGGAGGTGTTAGAGGAGATCGAATATAGTGTTCTTGTTAAGGAAGTTATTTGGTTATGTACAATATCTTTTGTGTATATCTGCCTAATCCTATAAAGGCAATCGTATATATCGGCTTAGCTAATTAGGTTTATCGGCATGTATGTATATATACCCTCTTAAGGGTTTCTCATTGAATAACACAGAAAATTCCCCATTGCTGTACTCTGTTTTACAGACATTACAATTACGAAAGACATAAACTTAACTAAAAAATCTATAGGAAGATGAAAAAGTCTTGAACTCGTCAAGCTCTATCAAGAAAGGAGGCCACTCCGATGGGAACTTTGTCATTGAGAGAAAATCCAAGCAATCCATCGCAAAGATTTCACAGTCCACTCTGGAGGAAATGATGCATCTCACCGCCCAAATAAGAGAGTCTAATTCTGCGTGTAAGGGGGATAGGCTCTGGTTCAATCCTCTGAGTCCAAGGAGAATAGTTGGCGCTCCCAATGATACCACCCAACAATGTCCACTAAGGGGATCCCATGCATGCCACGAGCCATCAATATGACAAACCGCTCGATCCAATGAGTGCTCACTAGAAGTCGTCTCTCTAGAGATTGTTGCCGCCGGTCTCGTCTCAGATGCATTCGCAATTCTCCAAACTTATTCCTCATGTTTTGTGTGCTCGAGGATGTCAGGGGGAGGTTCGTCTAGATTGTCAAAAATCTTCTTGTTCCTTGCTTTTTAAATGAACTACATAATCCATGGAAAAACTCGAAGATGCTCCTCACTTGTACCGAGAGTCCGAGCACGCCAAAATAAGTAATTAAGGTTCCTGAGGATGGAGGACTGAGGGAAGATGTTTGGAGCCGAAGGGATCTCTCCTAATGGTCAAACTTGTCTAGACAGTGGACATTTAAACAAACATGGTTTATGGTCTCTTCCTCCGCTCCGCAGCTGGGACAATCTTTTTTCCCTTCCAATATGTCGGGAATATAACCTCTGATATGTCACTACACAACCTGTAACACATTGCCACACAAAATGTTTTATTTTTGTGTAGTTTTAAGTTTCCATGCTTATGCCTTTAGTACCGTGATACTAGAACCCTGAACAGAGAGGTCACAAACTGGACGAGATAAGGTTCTCGCAGCCTAATAACCTGATCTGACCGTATAATTTATGGATTTAGTTAGGGACCAACTGTACCCATCTCTCGAGGCATTTTGGCTCGGACAAATCTCAAAAATAAGGGTAATTTCCTTAGGAGGAAAAAGCTCGCGGAGGCGGTCCATCTTCCATTGTTTAGACGTAAAATCTACCAAATAGTCTATGTATAAGAGTGGATCTCTCTCCTCAAGTAAACCCTTGGGGGGGGAGCCGGTATGATTGGGATCCACGACTCTGACCAGACACTAGTTCCAATACCCGATCCTATAGTCTTCCGGATCCTAGATGCAAGTAGTGGCTTTGCCGCCAAAATGCTTCGCCAACCATATGAGGGCTGATTCGAGACATTAATGTCTAAAGGACTACAATATTTTAAGTACATCCCCTTTAGGAACACGACAAAGCAAAGAATCCGAGAATTGAAGAAGGCCCATAATTGCTTAGCTAGAAGAGCTAGATTGAATTCTTCAAATGTCCTTAAGCCAAGACTGCCTTCCTCTAGTTGATCGAGACCACCCAGTGGATTCCTCTACTCTCTGCTTTAGAGCTCCACCAGAAATTAGCAATCACACTCCTTAGCTTAGAGCAAATGACTTTCAGGAGAAGAAAAGACGATATGACATATGTTGGAATGGTTGGGCTTGCGATTTTATCAATATCTCTTTGCCCCCTCTCGAAGGCAATTTAATTAACCCTTTTCTGGAGCCTATTGCGAACAAAGGCAAAAACTTGAGCCTTCGATCCATGGAGTTTTTCTGGGAGACCTAAATATGTTCACATTCCTCGTTCTTGTAGTATGCATATTGTAGCTTTGATCTCTTGACGTACTTGAGTTGGGGCTTCATTTCCAAATATTATCGATGATTTCACAAAGTTGATTTATTGTCCTGATGCATCGTCATATGAGCGGATGATCGTCATAAGATGCCATGCCCAGTTTGACGAATCTGGATCTAGAAATCGCTCAAAATATAAAGCTGATGATTCCTAATCGATTGCGAGCGTTAACTGATTTGCCTGCTGTTGCTGAGTAAATGATCCCTTCGGATCTAACTGGAAGGTTTGGTTAAATTTGACTGCAAAATAATTGTTTGTGATTGTAAAAGCTGTTTCATTGGGGGTGTTGTTGATATATGTATTGTTTTTGTTTCCACTTTTTTGAATACTTGGTTTTGAACGTATGGTTTGCTGAATGATTTTTTTTTTGTGATTGTGAGAAAAAGATTTATGTAGTGCTTTTTATATCTTTTTTTTATTTTCGTCTTCTTGAGTTGTGGTTAAACATTTCATAATCAGTGAATGAGGATGAAGAAACCAGGTGGCAGGAAACAAAATAATCAAATAGTATCGTTTTCAATTGTATTGTTCTTTCTTAAACTTCTCTATATGTGCTCTGTTTTTGCTGATCCTTTCCAACCGATGTCAGATCTAGCTCGAGTCCATTTCAATTTTCAGACTATTGGCCCAACGGTTGGTATTAAGACAAGAAGTTCAAAATACAATGTCGATTATGAATTCCAACAACCACACTACCATTCAGCATCTAAACTAGTCGAAACCTAACTATATGTGACCTGAAACATTGGAAAGTTTACTTTTATTGGAATTTTAATTTTTTTTTCATTCCGTTGAAAGTTCATTAGAACTTTGGAAAGTGGCAGTTGGAAACTTATTGGTTTAAAAAGAAACGAGTACAACACTTAATAAAATTCAGATAGTTTAATTCATCAAGTTTTACAATTTTACAGATTAATTTTTCAACTTTTAGGTTGGCAATTTAATTTTTCAAATTTATGTTGATTTCGCGAAATTGGACACATAAAAAGTCAATGCTAACTTAGAGATTTAAATTGCATACTTAATAGTTGAAAAATAAATTTGCCACTTTCAAATACTTGGAGAATTAAATAAGCATTTTCCCTTATATCCATGCTAATATACCACTCTGCTGCCTTCGCTGTCTACACAATCTGTCGCGGTGGATGACAATGGATGCATCTAGAAGATCCATGAATGGCTTTAATCAGCACGATCCGACGCAGCCTCTATTTTTGGCGCACTCCCTCTATGTTATTTCCTCCTCGACATGGTTGTTGAATCGCTTGTCATCTTGGGTTTGAGGAAGATGAAGTAATAGTGTCATGGGCAAAATCATCAGAAATTGATATATACGATAATCAAAGTCCTGGACGAACTAGTTTAACAAGTACCAGGCTGATATTATTTTGGCGGACACTTGAAACATTATATTGGTTTGACAGATAATTTACATAAACAAAGTAGACATATGGTTTGTATCTTCCAATAAGACAAAAATGAATCCTAGGCCCTAGCTTTTATTTTAGTTGACAGAATCAATGGACTGTTTTCTTAAAAATCATATCAAGAACATCCATTAAACAACTAACCTAACTTTTCTAATAATTCGCCTTTCAAATTCAAGACCAATGGTATCATCAACTTACGTGAACGAATTCTGTTTTTATATTTTAATCACAACATTACTTACCTCTACTGAAAATGCTCAAATCATTTCTAATTTTCTATAGGAAAAGTACAATAAAGAAAACACAGAGAAATTCAGAGAGAACAGTCATCTCTTTGTCTGAACACTCAGATGAGATCTATTTACTTTTTCTTGGGGACCCATCACATACCTTGTCGCCCTTTGGTGTCTATTTTAGAACTCGTATACATCACTTCTTTGGATTTTATTCTTTCCTACCAAAGACGTTGGTTGTATTGCAACTACCAAAGAAGTTGTTTATGGATTAAGATCAGGAACTTACCTAGGCGGTTCTTAGAGACTACAGGAAAATAAATAAATAGTTTGACATTTATATCATAAATTTACCTAAAAACGGCAAATGGCATTAGAGATTCTATTTAAGTAAGTTCAAAACATACATGACATAATTAATGTAAAAAAGGTTTTCTAGAAGATGCATAACTAATGAACTATTTCTTAATTATTAGTTAGGATATTAGAAATATAATTGAAATAACTAGGAGAAAACTCGTACGCACGAATCTTGTTTTACTTATGTTTTTAATTTTCTAGTTCAACTATCAAATTTTTTTTTTTGCGATTTCCTTAATATTTTTTATGACCATAATAATCTTTTCTATCAATTATTTTTAAATTTTTTTAATTGAAATCTCAATGTAGCAATCATTTTGAAATTTCAATCTAGCAATCTCAAAACTTGTTCTTCAATTGTCTAAAATTCTTAACCTATCTTTTTATTTTATTTTATTTAGTAACTTGTTTTTTCGATCATTTTTACTTTCTGCAGTTTACCATATTCATGTTTTGTTTTCATATATTTTATTGATTCTATTTATTTGTTGTCATATTTTTTTCTTTTTTATTTTGTCATTTTTTTCTTTATTTTTGATAATTTTTTATCTTTTCGATTGTTTAATGAATATTTTTTTTTGTGTTTTGTGGTTTTCTAACTCTACTAAATTTGTTCTTTAGTTGTTTGAAATTTTCTTAATCTATTATTCTTATTTTTGGTTTTATTACTTATATTTTTTTTTACTTTTTATGAATAAATTATCTTTGTTAATTAAAAAATATGAATAAATCACATAGAAAAAAGAGTAGACAAAACTAAAATCTCAAATTATGTTTGTTTATACATTGTGATGTTTAATTTAAATTTGTTTATATTATTCTGATAATTTATTATTTTTAACATAATAAAAATTAAATTAAATTTTTTTTATGCATTAATAGTAGAAATATTTTTTTGTGACATGTGTCACTCTTTCCAGTACTAATATATCACTCACCTGGAGAGAGTTGAACAACTTTTCTATATACGATATACAGAGCATATATTAGGGGGTGTTATTCAATCATGGTTTTTAATAGAGTTTAAATCCATCTATAATCCATTGTTATTCAATAATTGATTTTGATTTCTCCTTCAAAATCCAATATTATTGGTTCATGTATTTACAATCTCTTCATTAATAGAGTTTAAAATCCATTGTTATTCAATTAAAGAGTTGAATAAGTCAATTAAAATCTTATGTTATTCATGTTTAACAGATTCTGACAACTGATTTTAAGTGAAAGATTTTAACTGAATTTGAACCTATTTTTATGTGTTAAATATAGCAATCAAAATCTAACCTTTTACCCTCAGATTTTGATAATTATAAAATTCAACACAAATAATTATTAACATTTGTTTTTTTCTTTCTTCCCTCCATATATTAATCCATCGAATACATCATTTTTCATCCCTCCAATTTTTTTTCTTTTCCCTCCATTTTGTCTTTTCATTCTTCATACGTCTTCCTTTTCCCTAGTCCATTTCTCTCACCCTTCTCTCTTTCCATAAGTCAACAAACCATTTATTATTTATTATGAAAACTCAATTTCTCACTATTCTCTCTTTTCTTTAGCACATATTTATCTCACTTCTCTTTCTCCATAAGTCATCAAAGAAAAAGTAATATCTTTCTGGATTAGCAATTGTTCTGATTTTTGTTTTGATTATTTAATTTATTTGCCATGTTTATAGAGACTAGTGATATTTTTTACTTCGACGAATTTTTTTGAGAATTCTTTTCTATTAGATTTTAAATGATAGCATGTGACTTTCTAAATACACTGCTAAGTAATTTAAAATTTTAAATAACTCATATACTTTAGATTCTAAATGAATTAAAAAATTTTAAATCTGATCTACTCTAATCTGGTGGAGTTGATTTCAACATACAGATTGAATAACACCCCCTAAGTGTAAAAGAATGGTTTTCTAGAAGATCCTTAACTAAGGTTTCTTAATTATTTGTTAGAATCTTAAAATAGTAACAAAAAAAAATAAAATAAAAACGTAAAATAGCATTTCTACCCCAAAAAAAAAAACGTAAATAACCTTCAAAGTTCTAACTGTAGCTTATTCGGTCCAGTAATTTACAAAAGGTTCATTAATGGTTTTATATAAAAAAAATACTGTAACTTCATCTTTTCTATTATATGATGGCACATATAAGAATTAATTTAGTTATTTATGTCATCAAAGTGCAGATCATTTGTCTAAAGAGAATATTAGAGTTAATTAGCTTGCTAAAAACTAGAGTAATTTAGAAATGAGTGATCTATTGATAATTTCTGACACTGTTGATGAAGACAAAACACGGAAAAATATTATGGTGATATACAGAAATAGTAAACAAATCTTACGTAACTCCCAATGCACCGTCCGTCAGACAAAGATAGGGTTTACATGCCGAGAGAAGGCATGGAGGTGCATGAATGGTGGTGATCGGAGCATTACAAATATGAAGTTCAAGTAGAACATTATCAGCGTGGTGCAAGTACAGAAACTCGTCGAAGTCTGTGTCAAATACCAAACTTTACATCACCAACATATATAGAGCAGGTAAAACCATCTGATGTGGATCTTTGTATGCAGTAAAATTATCAGTTGAAGAATTGTGCATAGAATTGTTCTTAGAATTTGTAATAAATAATAATAACTCAGAATGAAAAAAAACATTCCAAGTAAAATTTTCTTTCCGCACTAAATACAATCTTATATGTTTTAATAGCCATATTTTGTTTAAAATAAAAATTGGTAAACATTGCGGGATCTGTAACAAATCACTTTGTATTGTATACGTACACCACCTTGGTCTTTTTTACATTTACTTAGCTAACTGGTTTATATACTCGTAAAGGAATTACATATCATTATAAATGCTATGAAACTGTTGTTTTGCTTAAATAAGATTAATCGAGGAGTTATGGAATCCTGTACATTTTCTCGCCGGGAATATTTATCTCCTTCCAATCAAAATCAAACTAAAACGGCTTAAAGACACAATATTTGGAGGGTCCGAGAACTCACCACTCACTCAAAAATAACATGATAACAAATACATACCATGAAATTTAGAAGATACAAATCTCATGCATACACCATAAGATAAATTATACACTCTATTTGTACGTACACTACACTATATATTATATATATATATTATATATATATATATATTCTTAATACGTAAGTTACGTATAGATGAGTATATATATATAGAGAGATTTAGAGATGGAGAGTGGTCCAGTTTGAGTCTCTCGCTGACCGACTTGTAAGAGAGAACAGTCGTCGTGTGTGAAGGGAGAGAGATTCCCTCTTGGCCAGCTTTCTTTTTGGTCTTATCCTACATGACTCTTTGCAACAGCCCAAAAGCTTACTATCACAAATAATAAAAACAAAATTATATTTATTAAAAATTTTACCGACGACCCCCCCCCCCAAAAAAAAACAAAACCTTTTTTTTAACTTTCTTGGAAAATATGTCCATCCCATTTTTCAACCCATCAAACAAATGAAATATCTTGCGCTCCATAAGTATTTGTGGGATTTATATTGAGAAAACTAGTGTAAAAACATTCATCAATTTGAAATAAAGTTTCTACATGTATATATAAAGGAATGAATATTTTATGAAGCCAGAATTCTTATATATTTATTATATAAATTTGCAAAACATTAGTTGAACTTCTTGTAATTGTGTACTCTATGACAACCATAAGAAAACATATATAGTCGTCGGCTTACAAAGTTAAAAAATTTATTTTTCAAAGCCTTAAAAATTAAAAAGAAACATAAATTTAAGATTATATAATTCTGTCAATTTGGTGTATTCTTTAAATTGTCTTTCTATATATTGTACTCTTAATATGTAATTATTTACATTCTTACTTGTTTTCTTCTTCATAACTCTCTCTGTCTTCTTGCTCTCAGATTTTTTACTTGATTTAGTAGAGAACTGTGAGACAAATGAAAGAGTGTTTCTGTATCTCTCTCTGTCCAACTGTTTTGTCTTCTTACTTCGAAACTCTCTCTTCCTCTTTCTTTCTCTCTCTCTTCTCTCCCAACTAAACCAACATGATGATGCCAGATGATCATCATCACCTCTCAGTCCCCAGCTATGTCCTTAACCAAGAACACATCACCCCAAATCCTAACCCTAACCATAATACTGCCACCTCAAACTCAACCAAGAAGAAAAGAAATCTCCCGGGAAATCCAGGTATGTACACTCAATCCAAATCTTGGACTTTTCATATATTCAATAGATATATTTCTTGATAATTATTTCTATGTGTTTCAATCAAGAACAATGACCTTGTTCCAACTTCGGATCCTTTTGTCTTGTAATGTATATATATATATATATATATATATATATATATTGATTTCCATTTTTTCATTTCCTTGTTTTAATTTGGTAAACTAAAACAAATTAACAAAAAAAAAAAAAAACAGATCCAGATGCAGAAGTCATCGCTCTATCGCCAAACTCCCTCATGGCGACGAACCGATTCATCTGTGAGATCTGCAACAAAGGATTTAAGAGAGACCAGAACCTTCAGCTTCACCGGAGAGGCCATAACCTTCCATGGAAGCTAAAGCAAAGGACGAACAAAGAGCAAGTCAAGAAGAAAGTGTACATCTGTCCTGAGAAGAGCTGCGTACACCATGACCCAGCTCGAGCCCTCGGTGACTTAACCGGGATCAAGAAGCATTTCAGCAGAAAACATGGAGAGAAGAAGTGGAAATGCGACAAATGTTCCAAGAAATATGCTGTCATGTCCGATTGGAAAGCTCATAGCAAAATTTGTGGTACCAGAGAATACAGATGTGACTGTGGTACCCTCTTTTCCAGGTAATTTTGAAACACACTTTTCAAAGTATAAATTCTCTCTGATTGCTTCCTTTTCTCTATATAAACCAACTGATTTAGTTTGAGCTTCGTCTCAAGATCTCTGGTTTGTTTAAGTAACGTTCTTGATTTGGTTTCTTTGATGGGTTAAAACAGGAAAGATAGTTTCATTACGCATAGAGCATTTTGTGACGCTTTAGCTGAAGAGAGTGCTAGATTAGTCTCAACTCCCGCACCGGCACCTGCACCCGCTTATTTGAACAATGCCCCGGACATGGAAGTCAACCTTGGAAACATGAATGCAAATCCTCAAAATCGACAACTGAACACTACATCTTCTCAACTGGACCAACACGGTTTCAATACCAATCGCAATAACATCAATGCCTTCTTGGGACAAACCTTTACCAACCAGCTTCCCTTACCAACAAACGTATTCGCCTCCTCATCATCGCTTTCACCTCGTAGTGCATCAGAATCGCTTCAAAATCTTTGGCATGTACAAGGACAATCATCTCACCAATGGCTCGTCAACGAAAACAACAACAACAACATTCTCCAGAGGGGAATCTCCAAGAACCAAGAAGAACATGAGACTAAGAAGGGAATTAGTAACGGTTCTTTGTTCTCTTCAGAATCTCGCAATAGTTATACTCCAAACGGTGGACAAGTAATGGCATCCATGTCGGCTACTGCATTGCTACAGAAAGCGGCTCAAATGGGATCAAAGAGAACATCATCAAGCTCCGACAATAGCACGGCTTTTGGTTTAATGACTTCCTCCATCTTCAACATCAAACAAACGGAGAGTAATGTAAAAGCTAAGGAAGTTGATGAAAGAGGCTTCACCAGAGACTTTCTTGGTGTGGGAAGTCAACACCGTCCCTGGCAATTATTAATGGCCAACCATAATCATCGCGAGTCATCTCCTCCGGCAAGAACCAACGGCATGAATCAGTAATCAGGTAAATTAAACTCGTTGTTACATGTATATGATTGTCGTCAATAACATTTTGTTATATGTATCTATAAATGAATTTGAAGAAGATTTAAGAATCCTCTGTTTGTAATATTTTGTAAAAGCAGAAACTAATCCAAGTGACGAAGAGTGTACAAATCAACCACGGCAGCACAAAACGAAGAAAACTGTGAAAGATGATGATATTCCGAGTCGGAGAGAATCTCTGAGTTAACTCGGTGCTGCAGACTGGGTCCTCGCGCTTGACGAAGATGGCTATTAGGGTCCACTCCTGCATGCATGGGGAAACTTCTGACCATGCATGCACAACAAACCATACGCTATGTCTTTTCCTATTCTTCTTTTTCTTTTCTTGTAACTATTTCATGACTTTTATTTTGAAAGATTCTAAAAGAAACGAGGACAATGTTTGTACGTAGGTTATGTTAAAACTTTATGTAGATGTTACATTTTTTTCCCCTGGTAAAAGGTTAAGCTTGTTAAAACTTTTTCTTATAACCATAAGTAAGTTAACCTCTAATTTTTTGGTAGTAAAATTAACATCAAAACCAAAAAATATATATATATACAGTAGCGGATCTATAAAAAAAATAGTTGAAAACATAGATTTATAAAAAAAAACAAAAAATTAGTTGGGGGTAATTTATTTATTTTTACTATTAAATTAAAAGTTTTTGATTAAATTTATTTAAATTATTTAAAAAAGATATAAACAGTAAAGGGCACTTGACCCATTGAATTTTTACTACCTCCTCCCCCTATATATATATCTAATTGTTATTGCTTTAGAATGAGTTACGTTATACTGTTATAAAGAGAAAACAACGGTTAAACACAACGAAGAAGCAAAGAGTGGATGGCCTCTCACATATTGGATAGCATTTGGTATTTGTGAGACATAAGCTCATCAAACTTAAGGTGGTTTTTTTTTTAATAACTGTAGGTATCCCAGAAACTGTTTAGGCCCAAAAACTAATCCCAGAAGACCTTGCATTAGGATACACATTTGGAAATATTTCAAATTTAAAGTACAGTTAAGTGGTTAAGAGGACTCGAACCCATGACATGTTAACCAGAATAGGTTTTCTCTTTATCTACATGTTAACCAGAACAGGTTTTCTTAATAATACAATCGGTGATACCAAGACGGTCTTGTTCCAGCTTCAATCAAAAGTTGTTTTAAATTCAACTAAAAGTTGTTAGTGAAATCTTTATTGTCTGACATTCAGAAAATATTTTTCAATTGAAATTGGCAAGAGAAATATAATGTTATAAGAATTTCATAAATTTGTGATGGTGAGATACTCATGAATTTTTCAATCGGAGTATCTCATGAATTTAATACTAATATTTTAAGAATAATTTTTTTTTTTTGAGATATCCAGCAAATTTTTTGCCTCCATTAATGAGATATCTAAAAATACTTTTCACATAAATATTTTATTTTCTGTCATTTTTTTAATTGAAATTGGCAAGAAAAATATATATATATAGGCCATGTTCGTTTTTGGATCTAGATGTTGCATCTAGATTTTGCATATAGATCAGCATCTAGATACAACATCTAGATATTGTTTGTTTTGGAAACTAGGTTTTGCATCAAGATGCTACGTTTAGATATTAAATTGTTCGTTTGTAAATTTAGAAAAATAGTTGGATGCAAAATATATCAAATGAATAAAAAGAACATACTTTTGAATTAATATTTTTTAATTAATGATGTTTTTATTAAATTAAGTTTTAAAAATATATAAAAATATTTTTTTTTGCATTTTTTTGTGGGAAAACATGATTTTGTATATTTGACGCAAAAATTTTTTACCGAAATTTTGAGTTTTTGATAGAAAATCTAGATATCATGTTTTTGGCAGGAAATCGAGATTTTGCGTTTTCGGCGAAAAGCTGAGAGTTTTTGTTTTTGGTGAAAAATCGAGATTATGTGGTTTTTGGCGAGAAATCAAGATTTTGCGTTTTCGGCGAGACACCGAGATTTTTCATTTATTGGCGAGAAATCGAGATTTTGCGTTTTTGGCGAGAAACAAAGATTTTTTTCGTTTATGGCAGGAAACCGAGATTTTTCATTTTTGGCGAGAAATTGATATTTTGCGTTTTTGGCAAGAAACCGAGAGTTTTCGTTTTTGGCGGGAAATCGAGATTTTGCATTTTTGGCGAGAAACCTAGATTTTCCGTTATTGGTGGGAAGGAGATTTTGTGTTTTTTGCGGGAAATCGAGATTTTGCGTTTTTGTCGAGAAACCGAGAGTTTTTGTTTTTGGCGGAAAATCGAGATTTTGCGTTTTTGGCGAGAAACTTAGATTTTTCGTTTTTGGTGGGAAATCGAGATTTTGTGTTTTTTGCGGGAAATCAAGATTTTACGTTTTCGGTGGAAAACCGAGAGTTTTCGTTTTTGGCGGAAAATCAAGATTTTGCGTTTTTGGCGAGAAACCGAGATTTTTCGTCTTTGGCGGAAAATCAAAATTTTTCGTTTTTTTGAGAAAAATCGAAAATTTTTTTGTCTTAGCAGAAAATCGAGATTTTGTGATGTTTGTGGAAATCGAAATTTTGTGATGTTTGTAGAAATCAAGATTTTTATTTTAGTAAGAACATTAATATCTTTTACATAAACTAGATGCAAACGTTGTATCCGAACTCTCTATTTCTCAGCATCTATAATATCCAAATTTTTGAGATGCTAATCAATTTGCATCCAAATGTTGCATCTGAACGCAAATTGTTTTGTGAAAAAACGAATAACATTTAGATATTTGCAGCTAGATGCAGCATCCAGATACATAAACAAATAGGGCCATAATATAAACAGTTTTATACTTCAAATCACTTTTCTACTTTTTAATTACAGATATATTATTTTCTACTCTTCGATCACTTTTTTCAATTTTTAGATAGTGCAAATAAAATTCTCTCCTTCTTCTATTTCTAAACAAATATACTTTTTTGAGAGAAGACACATTTACCCTATAGTGTGATGTTTTGACTATTATATCCATTTTTTAAAATGATAATGACTCTTATCTTATTTCTTTTCTATTTTATTTTTATTTATATCACATATCCTACATCTTTTTGTTTTTTTATTTATTTATTATAAACAAATATATAATCTAATAATTATTTTTGCACTTTCTGTTATATTTCTTTCACTACAAAAAAATATGTCAAATTTTGACCATATTTTTTTTGTCAAAAAATATATCGACAAAATTTTGACCAATAAATGACAGATACTGAATTGGTCGATAATTAGTCAAAAATTTTTGACCAAAATGTATGGTTGATTTTTCATCAAAATTTTTCGACAATTTTGCGATTGTTGATAGAAACGATCACATATTGGACACAAAATTTTGACAAAATTTAACTGAAAAAAACTGGTCAAAAATTACTGACTATAGAGCCATTATAGATGTCTGTAGCCATTTCAAAGTTTTTATTGACCATATACTAACAAATTTTAATTTTGGTCAAAAACGATCAAAAGTAATATAAATCCCACATCAAAAATAAAAATAAAAGTGGTTTAACATGTTCTATATAAATAATGCTACATTCTGAACAAAGTATAAAGTGTTCGAACTTATACCATTGGGCTTCGAAAGGCTCACCATTAAGTTTAATTATATATCTAATTAATCTCTAACTTTTTTAATATATAATTTTTTTAATATGTTAGATACTAAAATTCATCATAAATTTTTGACCAATATTTGGTCAATATTTTTTGAATAATATATTTGGTCAAAAGTGTTTGACCACTTTTAATTCGTCAAAAATTTTTGACCAATGTATTTGGTTAAAAGTTTCTGATCATTTTTATTTGGTCAAAAAATTTTGACTTATTTATTATCGACGAACAATTTTTATCAACCACTTTTTGGTCAAAAAATAGTCAAAAACACCTGTTTTAACGGATTTATAACTGTAATGATGGTCAAAATATGACATATTTTTTGTAGTGTTTTTTTTCTCTTTATTTTGATACCATTTCACAATTTTTTACTTATATACGAACCAAAAATTTTAGAAGAAACTAAGCATATCCATATAGTTGAATATATGTGTGTCATATTCTTGTGTATACGCATGTATGTCCATGTAATTGCATCCATATGTACCATATGTACGTGGATACGTCTACATATCAATATAACTGCATCCACGTATACGCAAGTATATAGAGACATATACATTTTATCTATTGATAGTGTAAACAGAATTGTTAAATTATTTTTTATAAGAAAAAATAAGCAAAATAAAATATATGGGATATATGAGATAGAAAATAAAGAGAAGATAGGAAAATGGTAGGAAAACTAAAAAACACACCTACTAATGATGAAGGGTGCCCCAACACAAGATGATGAGGGTTTTTTGCATCATTTACATTATCTAAAAATTGAAAAGTGCTATGATAGTAAAAAACGTATTCAGTAATTAAAAAACAAAAAGTGATATGGACTGTAAATAACTCTATAATGTAAGCCCATTAGGCACATGTTCATTAGGCTCTGATTGGCAATGACTTACTTTCTCAAAATATTTTTTTTTTCAGAGCTGCTGTCGCCGGTTTGCTCTCCCTCACTTTTTTTGTAGTTTTCTTCAGCTTCAGCGAAATAGTAAACACTCCTTTATTCTTCCTCATTCCTCGCTGGCAACTTGCTTACTCAAAATTAGGTTTTTTCATTTTCAGATCTGTTGCTGCTGTTGTCGCCAGATTTTTCTTTGTTGCCGCCTGCTACTTCTTCCTTCTCCTTTAGAGTTTAGGTTTCCTGAGTTTTTTTTATTATTTCAATTTTTTGCAGACTTCTTTACAATTTTCAGACCAATGTTGTAAACTTCTTATGTAGTTTTTTTAAAAAATTTCAGACTATTGATCATGAACTTTTTTTGAGTCATGCATTTGGTTATGAACTTATTTTGTGTAATGATCATAAGTGTACTGGTATGTATAATGGTCATCAATTGTAATAATCATCAAGTATGGTGGTCATCTATAATAATGGTCATGAACTTGTTTTGTATCTTTATCAAGTGTGATACTTCTTATGGATTTTTAGTACACTTCTTATGGATTCAAGTATACTTCATGTAGATTTTAGTAGACTTCTTTTTAAATTTTAGTAGACTATTTTTTATTATAGGAGTCTTCATTTGAATCTGGTAATGAGTAAGTTAACTCCACCAACTCAGTTTTCTTGTCCAGATTACAATCATCTTGTGCCATTCAATAAGTTTTTAAAGGTACAACCATCACTCAAAAAGAATATTCTTCCTCCTTTGCCATTATCTACCACAAAATGCCACAAATTTTTTTCCATATTCCATTCTCCATAAATAACAGGTATTTGAACCATTCTCTGTTAGAAAATACAAAAAAATTATATTAGCAAACATAATTATGAACTACATTATTACAAACACATAAGTAACAGATTTTCTGTATAGGAGACTTCGTTTAAAGCCTTCGTTGAAATCTACTTCTTCCTCCTTTGCCATTATCTACCACAAAATGCCAAAAATTCTCTTCCATATTCCATTCTCCATAAATAACAGGTATTTGAACCATTATCTGTTAGAAAATACAAAAAAAATATATTAGCAAACATAATTATGAACCACATTATTACAAACACATAAATAACAGATTTTCTGTATAGGAGACTTCGTTTGAAGCCTTCGTTTGAAGACTTCATTGAAATCTACTTTTTCAAGCTAAAGAGTTATTAAATCAAGAAATTTGATTCGTTCATAAATATCAACTTAAAACAAATCAAACGCATTGAGCATTTAAGACAGTAACTAACACACATGCCAAAACCTAAAAACCTGAAAAAATCATTATAATTTTTTTATAAAAGCGTTTTTAAAATAATTATACCACACAGACTTCTCCTGAAGATTTGTATGTAGATTTCAGATGAAGCTTGCATACTCCATTAGAAGTATGCCAAAAAAGTCTGCAGGAAAACAAGTTATTTTATATTTGACCAAAATGTTCACTTTATAAGAGTAGACATCACCAGTAGAAATCAGAAGAAAAATGTTAGTTTTGCATTTGACCAGATTTTTGACTTTGGAGTAGCTTTAGGTGAAATCTGCTACTTTAGAGTAGATTTCAATAGATGTTTGTGAATGAAGTTTGCAGACTTCTACTGAAGTCTACAGGAAAAAAAAGATCAGTTTTGCATTTGACATGGTTTGACTTTTCAGAGTAGACTTCAGGTGAAATTGGAGACAAAATGGAAAAATTATGAGGTTATGAGTTCTGTTATTGAGTAATTACAGCTTACAAAATCGGTTGAAAACATTTAAGGTTCAAAGTGGTTGATAATAGTGATTGGAGATACTGTAAAATAGCATTTTCGTAGTTAAGTAATTGTTCTGGGTTAATTTTGTCTTTGTGTTATAAATAAGAAAAATCAAAATATTAAATATATTATACTGTTACGTGAATATATGTAAGTATGAAAGATAAAATAGATATAAAATGGCAAACTTAAGAAGGATAGAAAAAAATGATTAGTCTTGTGTTTGACCATAAATCTTAGGTTATTTCAGGAAATTTTCATTTATTTTTAGTCCGTAACTATAAAAAAGTTTGGTTCTAAAACAATGACTGTGAATTTGAAAAAAATAAAATTAAAAGCCATATGTTTAGGTTTTTTTTTTAAAACACCAATTATGTAGAAAAATAGGAAACGGCTTAAAAAAACTTTTAAACCAAAAAGTCTGATTGACTAATTAATGAATTTTAACACTAATTTTTTTAGAAGCACGTACAGTTTTCAAATTTTTTTTAAAAGCATGTACAATTTTTTTTAGTATTTTAATCAGTAATTTAATACACATCAACTAGAGAACAAACAATTGAACAAAATAATTAACCAGCAGAAAGTGAAAGAAATCAAATCTATTTGGTTCAGTTCCGTACAATCAAAATTATGTACCTTGCTGGCGAAGCTGAGAAATTGTGATAAATGTCGTTTCTAAAGGTACAAAGGTATAAAGACGAATGGATTCAATATATGTATTTTTACTTATCAAGTATATGGGTTAGTCCTATGTGTTCTTAGTTTGATTCCCAGTAGAAGGGATGTTTTACGTTATGTCATAAAGTATTTACTTCCTGGACCATGGAGGATTAAGGCCCAAACCTGAATCTCTCCTAATTAACAAACAAAAAACTTCTATATTTGTTTTAAGAAAATATAATTTTGAAATATCATAAAATCTATATAGTAATTGTGGTATATAATATAATATATAATAACACCTTTTAGTTCTACATATAACACAATAATAACTTTTTTTTTCTTTTTTTATCAGGCTTTCTTTATAAATAAATTAAAATAAAAATTCTAAAAAACCAGATAAAAACCAAAAGAAATCGAGAAAAAAAGAGAGATTGAAAGAGTACAAAACAGAAACTCGTTTAGTGGAAGAGAATCAGTTTGCCAAAAGGCCAGAAGAGTCGACCCAAACTTGGAACCTGCGAGGGATAGAGTCGTGCACTTATCATGCAAATAAAAGAAAACCAGAGAGGTAATCTTAGAAAATGGAAGAGGCAGACCTTGATGGAATCTTCTATTTTGCTTGTGCCATATTTCATAGAGACAAACATTCAAACCTTCAAGTAATGCAAGAGATTGGTTTGGATCCGTAGAAGCCACAGAGAGCCAAAGGAGTGAGAGATCCCAGTTCGTCGAAGGCCCGAGGGGTCCATTCTTAGAGCACACCGAGAACCAAACTTCTTTGGAGTGAACACAATTCAAGAATAGATGATTGCTCAATTCAACATCAAGACCACAAAGCAGACAAGTGCTTTCCACATAAATCCCTCAAGAAGATAGTCTAACCAAAGTGGGATTCCGATTAAGAATAAACAGCCAAACATTTGTAGCATGCCGCAGAGAAACCACTTTATGCCACATCGGAGAATACCAAGAAACCTCAAGCCTAGGTACACGCAAACTGTTCCAAATGGCTTTTGAAGAGAAGCGCCGATGCGAACATCCATAAACCGACCACACCCGATAATCGCTGGCATTGGAAAGCAAAACAGTTGAAACGAAGGCATATAGCTGGAGGCATTTATAAGACCTTGCCGGAGGGAGACACCAGCCAAACAACGTTCAGACGTCACCAACCACAACGAATAGAGGAAAGCCTAACCTTTGCGGTGCATCAGGACCTCAAACGTGATAGAGGGATCTGAAGAGAGTCCATGGATCCAACCAGAAGAAAGTATCACCCCCCTTATCCACACTAACTATCAGAAACTTGAAAGCTTTGAGTAAAGCTTTAATAACTTTCTAAACATCCACGAGAAGTCATAGTTCCTCTCGTTTAAAGTCTAGAACAAAGAGTGAGAGAGATATTTTGCTCTGATCCAGGCTACCCAGATAGAGCCAGCCCTGAAGTAAAGCATCCAGATGAGCTTCAAACCACAAGTATCCATCCAGCCCACTGTAGTTTACAGGCCCAAACCACCCTCCTTTTTAGGAAACCAAATATCAGACCATGACACCCTGGCTCCGGTGGATTTACCCGCATCTCCATTCCAAAGGAAAGAAGAAGATAACGAATTGATAAGCTTGATAACTCACTTTGGTAGGAAGAAAGCTGACGTCCAGAAGCCCAGAAGATCAGAGATACAAATGATAGCAAGGTGATACGACTGGCAAGACTAAGAAATCTGGTCATCCAGCCATTAATCTTTCGACAAAATTTGTGCTAAGAGAGGGTCACAATCTGCCACAAAGTGCCTCTTAGAGCACAAAAGGAGACCAAGGTAACAAATTGGCAAATCCACCTTAAAAAGATGAAACTGCTGAAATATTGTGACAATCAGGATGAAGTCCAAGCCCACAAAACATCGAGGTTCTCGAGATATTAATCCCAAGTCCCAAGATATATTAAAAAGATTCAATACCGAGAGAGCCCCTGCCAAAGACGTTGCTGTTCCATCAAGAAATATAAGGAGGTCGTCGGCGAAGGACAAGTGAGTAAGCTTTAAACTCTTGCACCTAGGGTGGTAATTGAACAGACCAGTCTCTGCTGCTTTGTTGAGAATAAGTGACATGACATTCATAATCAACACGAACATGTGATGACACCGTATTTTTACCACTTTTATGGATCATTTTGAAATACTTTTTCTATGTTTTTAATTGCTTTCAAGTACTTTTACTATGTTTTTCTAGTATTTGTAGTTCCAAGACTCTTTTCAGGAAATTTAGGGAAAAACTTAACAAAATGGATAGAAGACTAGATTTTCAGCTCAGAGTCAAACCGTCAGAAGTTCACCCCCGATTGAAGGCCTTCTTACCGTCTGATTCAGCTCAAATTTGGTGATCTCAAAGATGGAAGTATCAGCTTTCCAGCACACTTTACACCTTGGCAATCCAACGGTTCAATCAAAAGATACGCGAAGAGCAAGATGTCCCGTAAACCAGTCGGCAAGCATTTCCACCCGCGGCCAACAGCCATTTCACCATGGTCAGAGGCTACCCGACCGCGGTCAAGCACCCATTCCCCGCGGTCACGCACTTCCCGACCGCGGCCAGCCAACTCCGAGTTAGAAGGCCCATTTCTGAAGCCTAGATCATTTTCTCAGCCTCAATTCCGGAATCCTAGACACCAGAGAACATTGAAGACTATAAATACTTATCATTTAGATCGTTTTTAGGAGATACGAAATACTTTACAAGAAATTTTACTTTAAGCTTTTGTTTTTAGGTTTAGGGAGAGAGAGATCCATCTCTTGAACCCTTGTTCTTTCTTTTCCAATTTTGACTATTGCTATACTTTTTAATATTATGTTTTTGATTTCGTTCATCATGTCTGAGTAGTTTCATTGTTGGATCAAGGGGATTTTCGATGGGGATAATATGTTCGATGAAGATTCCATGAGCTATTGAAGCCGAATCTTAGAACTTTTTCTTCTGAATTTATTTTTACTGCATGAGAGTAGCGTCATGAACTACAATCTGATCCAGATGTTTCGTGACACGAAAGTGTTCATACGGTGTCAGATCTAGTTTGGGAGAGCAAAACAAACATAGGAGTGGAAACCTACCTATGGGCGATTTGTGAATGCTGACGAGTCTTAAACATAATGCATCTTTCTCTTCCAGGGCCATAGTGGAAATCTACTGGTCAGGGTTGAGAGAGATAGTTATCTATGATCACGAAAGTGGCGTATTCATACGTCCATGGCTCTAGTTCAAAAAGTTTAAGCTAAGATCTTATCAAATTTACTCTCTAGCAATGTTTTGAATCGTTCATACCCCGGAAAAAACTTCCCTGAAACTCAGCGCTTTATTTTCTATAGATTTACATCGATTTTATTTCAAGCTTTAGTTCATCATTTTCATTCTCTTAATCATTTTTCATTTAAGCAATTAGGTTTAGCCATTTTTCTTGTTTTTAGTCGATTTCGTTTAGTTTAGTGATTAAGTCATTTTAATTTCCGTATTTTCTTGTTATATTAGTTTTTACGTTTTAAAGACACCACCAAAACCCTTTCAAAAATCGCCTAGTTCTAGACTTCCTTACTTTAATTTTTTTCAAAGGCTTTTGCAGGAAAGATCCTCCTTCCCTGTGGATTCGATCCCTAAGTACTACAATCGATCAGCTGTGCTCTTGCGGCTATTGATTTCATTTAGGGTAAAACTTGACACTCTCACAAATAACACCTGATTTTGACAACTTTTATACATCACTTTTAATATCTTATGTAGGTGTTTTCACTCATATTTAAAGGTTTTTAAGTGATTTCTATGTTTTAGAATCTCAAAAGAGTTTTCAGGTTATTTTGATAAAAGAAATGTACTTGGGAGCAAAAAGCATAACTTTGGGTAAATTCAGACCGTCGGAAGTTTGGTAACAAAACGAAGGTCTTCCCCAAATTATGACACAAGATAGAGGAGACAACCAGCTTTCCAATACAAGTGGAATCAAAGCAATCCAACGGTTAGATCTCCAGATATGGTCGATACACTGAAGGCGAATCATCACAGTCAAACGCTCACCCGCGGCCAAAACATCATCCGCCGGGGGTGCGAAATTTTAGACCGCGGGGAGCTCAATTCCGAGCCTCAGAAGCCCATATCAAAGCCCAAGTCACTCCCGTCATTATTCCTGCAAGCCCTAGGCGTTCCCGAGGACTCAAGACACTATATAAACCCCTTTTAAGTCGTATAGAAGGGTGTGCTACATCTTTCACCAGGAACCCTAGAAGAAAAGCACCCAGAAGAGGAGCCACCGAGAGGGGCACCATCGGCACTACGTATTCAAACTGTTCTTCGTTTCTAAACTCTGTCTATTTCAATTCTCTACAATTCTAAATACTCTTGTGATGTTGAATTCAACTAAGTCTGAGTAGTTTCTCAGTTGGGTTTTTAAGGGATTTTTCAAAGGGAATTTCATGTCTTGATCTCATGCTTTATTCGATTTAGGGTTCAAAGTCTTCTAGGAGTCCTTCGTTCATTCTTGTTACCTATGCTATTTCTGTTGCTAACCGCTTAGAAATTGATCTCAGTAATTGGAGCCACGAGAGTGCTGTATCGAATTAAAAGACCTAGAAGTGATCGAGCGAATTCGCTGTAGGAGACGAAAGCTACCTACAGAGAATCGCGAGCGTGGATGAATTCTGTTTTTTAATGCATGATCTTATTCGCAGCATGAGAGCGAGAGTTAATTGCTGTGTTGAGTGATTAGATGATTAGGGTGACGACAGTTGGCTAATCTTACATGTGTCTATTCTAGTTCGGGAACCTCACTAGTTGATTTTCTTTATCGATTTGTTTGTCTTTTGATCAGTTCATGAACCCCTGCAAAAACCCTTAAGACCCAGCGATTTGTTCCTATTGTTTTACAACCTTTATATTTTGATTTACACTTAGATTTAGTGACACCAAAACCAAAAACCCCCATTTGCTTGTTCTACTAGTCTTAAGTCTTGATTGATTCGCACTGAAAGGTCAAAATCTCTGTGGTTCGACCCCTTAGTACTACAACGTACATCTGTGCACTTGCAGATATTTAGGGTTATAAATTTAAAACGTGAAGCTAGAAGTAACCCTTGATTCTCTTAGCATCAAGTTTTTGGCGCTGTTGCCAGGGATTTTGATTCCTTTCGTTGCAAATCTCTGCTTAATTCGGTAGAACTTTTTCTAATTTTTGTTTTTCTTTGATTTTTCAGGTACTTTTTCGATGAGGGGTCAGGAGCACATCCTTGATCCTCTCGCTGAAGAGAACCCTTTTCTAGATGGTGATCCATCAGATGATGAGCTTAATGACCCAATCGATGATGGCAATGAATCGATTGGAGAACCAAAGTATGCCAAGAAGGGAGAACAACTGATTGGAGAATGTGATACACACAAACTTTTCGCAGATAGGCGAGCAATTCGACCACCCTTACCTAAGGATGGCGACTCTGAGGCTAAAGTACAATACATTAGCTATATCAAAAAGTATAACGGTTTTTCTACTGAACACCCAATAGATCATATTGAGAATTTTGAAGAGCTGTGTTCAACCATAATGTAAAATACCGATTACCATATGTGTGTCATTTTCCCATTCTCTCTAACTGGTAGAGCTAGTAAATGGCTTAAAACTTTGCCACCTGCGTCCTTGAAGACGTGGAAAGAGTGTAGAGAGGCTTTCCTAAGTCACTTTTACACCAGAGATCGTTCCAATCTCTTAAGGGACAAGATAAAAAAATTTCAGCAGGAGGACACAAAAGACCTCTACGACGCCTGGGAAAGATTCAGAGATTACCTAAGAGATTGCCCACACCATGGTTTCTCCGAGGAGCGCCTGATGACCATCTTCTACCATGGAGTTTATGAAGAACTGAAGTTTTCTTTTGATACCTCTAGCAATGGAGACTTCTTCACTAGAACTGTAGATGAGGCTCACGCCTATATATTACTAATCTAGATGGGGGTATCAGAAATAGGAGAATTCTAACCCAAACTAGATGTTCCAAGATCGAGGAAAAAGAACCACCTGTTAGTAAAGAATGTCTAGATCAGATTAGGGAAGACATCCAGAAGATCCTTAGTGCGATTGGTCCGATTCATAACTCTGATGATAGAAGCAAATATAACAAACCCTGCGTCAAAAGATGAACAACCTTGGGGTAGAGAGGAGTTTATAAACTCGGGAGATGATGCAAACTGCCGATGTCTATCAGATTGAAGATGCTGAGCAGAATCAACCCCACCAAGGGTGGGAGCCTCTCAGCCGCGGCAAAACTGACATTCACTGTGGGTGGGAAGCTTTTGGCCGCGGCCAAGATGAGTTTCACCACGGGTCAGAGCACTTCACCCGTGGCCAGCCTGGTTTTCAACACACTTTCCAACCTTCTTTCGAGCAAACCCTGTTTGATCAATCCAATCCCACAATACCTCCTTATTATCCTTTCTCCAAGATTGAAGAGCTAGAAAAAGAGGTTGAAAGATTCAAAAGGGAGATGGAGAGTCAATCAAAGAAGCATGAAGATGCTATTAACAAGCTCTCCACCCTTTTTCTTCTTCAGATTAGTGATGAATCAAAGGAGACAGATTCTTCAGTTAATGATCTTGATGAACCTTTTTCTGAAAGAATAAATGAATTGGAGACCTCTGATCACTTAAAATCAATAACTCTCAGGAGAGGTTTGGCTTAAAAGGAACCAGAATATCCAAAAGATTTCGAAGAAGGAGAAAAAGGAGAAGTTTCGGCTAATAAAGAAGGAGATGCAACAGTTGGGAAAAAAAGAGATAAGGAGAAGGAAAACGCCCCTCAAGAAATTGCTGAAGAAGAACCTATACCTCCTCCTCTTACTCGTGTCTACAAGCCCAAAGCACCCTACCCACGAGCTTTGAAAGGACCAAAGAAGGAGAAAGAAAAGGCTAAGCTGAAAGAGATAATCGAGCAGTTAAATAAGAGGTTACCTTTCATTGAAGCTTGTGTGATGATACCTGCTCTTAGGAAATACATGAAGGGCATTCTAACAAATTCTCTAGCATTAGAAGAAGGCGTTATGATGATAACTCATAAATGTAGTTCCATATTACAAAACCATGTCCCCCAGAAGAAAGAAGATCCGGGAAGTTTTGTACTCTCCTGCACAATCAGGAATATGACTTTTGAACGTTGCCTATGTGATTTGGGATCGAGCATCAACATGATGCCTCTCTCAGTTGCAAAACGTTTAGGATATCATACTTTTCAGCCCACAAAAATCTCACTGGTTCTTGCCGATCGATCAGTCAGACGACCAGAAAGAGTCTTGGTTGATGTATCAGTCATGATTGGAGAAAACTGTATTCCGACTGATTTTGTAGTGCTTGAATTGGAGAGAGAACCAAAGGACCCTCTGATTCTCGGTAGACCTTTCTTATCAAATGCAGGAGCAATAATCAATGTTCCGGAAGGAAAAATAGACCTCCATCTATGGAGTCTGATTATGCAGTTCGATATGAACAAAAGTCTCGAGAAACCCACCTTAGATGGCGGGCTCTGTCGGGTTGATGAGCTTGATGTTATTACTGAGGGAGTTTATGAAGAAATCCTTCTTGATGACTCTTTGAAAATCATCCTCACAACCACAAATGATGATCGCAACCTGCTCGAAGAAGTTTCAAAAGAGTGTGCGCAAATGCTTAAATAAGGCCGAGGATTATGCAAAATTTGTGAATTATCTGGACCTGAATGAGGAAACTCACATCCCTAATCCTCCAAAAGATACCTTGGCAGCTATAAACGACCCATGGAGCGAGCTCAAAGCTCGAAAAGTCGAGCTCAAACCTCTTTCTGATGGGCTCAAGTATGCTTTTCTTGGACCAAACTCAACTTACCCTGTCATCATAAATTCTGGCTTAAGTAGAGCTGAAACTACCAAGCTGTTAAATGTGTTAAGGAAGTATAGGAAAGCCATAGGTTATTCCCTTGATGGCATACAAGAAATCTCCCCAGACCTCTGTATGCATAAGATAAATCTTGAGGACAATGCCAAGAAGTCGATTGAAAGCCAAAGGAGGTTGAACCCAAACCTTATGGAGGTGGTAAAGAAGGAGATCATGAAACTTTTGGAGGCAGGAATCATATTCCCTATCTCGGACAGCACTTGGGTTAGTCCTGTGCATGTTGTCCCGAAGAAGGGAGGAGTGACTGTTATCAAAAATGACAAGGATGAAATGATTGCTACAAGAACAGTGACGGGACATCGAATGTGTATTGATTACCGAAAACTGAATGCAGCAACTCGGAAAGATCATTCATTGACCAAATGCTAGAAAGATTGGCAAACCACGAATATTACTGCTTTCTAGATGGTTATTCCGGATTTTTCCGAATTTCAATTAGACCTGAAGATCAAGAAAAGACGACATTTACCTGTCCATACGGAACTTTTGCCTATCGGCGAATGCCTTTCGGATTGTGTAATGCACCTGCAACCTTTCAGCGGTGCATGATGTCTATTTTCACTGATTTTTTCGAAGATTTCATGGAAGTCTTCATGGATGATTTTTCAGTCTATGGATCCTCTTTCGACAGATGCTAGGCAAACTTAGGGAAAGTTTTGCAGCGCTGTGAAGATAAGCATCTTGTCCTTAACTGGGAAAAATGTCACTTCATAGTCCGCGAGGGAATTGTGCTTGGACATAAAATATCTGGAAAAGGTATTGAAGTTGACAAAGCAAAGATTGAAGTCATGACTAGACTACAACCTCCAACTAATGTGAAGGGAATCCGAAGTTTCCTGGGGCATGCCAGATTCTATAGGTGATTTATAAAAGGCTTCTCAGAGATAGCTAGACCTCTCACACGTCTGCTCTGCAAGGAAACGAACTTTGAATTCGATTATGAGTGCTTGGCAGCATTTCATAAGATCAAAAACGCCCTTGTCTCCACTCCAGTTGTGCAACCACCTGATTGGGAACAACCGTTTGAAATCATGTGCGATGCAAGTGATTTTTCTGTTGGAGCTGTGCTTGGTCAGCGGAAAGAAAAGAAACTACACGCAATCTACTATGCGAGTAGAACTCTGGATGAAGCTCAATGTAATTACGCGACCACGGAGAAGGAGTTTTTAGTCGTCGTTTTTTGCATTTGAGAAGTTTCGATCTTTCTCGTAGGATCTAAGGTTACATCCATACTGACCATGCTGTAATCAAGTATCTCATGTCTAAGAAAGATGCCAAACAGAGGCTGATCAGATGGATACTCCTGCTGCAAGAATTTGACATTGAAATTCGAGATCGGAAAGGAGCAGATAATGGAGTAGCAGATCATCTTTCTAGAATTCGAGTGGAAGAGAAACTCCATTTGAATGATAGTTTGCCAGAAGAAAATGTTTACGCTATGGAGACTATACCTATTACCGTGCAAGAAAAGCCATCCCAACCTCCTATACGGCGGTCATATGCTTTTGACACCCCATGGTTAAGGCATATAGCAAATTACTTAGCCGTAGACATCGAACCTCCACAATTCTTTGGCTATAAAAAGAAGAAATTATTAAAGGAAATCCGGCATTATTTCTGGGACGAAGATTATCTCTATAGGATATGTGTATATGGTTTATTCAGAAGGTGTGTGGCTGAAGAAGAAATAGAAGGAATACTGTTTGGAAGCAATAGTTCAGCGTATGCAGGACATTTCGCGACCTACAAAACGGTTTCAAAATTTCTTCAAGCAGGATTTTGGTGGCCTACAATGTTCAAAGACACTCACGCCTACATCTCACGCTGTGATTCATGCCAACGAATGGGCAACATCAGCAAGAGGAATGAGATGCCTGAAAACTTCATTCTCGAAGTCGAAATCTTTGATGTATGGGGAATTGATTTTATGGGACCTTTCCCAACTTCTTTCGGAAATCAATACATCTTAGTAGCGGTAGACTATGTCTCTAAATGGGTAGAAGCAATCGCCAGCCCTACTAATGATGCAAAAGTGGTTATAAAGCTGTTTAAATCAATCATTTTCCCTCGTTTTGGAGTTCCTCGAATTGTGATAAGCGATGGAGGATCCCATTTCATCAACAGAGTCTTCAAAAATCTGCTAAAAAAGAATGGAGTCACACATAAAGTTGCATCTCCATATCACCCTCAAACAAGTGGACAAGTGGAAATCTCTAACAGAGAGATCAAGTCGATTTTACAAAAGACAACTGGTGTTAATCACAAAGATTGGTCTGAAAAACTCGACAATGCACTTTGGGCCTATCGGACGGCATACAAAACTCCTTTAGGGACCACGCCGTTCAACCTTGTTTATGGAAAAACATGTCACCTCCCTGTAGAGCTGGAGTATAAAGCGCAATGGGCTATAAAGGAGATGAACATGGACTTTAAGGCAGCTGGAGAAAGAAGAATGCTTTAAATGCACGAATTAGAAGAAATCCGCCATAATGCCTACGAAAACTCCAAGATATACAAGGAGAAGACAAAGGCATATCACGATAGAAGGATCACACATCAGTCCTTTGCTCCAAATGACAGAGTTCTTCTTTTCAATTCTCGCCTTAAGCTTTTTCTAGGAAAGCTAAGATCTAGATGGTCTGGACCTTTCACAGTAAAGGAGGTCAAACCGTATGGAGCACTCATTCTTTGGGGTAAGAAAGGAGATACATTTGTCGTCAACGGACAACGTGTAAAACCATACCTCGCAGAAGAAGAAGAAAGAGAAGCAATGCTCTTGGCAGACCCGCCGGGCTAGAGTGATATATTCATAAATTGCATCATTTAATGTACATATTCTAGTCCAAATCATGTCTCATTTGCATGAATTTTAGGTCTTTAGGCATTGTTTTAGGACTTAGGAGATTGCTTTAGGTCCAAGAGAGTTTTGCATGTTTTGGAGTGTTAAACAGGTGCTTTTGGAGTTTATTTGGAGTGGAGGATGTGATTCAGATGAAGAAATGTAGTTGAACTTATCAAAAATGGAGAAAAGGAGCAATTTTTGGTTTCTCGGCAAAATGAGGTACTGATGGCCGAAGATTCTCGGCCATAATCCTTCCCGCGGGTAGCTTTCTCGACCAAAAACACGTACCACAGTCAAGTCTCTCGGCCAAAAATCCTGGGTGCAGATACATTTCCGAAATCACGTCACCAGAAGCTCTTGCCGGCCGATTCAGCTTACAGGGTCTTCAGCAAAGTTGGAGATAATTGAGTCCAGAACCCAGGACAGGTTGAATAAAGGCATTTGGAGCACTGAGCTGAAAGATACGATCACCGGAAGACAGACCTCTCTCGCATCCATTCCGGAGCAATCCGATACTCCTGAATGATCGCCTGTTCGGCGAACCTTCCGATCCGATTCAGTTGTCGGGGGCTTCATAAAAGTTTAAGAAGATTGGATCATGGTTCCAGAGCAAGTGGAATCATGGAATTCGGACGCGTGAGCAGAAAGTTAAGCTCGTCGGAAGAAACTCCTGTCTCGCTGCCGTCTTGGACCGACCCGATGAGCTCCGAAGAATGCGAAGGACGGCGCACTTTCAGGCCGATTCGGTTTACTTCATGAGAATCCGAGATATTTGAGTCCTCTTTCCAGAACGTCCAAGATCATTCAATTCGGATCTATGAGCAAGAAGGTAACGTTTCCGGAATGGATACATGTCTAGGCGCCTCTCTCTGATCGTGTAAATGCACTGCGATGATGAGCCCTCCAGGAAGCCTTCCACTTCCCAATCGCCGAAGCTTTCTTCACCAAAGTTGGAGATATACGAGTCTTCTGTTTTCTATGAAACTGGAATCACACAATTCGGACCAGTATCCTGGAAGTTACGCCTCCTGGAATGCAAAGTGGTCCAAGCTGCTCTGAATGCTGCGAGATAGCCTTGAGACTTGGTTAACTCGCAGGCCTGAAGATGAATGCCTGGAAATTGACGTTGCGAGTTGAGAAGTGCGGGTAAGCTATCACTGAATAAGGTATGAGGCTCCCGAGCAAGAAAAATGCTAATTCCACAATCATGCAACTTAGGCATGCGAGTTGGCCGTGCTTGAAACTAAGCCGCACGATCACTCGCAATCTACTCCGACTTGGGCATGCGGCTTGGGAATAAGGGATGACCAAGTCGCCTTGGTCCTGCGAGTTGAAGAAGAAGAAGATTAAGCCGCACAAAGACTCGAAAAACACACCTACTTGGGCGTGCGGCTAAAACCAAGCGATTTAAGTCTCACAAGACAAGTTCTTCACCTGTGCGACTTGGGCATGCGACCTGGGAGACACTGGACCAACCCGCACATTCCCCAATTTACCCACTAAAGCCGGGTCAGGACCCGGTTTGTTCCGGGCTGACCCGGTTCATTAGCACTTAGTATATATAGCTTTTTGGAGAAAAACCCTAGACATCTGATCTTCTACTTAGTTTTCTCTCTACTTTTCTTTCCTTTTTAGTGTAAAGTTTTTGATTAAGAGATATCTGAAGGATTTGATCATTCCAAAGCTGCTTCTTATCATCTCATCATCTCATTTCTGCTTCTAATCATGATTAACATCATCTCTTGCAAAAAATTAGATGTGTTCTTCATGATTAGTGAGTAGTCATCTTTTAAACTTCTAGGTGTGTAGATTAGGGTGCTTAGATGTAGATTAATGATTGTTTAAGCTTAGATTCTCTTCTCCTTTCCTTATTTAGCTGATCCTAATGCTAGATCCTTGCACATCACTTGGGTCTAGAATCTGGGTTTTTCATGCACCAAAAGTGTTTGATGAAATGCCTGAATGAAAGCTAACTAAGGGTTTATGCATCAATGCCATGGGAATGTTTGTTAATTGCATAAATGACATATTAGAGTTGATTCTTAATGCTTACTAGTTCATATTTCACAAATGGGAATTTGGTTTGAAAATGGATTAGTATAGAGATTAATACCTTCATGAGGGGATTAATCTAGCTTTAAACTCTAAGTTGATTGGATTAGAGATCATGTGCTTGCTTGCTATGTCTTTCTGTATAAGATTCAGTCTTCTTGGTTGAGAGATTGTTTGGTCACTTATTAGGCTTGATGCATTATGCTTGTTGATTGCTTGATTATATCTAATGGTTGTTAGACTTGATTAAGTGATTAGCAAAGGGATTATTGTCATGGGAATGAATTAATCTGATTAAGAAGCCTAGACTAAAGAGTAGCAAGTGTTGCATTATGTTCTTAGCATCATGATTCAATATCTAAAGCACCCTAATCAATGATCACATCTAGAGGTTTATCATCTTTATTGTCACCATCATCTTGTTGAGCTTGCTTTAATTAGTTCATTCATCATAGATTGCTTGTTCCTTGTTTATATTTTCACTTGTTACTTGTCACCAAATCTTTCTTGTTTCACTTGAGTTAAGAACTTGTCACATAAACTAGTGTCTAGCAAACACACATTTGGATTGATACCCTTTGTACTACAAGTGACATAAGGGATTGATAACCCTTACAAAGAGCCTTGAAAACTCTTAGTTATCATAGAGCATCAGCAAAGTCAAGCTAATGACTTTAAGCAAGCGCTTAGTGGGAGGCAACCCACTTGCTATTTTACTTATTCTCTTTGATTTGCCTTTTTCTATTTTTGCTGCTTTGTTTTTGTTTTCTATAATTTCAGGTTTTTAAGCGAAGAACGAATAAGAGGTGAACAGAAATCACGAACCAGAAAGCATATCACCAGGTAAGTACACCTAAACATTCCAAATTTCAGTCCATCATTATCCCATCCTCTCAAAGATTTCTCACACTGGGGGCAGTGGGATTTAAGTCTGGGGGAGGATGTTCATCCTTTACTAATGAAATTTGGTTTGTCTTGAGTTTGTGTTTCATAAAAAGTTTTCAAAACGGTTTTCAAAACAGGAACGCTGGAACAAAATCGTGTGCTTCTAGACCTTACATGTTAAGTTCTTTTGTGGTTAATACTAAACTAGGCGGTAGCTAGAGTACTTGCACTACGAACTCTCATCAGAGGATTTCTATTCATGGAGATCTTTTCCGCCAGGATACACTAGCTCATTCTACTTGAACATAATCTTGACATCTAATTTTCTCATCATTGGTTTTAGGCAGGCATCATGATATACATCTAGGAAATCTTTACATCATTGTTACCACTCTTTGTTGTCCTAGATGGCCAGTTCATCTTTAGCTGGTACCACACCTTTTACCCCAAACAATCATTTCAAACCTCATGCATTCTCTCTTTAATTCTTTTGGCAGATATGTGCAAAAACGCCGGAGAGTGAGGAACAACATGGTTTTCAGTCACTCAAGAGAAAGACTGAAGAAATTTGGTAAAGAGGAGTATCAGCAATCCTATCAAGCTTAATGGTGCCTCAAAAAGCTCATTCATAAAGGTAATTTTCGTGATCCTAAGACTCTATGTCTAAAGGCGGTTTTCCCTTTCCAAAAAAAAAAAAATCGAAAAAAAAGAAAAAATGAAAGGAAAGGAAACCAAAAGCCTAAAGAGTCTAGGATAACCGAAATCATTGGAAGCAAAGGCTACAAGTATTCATATGTAAGGATTGGTTTTAAAACCTGGACAAAAATCTAAGTTTGGGGGAGTCATGAGGAGAACCTGAAGAAAGGAGATCAAAAATCTTAAGGCAAGAAGAATGTGACTGGAAACTGTGGGGGCATTTACAGTTACATCCTCTCTTGCTGTTTTGCATAATGTCTTGTCTTTCCAGAAAAATGTAACCTTAAAAACTAAGAACATCACCCCTAAAAGAGCCATTTTGAATACCTAGCCTTGATTGCTTTACTAAAGTCCCTTTGATGAGAACCATTTTAGCTTTTGAATGAATGTTAAGAGCTAGTTGACTGGAAGATAAGTTTAAGTATCTAGACTTTCGCATGACGGATCAACGGACCAGTTATGCCTGTACTTTGGTGAAAATTTTCTAGACTATACCCAATTTGAGCATAATGACTAAACTCTGGTTTGGAAGTATTGTCTCTGAGATTTTGTTAGTTCCTGCGATTTTCAAACCTCTTCTCTAGGTTCATATCTTTTGTTTTGTTTGAGGACAAACAAAGGTGACAAACAAAGGTTTAAGTCTGGGGGAGTTGATAACCTGATTTTGACTATTTTTATGGATCACTTTTAATATCTTATGCAGGTGTTTTCACTCATATTTAAAGGTTTTTAATTGATTTCCATATTTTAGAATCTCAAAAGAGTTTTCAGGTTATTTTGACAAAAGGAATGTACTTGGGAGCAAAAAACATAACTTTGGATAAATTCAGACCGTCGGAAGTTGGGTAACAAACGGAGGCTTTCCCACCGTCTGATCATCCCCAAGTTTTGACACAAGATAGAGGAGACAAGCAGCTTTCCAATATAAGTGGAAACAAAACAATCCAACGGTTAGATCTCCAGATATGGTCGATACACTGAAGGAAAATCATCACAGTCAGAAGCTCACCCGCGGCCAAAACATCATCCGCCGGGGGTGCGAAATTTTTGACCGCGGGAAGCTCGATTCCGAGCCTCAGAAGCCCATATCAAAGCCCAAGTCACTCCCATCATTATTCCTGCAAGCCCTAGGCGTTCCCGAGGACTCAAGACACTATATAAACCCCTTAAGTCATTTAGAAGGGTGTGCCACATCTTTCACCAGGAACTCTAGAAGAGAAGTTCGCCCAGAAGAGGAGCCACCGAGAGGGGCACCATCGGCCGTCCTTCTTCAACCTGTTCTTCATTTCTAAACTCTGTCTATTTCAATTCTCTACAATTCTAAATACTCTTGTGATGTTGAATTCAACTATGTCTCAGTAGTTTCTCAGTTGGGGTTTTAAAGGATTTTTCAAAGAGAATTTCATGTCTTGATCTCATGCTTTATTCGATTTAGGGTTCAAAGTCTTCTAGGAGTCCTTCGTTCATTCTTGTTACCTATGCTGTTTCTGTTTCTAACCGCTTAGAAATTGATCTCAGTAATTGGAGCCACGAGAGTGTTGTATCAAATTACTAGACCTAGAAGTGATCGAGCGAATTCACTATAGGAGACGAAAGCTACCTACAGAGAATCGCAAGCGTGGATGAATTCTGTTTTTTAATGCATGATCTTATTCGCAGCATGAGATCGAGAGTTAATTGCTGTGTTGAGTGATTAGATGATTAGTGTGACGACAGTTGGCTAATCTTACATGTGTCTATTCTAGTTCGGGAACCTCACTAGTTGATTTCCTTTATCGATTTGTTTGTCTTTTTATCAATTCATGAACCCCTGCGAAAACCCTTTAGACCCAGCGATTTGTTCCTATTGTTTTACAACCTTTATATTTTGATTTACACTTAGATTTAGTGACACCAAAACCAAAAACCCCCATTTGCTTGTTCTACTAGTCTTAAGTCTTGATTGATTCGCACTGAAAGGTCAAAATCTCTGTGGTTCGACCCCTTAGTACTACAACGTACATCTGTGCACTTGCAGATATTTAGGGTTATAAATTTAAAACGTGAAGCTAGAAGTAACCCTTGATTCTCTTAGCATCAAGTCACGCAGCAGACACATCAAGTTTTTGGCGTCGTTGCCGGGGAAAGCACGCGTTTTCTTTTCTGCAAAACCCTAAGAAAAGTTGGTAAATCGACTCTAGAACCCTTTTTCTGCATATTTCCATTTTTCGGTTCTTTTGTTTCCATTCCTGAAGCAATGGACCCTATAAATCGAAATCCCTACTATGAGGGAGGTTTTTACAACATTCCTCAAGCCACCAGACGCAGAGAAGAGCAATACATACACGATCTCTACGACAAAGTTCGAACCTTAAACTACTGAACGTTCCTGAACCCCTACATGCCTCCAATGGTAAACCCTAAATCACCTATGCATCTCCTACCTCACCAGATTCTCCAGCAAGATGAGAACGTCCAGCTCAGTAATCGATTGAGTCAGCTTGAAACGGTGATCATGCAATTTATCGCAGTTCAAGCTGTATCAAGAGCCGCACTTCACGAGAAAATTGACAACATGTTGACTCACTTTAACAAAAAGCTCAAAGATCTTTCTGCTCAAGTTAAAACCAGCGAGAATCAAGCAAACAAAGACGCCGAGACTATCAAGGAGAGGATAGAAACGGTCGTAGGACGAGTCGGAGAGAAAAAAGGCAGCATTCGCAAAGTTAGTGGAAACATCCGCACCTTAGAGATCAAACTCGATGGAGCAGAAGAAACTATCAATGATCATAACAACCAAACCTACTCCTACGTGGAAGAGATTTGGGATGGAGTACACAAGGTTCGAGACAAGACAGAAGAGATCGACTCAACCGTGGACAAGGTAGTTTATGCTCTTGATGAAGTCGAAGAGATTGTCGAAAAGCTTATGCAAGGACGCGAGATGCATGGTTCGACGCTTCCCATCAAAGATCTTGACCTCAAAGAAGAGGAAATAGAGTTGAAAGATCCAAAAATCAGTTTAGATGGCAAGGGAGAAGATGAAACAACTGAACCATCTCGGAGACTCTCATCCATGGTCGCAACTCCCGCGACCGCGGCCAACAACCCTCCGGCCGCGGTCGTGAGTCTCCTATCTGCGGAAAATAGCCCTCCTCCTGCGGTCGTATGTCTTTCACCCGCGGCAAACCATCAGTCAGATTTGCATCAGCCTTCTCCGATTCTCACAGGTCAGTGTTCATTAGATGCACCTGCTGGAATGGCCAGGACTCTTTTTCTTGAGCAAACAGTGTACACTATCAGCTCCAAAACATCTCAAGAAGAAGATGAGGTACTTCCCTGCAACATAATTTTAGCATATGAAGATGAATATGAAGGATAATACCTTGAGGACGAAGACTATCGTCTGTTCATAGAAGGAGGCAATCCAGACAAATTGGTGGAATTAGGAGCACCAATCTCCAGGGAAAGACTCATTGAATTCAACAAGTTTGTGAAAAGGATCCCTCTTTATACAGGATTCGATTATATATGGCATCTTGGTTGCTTAAAAGTTTTCTTTAGGTACAGAAAGGAGACAAAGGAGGATATCCGAACCTACTTTGGGAGAGCCAGACGCCTATCCCTTCCCAGGACATCACCTGATGCTGCAATTTATTCAATTCACCTTCAAAGACCTGAAGAATGCAGCTACTACACCAACAAAATCAGCAAAGAAAAGCTTGATGAGTTCAATGAAGTAGTTCGAAATTTACCTGAAGGAATCACCTTTGCCAGAGCTTGCAAGGACTTCATGATAGGCCACTACTTCTGCGAGAGCAAGGAATTAATCCCTGAAATAGAAGACTTGTTCAATCATGCCAGAAGAGGTAAACCTGTTCAAACACTTCACAAAATCGAAGGTGCAGGTCAGTTTCTCATATCTTGTTCTATTAGAGGTGAAATGTTTAAAAACATACTTTGTGATTCTAGAGCTTGTCTTAACATGATGTCCAAAACTGTGGCCAACACGCATCCTACCGCGGCCGGGACATCTTGATCCGCGGCCAGCACCATCCGGCCTTCCTTGGCCACTTCAACATCTACCTTAATTCAAATCCAGAAAATTGGATCAAGCACCACTCCATATCATCTACAATCCACCATTCAACATCCAACCACCACCACAACCACCTCACATTCCATCACCAACACCAGGTAAGTTTTCTTTTCTTTAATCTTTTTAAATTTTTCACATACTCTATTTCTCGTCCTTGCCTGGTTTATTTCACACTGGGGACAGTGTGATTTAAGTTTGGGAGAGCATTTCATATCTTTCTAACCACATTTTCTTGCATGAGCCTTTGCATTCTGCATTTTTCTTTAAAAAATTTTGATTTTTTTCGGTTTTTCTTAAAACTTTTCAAAAGTATTTTGAGTTTCAAAAAGTGTTTTCAAAGGTCAAATACAATTTGAGGGAATAATGACAAAATCGATGATGATGACCAACCTGTTTCCTTCTACACCATCAGCTCATAAAAAGCTCTTTCAAGGTTTAGTACTAGACTAGGCGGTAGCTAGAGTACTTACACTACGAAATCGTCAGAGGACTTCTATTCATGGAGATTTTTTCTAATAGGATATACTAGCTCATCTTACTTGGACTTAATCTTGACATCTAAATTTCTCATCAATGGTTTTAAGAAGACATCATGATATACATCTAGGACATCTTTACCTTATTGTTACCACTCTTTGTTGTCCTAGATGACCAGTTCATCTTTAGCTGGTACCACACTCTTAACCCAAACCATCATTTCAAACCTCATACACTCTCTTTTAAGTCTATGTTGACAGATATGTGCAAAAACGCCGGAGAGGGAGGAACAACATAGTTTTCAGTCACTCAAGAGAAGGACTGAATGAAACCAGAAAGGAAGTGTACCAAGCAATCTCAGCAAGCCTCATGATGTCTTAAAAAACTCATTCTTAAACGTAATTTTCGTGCTCCATAAGACTCCAAGTTAAAAGGCAGTTCAAAAAAAAAACGAGAAAAAGAAAGAAAGGAAAGGAAACCAAAAGCCTAAAGAGTCTTAGAAGCCAAAATTATTTGAGCCAGGGCAATAGGTATTCACTTAAGGAGTTATGGATTCACAACGTGGATAAAAATCTAAGTCTGGGGGAATTATAAGGAAAACCTGAAGAAGGAGATCAGAAATCTTAAAGCAAGGAGAATGTGACTGAAAACTGTGGGGGCATTTACAGTTCCATCCTCTCTTGCTGTTTTGCATAATGTTATGTCTCTCCAGAAAAAGGTAACCCTAAACACATTAAGCCTTACCATTAAAAAACCTTTTGATACCTAACTTTGAATGCCTTGTTTAATATCCTTTTGATGAGAACCACTGAATTCTTTAATGAATGTTAAGAGCTAGTTGATTGGAAGTTAGTTCTAAGTGTGTGGATTTTCGCATGACGGACTAGTTATGTTTGTATTTTGGTGAGAATATTCTAGACTTGATCTGATTGATGCATTGTCCATAATTAAGGTGTAGAAGTATGGTTGCTGATATTTTTAAGTTCCCTCTCATTTCTGTTGAATGATACTTTTCCAGATTGGATCTTGTTTTGTTTGAGGACAAACAAAGTTTTAAGTCTTGGGGAGTTGATAACACCTGATTTTGACCCATTTTCACCAATGATTTTAAATGTTTTTTCAAATGTTTTAATAGGAACTTTTATTATGATTTCCATGTATTTGTAGTTTCAAGGCTCTTTTCAGAAAACTTAGGAAAAATGATGGCAAAATAGAAGAAATCCACTTTTTCAGCTTAAAATCAGACCGTCAGAAGTTCAGCCTCAAATGAAGACTTTCTCACCGTCCGATCCAGCTCAAATTTGGAGACAACCAAGAGGAGACAACCAGCTTTCCATAACACTTTACATCACAAAGATCCAACGGTGCAATCAAAAGACACATGGAGAACAAGTTGACCCAGTTCACCAGTCCCGGAAGACTCTCACCCGCGGGAAAACCATGTTTCACCTGTCCTGGAAGACTCTCACCCCCGGTGGACCTTAGCACGAGCCATAAGGCCCAACATCAAATCCCAATTCGCCATTCCTCTTCAGAAAAGCCCTAAATGAGACCTGGAAGACTCTAGGACCTATAAATACATTTCTTAGCAGCCCTAAATGGGTGTGTGCTCCTGTAATGAGATTTTGAGCCACCAAACTTTGTTTTCTAGGGTTAGGAGATGGAGATGGGGATTCTTCCCTATATCCATTGTTCTTTCTCCTTTTTATCTTATTAACTTTTCTGTTTCATTCTTTTGCATTCTTCTATGTCTTTTATCATTCATTGCATCATGTAGATTAGTCGCAGAGAGTCAAGTTGTTTGAATATTTCGATAGGCATACATATTGATTAGGATTTCTATAGTTCTAAACCATATTCTGGATCTCATCTCTTCTAAGTTGTTCATATTGCATGAGATTAGATTCATGACCTATTCTCTGAGCCTATAATCGATCAGAGCCATGAGAGTGTTGTATCAGATCATCCGTACCTACCTTCAGAAGAACATAGTCGGTATAGGAGTCGAGAGCTACCTATAGAGAAGATGTGAGCAGACGATTTCAATGTCTAATGCATGATCTTATTTCTGGCATGGAGCGAGAGTTAATTGTCAGCTCTGAGTGATTAGTTGATTAAGATGGCGAGAGTTGGTTAATCATACATTTATCTAATCTAGTTCCATGCAGATCCCAGAAACAGATGAATTAAAGATAAATCGCCCAGAAGCTAATTGGAAGTGCCATCATACATCGATTAGAGTAAACCGGAGAAGTCTAAATCGCCATCTATGAGTTTAAGAGTTTTTAGTTTGAGTCGATATGCTTGAGATATTCTTTTAACAATTCATCCTGCATTGCATTTTATTTCTTGTGAATATTAGTTTAGGTTTAGTTTAGAACTCTAAAGCAAAAACCCCAAATTCTCATTGGTTTATAACTTTGCTTACTTTCTCAGTTTGTTGTTTCTCGCAGATTAGACATCCTCCATGGGGATCGACACCCTAAGTCGTACAACGTACATCTGTGCACTTGCAGACACTAGGGTTTTATAAATTTAAAACTTTTGGAGGACCAACAGGCTTGTTAAAAACAAACCTTAGGCCCGCAAGCCCATCACTTTAGAAGGAACTTAATGGAATTGACAGCATTTCGTGTAGTCAAAATTTTATGGAAGAAGGAAATGTTTTGATCCCCGAGCTGGAGCCACTTTCTAGACTTTGTTCTCAAGAAACTTTCCTCCGCAAGGCAAAGAGAAGACCAAGACTCTCTGGATTCTCTCTCGTTTATTAGATTAAGTGAAAAAGGATCCTCTAGAGCTAGGAGCTGACGATCCTTGAGCAAAGAATGAGCAGTTGAGACTCTTTTCTCAATGTCACAAAATTTCTCTCTAAAGTTCTCTTTGCAGAGGGACTTCGACGGCTTCTTAATGGACTTGAGTTTGAAGCAGAAACTTGTAAGAGAATAAGCAGGGCATCCTGCATCAGACCAAGCTTTTTGCAGACATGGCATGAACAAAGGATGCTTAATCAGGAAACTGAACACTTTGAATGCTCTCGAGCTGAATCTCAGGGGATCAGTAGCAAGCTTGAAAAATCCCAAAGAGTGGTCAAAAAATTAGGGGGCCTCAAAGGAACAAAGACTTGATGAAAATTTAACCATCCAAGCACCATTAACAGACAAGGATTAAGTTTCTTACCAACTGGATCAGAGGGAAGAGATTTTGGCCAGGTGAATTTTTAGGACCCTGGAAAGGAAGATCAAATAGGCCGACTTCATCTAAACAGTCCTGAAACCTTCTTATTACAGGTGAAGATCTGACAATGGACGGGTTAGACGTTTCCAAATGGTGGAGGATTTTGTTGAAATCCCTATTGACGATCCAAAAGACATATCCGCTAAAATGAAAGAGTCCTCAATGCTTCTAAAAAAGACCACAGATTTCTCCTTTCCTCTTCAATATTAGATGCATAAATGATAGTATAGACAAGTTTGGAGCCATCCTCTAGGGTGATATCGCAGGTGATAGACTGAAGATCAGCCACCAAAAAAATAACAGAAATATGAGCTTTATAAATTATCCAGATTTTCTCCAGATCTGAATAAACATAATTAGATAAAGCAGTCCATTCAGGACCAATGGAGGACAAAACTTGGTTCTTATTTATTTCCTCAGCATGCATTTCCACAAGCGCTAAAAAAAAAAAAGAAATATTAAGTGAGAATTCAGCCAGGATATAATAGGCTGATGCTTGGTGGTTTCGTTTAAGCCCTGCATGTTCTTAAAAATGTACCCAACTTAAAAGATTAGTTCGAGACTTCGAGTAACGATCCCCTCTAGAGAAATAACTAATGCCACTGTTGAAAGGAGATCTTTGATTGTACCTCTTTTGCTTCTTCTTGTTCTTGTTTGAAGAAGATGAAGGAATCGTAGGCTTACTCTTGACAAGGGGTGTAGCCACTTCTACAGAAGGGATAGTGGGCGTCTCATGAGACTCCAAGGCACCATACATGTTATGAGAAGAATTTAGGGGGGAGGAATGAATAAGCAGCTGCTTCGAGGCAACAAGGTTTCTAGCTGGGATAAAAAGAGACTTCTCACCAATACCCGAAGCAATCTTGTAGATTGGAGGCGGACTGACATAAAAAATGCTAGCATCCGTAGGGCATTGAACCTTTGAAGAACTGATCGGATCCGATATAGAAACAGAATTTGACTGAGAATCACCAGGCTGAGCAACCTCCCGAGGATCCCCTGACGAGGCAAATAACACAGAATCCAACGCTACCAGCAAAGCGCCTTGGACAGAGACCTTCTTTCCTTGAGATTCAACACCTGGCTTCCTTTTGTCTTCTGGGAAACCTGGGGTGAAAAGAGGAAAAGAGCAGGACCATGACCAAACTCATTACAATTAGGAAAAAAGGCGGAAGCCAGGGATAAATCACCCTGACAACGTCGATCCCACCATCATCTCTTTTAAGCTCTAACTCTTTGGGGAGCGGGAGAGGGAAGAGGAAGTGGGGAAGGGGGGAAAGGGGAGGGGGAGGTTTTGGGGAAGCTTTGAAGAGCAGAGAGGAAGGGGGAGGCGTAAGGCAAGACATAATTCTCGTCGGTGGCCATGCAGCTCACCAAACGGCGGCGACTAGGAAAAAAAAAAACATAATCGCCTTTTTTGCACTCAGGAGAAAGAGGCTTGATTGCGTCCACTCCTAACACAATAATAACGGAAAATTGGTTTTTTCAGGCTTGAACTTTTGGAAAATGTTAAATGTATACTTAAACTTATGTACAGTGCTTGATCATACTTAATCTATATTAACATTTGAAATGCATACTTAATCTTCGTTTTTATTTGAATTTCGTCTCTAAACTTTATTTTTTGTGCGTAAAACAATTACTAACCAGACGCTGTTAATTGTTCTGTCAAGTTTTGTTTATGTGTCGTCCACATAAGAGACGATGTTGTTTTGGGTTTCTTCGGTTTCAGATAAAAAAAAATGCAAAGGATGTCGTTTGAATAATTTCTAACCTCGCTTTTCCGACCTGTAACAAGCAGAGAGTGTGTGTTAAGCCTGACAGATCTTTTTACTTATTGCAAAAAACAGAAAAAAAAAAGATCATTTTTGGTCTTCTCACTAGTTCAATGTGATGAATTGATCCACGTGTTTCATCAAGTCTACTCTGCAACTCGTCCCACTTCTTCTTCCTGTGTTCTTCGTTCTCCATCTCGCTCCCTTTCTCACCCAACTGCTGATACATAGCTGCATTTTCACCAATAAAATTGTGCTTTGGACTCATTTTTTCTAAAAACTCAACTTCTGTTTTCGACAAAACTCTGTTAATAATAAACCTGTGAAGATAGAGAGAATCTATAGCTGAGTTGGGATATCAGAGAGTTTCTTTGCAAGTGTGAGAGTATCTCCCTGGCTTGTACGGTGTCGTGTAAGCAAAGAGCCATACAGCTAATATTACCTAATGTCAGAGGAACAAGATTGATTATACATACAGAGCTGGTTAACTCAGATAAAGATGCAGGCTCTATATCACACTCACGAACACATAATATAGAAAAACATATAAAAAATTACCCAAACTGCTAGAAGAAGATATCGGTCTCGAACAAGAATGTACAGGTTGAAGGTCTGGATTTACAAATCCCTAATTCGTCTCTGAGTTAAGTGAGGGGTTGAAGACGAAGATCAGTCAAAACGGCGTGGTTTTGCTTTTTTCCCCCATAATTATAAGAGTAACGACGTCGTTTCGTATTTTTTTTTTAAACCGAGAAAACCCAATACAACGTCGTCCCTTATGTGGCATCCACGTAGACATTGTTTAACGGAGAGTTAACAGCATTTACTAAAAAGTTGGTTTGTGCCATTAAAATGAAGATTAAGTATGAATTTCAAATATTAATATAGATTAAGTATGATCAAGCACCATACATAAGTTTAAGTATACATTTAACATCTTCGGAAAGTTCGTGTCTGAAAAAGCCAATTTTTCACCTTTTGGCTAAGACAATCTATGTTTATTTATTACATTTTAGTACATGCATAGAAGATAATTATCCCAAATTTATATTCTTTACTTTAATTTCCGGTGTGAGATTGAGAAAAGGAGAATATAAATTATGAAAAATTCGCTTTCCCAAAAATTTTAGTATAAAGAAACTCAAATCTTTTTCATTAATTGCAATAACTCAGACGACAAAAAAAAAATTGCAATAACTAAACATAGTAATACACAGATTTTGTTATTCAAGACGATACACACTCCTTCAAAGACAAAATTTAAACCAATTAATTTAAAAATGACGAGACTGAAAGAATTAAATATTTTGCGCTATATCGCGTAGCCATAGTTGAATCAAGAGCACAGGTTCGGAGGAATCGAAAGCTTATTTTGATATATAATTTGTCACTTTTACATATTTTATTGTAAGAATTATCAAAGAAAATAATTTTGTTTGTTAAAGGTTACTAAAGGAAATAATACAAAGTCTTATCAAGTGTGACTAATTATTTTGCAGATAATCTTAAGGACCCAACGAAAGAAGAAAGGAATATGGAACACAATCCCAAAACAATCTTCGGGAAGACTGACTACGATGGTGCAACACTTCTTTGTGACCTCTCTGAATCTGAAGTGCGTTATTGCTTTTACACAATTTGGAATTGTTTTTACGTCACCTACACAAGCTAAAGGATTAGGTAATAATCCATCCTCTGATTGAGGTGCTAATGCTAATGCCGTAGATGGAGCATGTGCAAGATCATTTCTTTTCTCATTTCCATTTGTTTGTATAGATATTGATAGAATCATTATCAAAGCTAACATGATCGTCGCCCACATTCTTTGCATCTTTCTACTCTATCGTTGTTTAGTGTATTTTTTGTATGATTTGTTTTCTCTCCAAAATCACAATATGTTCCTTAGTATTTATAACTCTTGTATGGTTTTTTTTTGTTGGGTAGGTAATCTATATTTTTTCATTACATTTTAGTAAATGCATGTATAGAGTATCTGTCCCTTCATTCATATATCTTACCTTCCGGAGAAAGTTTTAGATAAGAACATTTAAATCATACAAATTTACTTACTCAAAGTGTTTACTATATATATGACTATATGTACTCAGTTTTCTTCATTAGTTGCAATAACTGGACTCAATAACACATAAATTGATTGGTCATGCCTAAATATACATTAATTTAATACCTTTCATTCCATAAAATTTGACTCAAATATTGTAAATCTCAAAAACACACATAATTTAGAACACTTTTTTATCATAATATGAAATTTAGTTGATTTTTAATTCTTCTTTAAATTAAAAACTTTAATATGTTTTATTAATTAATTTACATTAAAGTATTTTTATATATTAGAGAATATTATGAGAGAGAGAGAGAGAGATAAATTATGTACAATTTTGTAGCATTAAATCTTCCTTCTATTTTCTAAAGTTTTGCTTTTGATTCTTCCCAAGTAAATAAGATAATTATCTAGATATTATTTTCTTTTTTTTATTATTTTTTAAGATTTTATCAATGTTACATCTATTATATTATGTACAGACATTTTAATCTTGATTTTGGTTTTATATTTTAGAGTAAAAATTACTTTACTTTATGCTATTTTTATTTACAGTTTTTATTAGAAGTGAGATTAGCATTCCTAATGAGCTAGATCCATCTTAATAATTAAAGTCTGTTGATCAAGTCCAGTGAAAAAACAGACACGCTCAATCAACAAGTTTTATTATGCAGACGTCATCATTGCACCAAGCTACAGTGGTCCAAACCGGGTAGAAATCGATACGTGGAGAAACAGTTTACCAACAGTGCTCTCAGTATAGTAGATCGGCGACGAACTCATCGTTACCTACATCCGCAGAGCAGTTCGAACACAAGGCTTAAGGTTCATGCCTCCAAAAGACGCTGCAAGCACCACATCACCTTGGATACGCAGAGATCCGTCTGTTCAACCCCCGCTATAAATACGCTGTGAAAGCTCATTTATGAAGACTTTCTTTTTAGCTCTCGACATTATATTTCTCTTTTTTAATAAAACACTTAAACACTGTTGTAAAGCACACTGAGCTGATTAATATAAAGAACATGGTCCCTGACCTGTTCATCTTCGACTCAAATCTTGCCTAGAATCAAATCTCTTCTAAATTACAGAAATCTCACTCTAATCTTACTATTATCTTACTTAATCATACTTAGTGATCTCTTGAATCAACAAGTAGTGATAGAAGGAAGGAATATAGAGATTTTCTACATGCAAAGAAGATTTCGAAATGGCAGGACCACCATCCTCAGGAATTCTGAAACCAACACCACCTATCGAGCAACCAGCGGCAGCACAGGTTGTAACTCACGTGGCACTTCTGTTGCTCGCGCCGACTTTCAATTAAAACCAAAGGAGATTCCAAGACCTACGGACTCCGGGGTTCCTCCACCACAATCAGCTCCGCCCCCTGCTCCGGAGCTTGCACTGACCAGCAGTACCACTCGTCAGACCCCAAACCTCTTAATGACACCAGCTCCTTTCATATAGACGGTCCCACCTAGCTTGAGATACGCATTACAACCGGCCTGGTACATTGATTCTAGATCAACCACAGCAGTCTCTTCCGTCAAACAAGTAGTTTCGAAACGTAGAGACAACGTCTCAGGAGTGGGCGAAAAAGGATAATCAAGCCTTCTGCAAATTCCATCTAAGGAAAATGCATCCCACCGAGAAGTGTCATAAGCTCTAGGAGGCCCTCTTAGCTCAATATAATAAAGGAGAGATCAGAGTTCCTGACCAGCAGCTTTCGCGGGAAAACAATGGCCGATCTAGGATCGATAACCGACGCGGTCAGCAGGAAAATCAACGTCCGACCGATAACCAGGCTCCAAGAGATAACCGACGTCAACGATCTCCCTCTCGAGAGGAAGATAGATGGCAGCCCGCTAAACAGCAATCTGCACCGCGAAGACAAGAGTTTCCCTCTCCAGCTCGGACAATGATCGGAATGATCATGAGTTGCCTCCTCTCTTGCACTAATTCAGTTTAGTCAATCAAGTTGCACGAAAGGAAGACCACTCCGACAGAGATGTACGTGGCCAAGATAAGGGACACAAACACTCAGAATACAAGCAGAAAGGGAATCACGTTCACCGAGACAGACGTCAAAGGAGTTGACCAACCGCACAATGATCCCCTCGTCATTCAGATCCGCGTGACTGACTACAATATAACCTGGGTCTTTGTCAATATGGACAGTTCGGTTGATCTCATATTCAAAGAGACCCTCGAGCAGATAAATCTTCGTGGCATCGAGATGAAGCCATCCGTCACCCCTCTGACCGGCCTCGCCGGAGATACTATCACGGTGATCAGCACCATCAGGGTACCTGTCTAAACCCTAAGTCAGCTATCTACAACATCATACTCGGAACCCCGTGGCTACACTCAATGAAGACGATCACCTCGACCTACCACCAATGCCTCAAGTTTCCCAACCAATCCAGAACATTCACAGTATAGAGCAACCAATGGATCTTGCGTTCATCCTTCATTATCGAGCATAAAATCCATATCTCTGCCCGCACCCAGCTCTGCGCAACGATAAAAGGAAAAGGCATATCGATCTGCCAGGTTGTTGCCCCAGAGCTCCCAAGGAAACTAATCCAAGAAAACCGTCCAGCCCTCGTCATCCAGGTGAACATTGATCCGAGTAACCGCGATTGTTGCGTTAGAATCGGCGCAGAAATTGTAAGAAACATTAGAAATGAGCTCATCAAATTCCAATGCTTGGCGAGCTCATACAATCGCCGTTCTGACTACTCACCCCCTTTCGAACGATCCTCCACAGCCCAAGCTAGTCAGCAAGAATGATGAAGTAGACAGTGGAGCTTAGCGAGTATGACATCGACTACCGCAAATGCACCGTTGCAGAATACCAAGTATTAGCAGATTTCTGAGTAGAGCTATCTCTCGAGCTAGTAGGGGAGGAGCCCGACAAAAAATGGATTTTACATGTCGACAGCTCCGCCCCGAAGCACGGCTCCGGAATCGGCATATGTTTGGAGTCGCTGACCCGACCCGGCAAAACCCGACCCGACCCGACCCAAAAATACGGTTTGGTTCAAATTTGGTATTTCAATATAACCCATGATTCCTCTTCAAATTTTATTCGGGTTTCGGTTCAGTTTGGTTTTTACTCGAGAACCATTCAGATATGGAATAACCTAAAACACATTAACCATATTTTTCTATTTTTGGTTTATTGATCAATTTGGTATTATCCACTATGGGCCGAGTTGGGTCATTTCATATTATCTAATTTATTTTTGTTAATTAAGCCCACCTACAAAGAATTCACAAAGTATTTTTTTCATTGTATCGTTTTCTTCCTCTTTTTTTTTGTTAACGTGAAAAGATAATTAATATCATCTTCTTCCTCATCTCTTCTTCTACATCTCTTTTTATTCTCTTCTGATCTTCTATCATCTCATCTCCTTCTTCTCCTTCCCACCTCTAATTTTTCTATTCACTTCATCTCGCGATTAGGAGAACTCTCTCATCTCGACACTTCATCTCATCTCTCTTTCAAACCCTGGGCAAATTGAAGTATCTTCTCATGGTCCTCGTCGGAGACATCCGTTACAACTCTTAGCATCGTTATTGCAGGTCGATTCAGTGCCTCGAATAATCGATCTGACAGTGGCTTCAATTGAGGCTTGGTTGAGTTAGGGTTTGCACGACCTCCATCACCAAAGCTTTCAAAGCTGAAGCTCGTTTCTCCAACCATGGCTCACACTCCAAAACCAGAGATCGTCATATCCCATCAAATGTCTCTGACTCAACTGTCGATGGCGAGTTTTTCATCCGAATGTCGACAAAAGGCTTAATTTTGACTTACATTTCGGGTAATTCGGGTTTTTCGGGTAAAAACTCTACCCGAATTGAACCAAAAAAATTCAGTTCTACATCGGTTCTAATTTGAAATCAAGAAACCGACCCGAACCCGAAAAAGACCCAAACCAAATCAAACCAAAAAATTTCCAAGACCCATATGGGACAATTCTTCTCTATCCAAAAAATCTGAAACCTGAAAAATCCAAACCGACCCGACCCGAAGACCTGAATGCCCAGAGCTACATAGAACAATCATTCCGCCTGGCATTTCAGACATCAGACAACAAGGCAGAATATGAAGCCCTAATCGCTGGCCTGAGACTTGCAAAAGAGATCAGCATCATCACAAATCAATTTTGTGGTGAGTACGAGACAAAAAACGATCGCATGGAGGAGTAGCTCAAGGGGGTCCATGGATTAGCATCTGAGTTCTCCGATTCAGCCTCACTAAAATCCCCCAAAGTGATAACACCTCTGCTGACACTATAGCCGCCCTGACCTCTCTTTCTGACCCGATCCCAACGGCGCGTACTCCCAGTAGAAAGCATCAAGCTGTCAAAAGGAATCAGCCTAATCAATGACTTTCTTGTCAACGAGCTTGATAACAACCCTGAAGATGCGCAAGGCGATAACAACCTGCCACCTCTTCCATTGGAACCCGAGAACCCGGAGGCGAATACATATTCTGCGGTACATCTTCGACGGGAACGTACTAGAAGACCGATGGGCAGCTTGGCGATTGAAGAAGAAGTCGGCCAAATATTTCCATTCAATGGAAATCTGTTCCGATTGACCAAAACAGGTGCCCTGCTCAGTTGTCTAAACAGCGACGAAACCATCGACGTAATGAAAGAAATGCACGAAGGTGCTGAAGAGAACGACTGCAGCAGACGATCTCTCGCACTTCGGATCCGCAACCAGGAACACTATTGGCTGACAATGGTCCAAGACTGACACAAAATCGTAGCCCGATGTGAGAAATGCCAGCACCACAGGACGATGATCCACTCACCAACCGAGCTCCTCACCACCATAGAACTGCCCTACCCATTCATATGAAGGGCCATGGACATCGTAGGACTACTGCCCAGATCCCACCAAAACCGCTTCCTCCTGGTGATGACCGATTACTTCACCAAATGGGTCGAAGTTGAATCATATGCCAAGATAACCGTCAAAATGTTCGCAAGTTTGTGTGGAAGTTCATCATTTGCCACCACGGTCTGCCATACGAGATCGTCACAGACAATATCACCAAGTACACATCGATAATATTCGAGGACTACTGTGCAAAATGGAAGATCAGACTGAACAAATCCACCACTAGGTACCCACAAGGCAACGGCTAGGTCGAGGTAACAAATGAGACATTCTTCGATGGCCTCAAAAAGCGGTTGAACGTGAAGAAAGGCCTCTCGGCGGACGAGCTTGATAGAGAATTATGGTCTCACCGCACTACACCTCGGAGAGCAACCGGCCGGACCCCCTTCAGCTTGTCACATGGCATGAAAGGAATGGCTCCCTTAGTGAGGTTGCCAACCATGCCCCAGTTTATGCTCACACAACGAGCCGATTTCAACAACAACATGATCTTCAGTGAGCTTGACCTCTTTGAAGAGGAGCGCGACCAGTCTCTGCTCCGCATGCAGAATTATCAGCAGATAGCCTGCAAATACTACAACAAGGAGGTAAAAGAAAATTTTTTCACAGAAGGCAACCTGGTATTACAGAAAGTTTTCGAAAATACGGCTGAGCTAAACTGATATGATCGTGACCAGCTCAGAGGAGGAGGAACCAGAGGTAGCTGGCAGGATCACTCGTTCCAGAGCTAGAGAGATGGCTAAGGAGGCTCACGCACTCATTGCCACGGAGGACAGCGATCACCAGGAGGCTGGAGCTCACATCTTCAACATCTCTATCTTGAAGAATGAAGAACCCAGTAACAATGACTAGGTAACTTAGGTGATGATTCTGTACTTTTTTCCTTGGTGAGGATTTTGGAAGGCAAGGAGGTTCTTCTCCAAGGTTTTTAACGAGGCAGAAATCATTGCTACGTCGAGTTACTTAGAAGTTGTTACTAATGGGTAATAATGTGCAAAGTCACAATGACTTGTGCACTTAGTATTTTGGCGCACCACTTAGGATTTTTAGGGACGCCTCGCTGTTTTTATTTTAAATCAAACTTCCTGTTGTTTTTATTTAAACTTCATGTAGTTTTGTTTCTTTAGGGCTGCGATTTCTCTAAGTCTATATAATAGAGAAATCGCCTAAGTCATTAGGCAGCTTGGAATTTTAACGTAAAAAAAGAACAGCATCGTTTTCCTTGATTCCTTGACTCAAAAGTTCATTGAATTCGATTTTCTTACAAGTGTTTCTTACAAGAAAATCTTCAACCTATCATCTAATCGATTCCCCATCCTCTATTCTCGCCATCATCCCTTATCCATCGACCATACTCTCGCGAATCCATCACTACCAGATCGTTTCGGATCCGATCTCTTCACGCCACCATCTCGCATCATCAATCCGAGCCACTCACTACCATCGCCACTCATTGTCTCGCTCACTAGACCACCATCGCAAATCCATCGAGTCATCACCGCGCCACCACCACCACCTTATCGCCTCATCGTTCCATTTTGGTCAATATATCGCCACCTGTAGCCTTGTTCTTCAGAGTAGATTCCCTTGGATCGTATCACGTGGTATCAGAGCCAACTCTGAACCAAAGGCTGAGCGAAACTCTAACCCTAATCTCTGTGCTTTGAATTTTCGTCTCTGTGATATTAGGGTTAGCGAGTTTTGTGACTGTGTGCATCGATTTGATTCCTTTTGTTTCATATCATCGCATCGTTCCCTCTTGTTTTGTGTTTAGGATCGATCGCTGTTAGGATTCCTGTTAGATCGTGTTCGTCTCAAGTTTATTTCGAGTCTGATTGTTTTTCGAGTCTGCTCATTCATTGTTTTCGTTCGGATCGATACGAGTCTGCGTGTAGTCGTGTTCTTAGGGTTTGTTAAGAGTCTGCGCGACTTCGTTAGGTTTGTTAGGGTTTCGTGATCTCGTAACTTGTTTGTTAGTGTGTTAGGGATTCGTTAGTCTTCGATTTTTGTTGTTAGGCCTCGTTTTTCATCGTTTTTTTTCGTATAGGCTTGTTAGGAAATCTTTTTTTTGTGATTTCTGTTAAGTTTAGTAAAAAAAAAAAAAAAAAAAAAGAGTACAAAAAAAAAAAAAAAAATTTCGTTAAATTTCATTAGTTTCGTTAAGTTTGTTTTTAGATTTCGTGGGGATCTTTTAATTTTTTTTTTATGATGCGTTTAGTTTTGCTGTTTTTGTGATTCCTTCTAGAACAAGTTACTGCGAGTTTTTTTAAAAATTTTCAGGTACCATGGAGCTTTCGGCTGAGGCGATGGAAGCTCTGAACCGAGCAATGTCTCAACAAATTAAAGAAGCGAATCAGGCCATAGCAACTCAGCTCACACAACAAATCGAACAACTCAATGACAAGTTCGAGACGAAGATGACTGATCTGCTCAAAGACCTCAGCGCAAGTGGAGAAGAGTCGTCTCAAACTCCAACTCCTTCGGAAGCAATGCGCTTAGCAAAGGGTAAAGGGCACATAGGATCTTCCCGAAAACTTCCACGCCACCCAACACCTTCCGAAGCCAGGACTAAAGCTAAGTCCAGTCGAAGCCAGATTGGGGGCAGAGAGACTACGTTTAATCCGAGGAGGAATCCTACTGGTGCAGAACGAGATGGCCCAAGGGTAGATCGTCAGCACCGCCGAGAGGAATATATTGCTGGGCATCGAGTTACCCTGGAATCAGACCCAGAATACTATGAGGAGGACGAAGCTTCTGATCATAGCAGAGAAACTGTGAGACGAGATCGAGGCCGAGGACATGGTCGAGATTATGATCCTCTACAACAGCAGCTGCGTCATATCAAAATCCAGTATCCTCCTTTCCATGGAACTAATGATCCCGAAGCTTATTTAGATTGGGAAAGGAAGATGGAGTCTAATTTTCTGGTCCAAGGAACTTACGAGCTCAACAAGGTGAAGATTGCGGTTTCGGAATTTCATGGGTATGCGCTTCTATGGTGGGAGCAGTTGGGAGTCACCAGAAATCGCTTGAGGGAACTTCCGATTACTACTTGGGAGCAGCTCGTTATACAGATGAGGAAGCGGTTCGTTCCGGCCCATCATCAGCGCGAGATACTCAACAAGCTTAGGCGCCTTGTCCAAGGTACGAAGTCTGTTCGAGATTATTATCAAGAATTGGAAACTTTGCTCATTCGTGCAGATTTACGAGAAGGCGAAGAGATGGTAATGTCGAGATTTCTTGGAGGACTTAACCGAGAAATTCAAGACAAGGTGGAACTTCAGGATTTCGCAGATATACAAGACATGGTGCATAAGGCTGAATTGGTGGAATCTCAAGTCAAGAGGCGAAATTTCAAGTCCACATTCACGCCTAGTGTGCCTAAGCCTAAGGAGATCAGCAAGCCAGCTTACTCCAGAGACATCAAACCGCCATCTACTGGAGTTAAAGAAGAAGCTAAAGCTGAGTTCAAGCCTCGAGGTGGCACTTCTATCAGCAATGTGAGGTGTTTCAAATGTCAAGGAATGGGACATTACTCTCGAGATTGCCCAAACAAGAAGGTTTTCTTGTTACATGAGGGAGGAGAGATAGTTCCTCAAGAGGATTCAGAGGCCGAATATGAATTAGAGGAAGAGGAAGAAGCTGCTGCTGTGGGCGAGATGCTGGTTGCCAGAAGGACTTTGAGTGTTCAGAGTCAACCTGAAGAGACTTGTCAGCGAGAGAACCTGTTCCATACGAGATGCTTCATTCAAGGAAAAGTTTGTAGCCTGATCATAGATGGAGGAAGTTGTACTAATGCTGCAAGCGAAGAGATGGTTAAGAAGCTCCAGCTCAAGACTATTCCTCATCCAAGGCCGTATAAGCTTCAGTGGTTGAATGACAGTGGAGCCTTGACCGTATCTCAGCAAGTGATGGTTTCTCTATCCATTGGGAAGTATGAAGATGAGATTCTATGTGACGTCATTCCCATGGGTTCGAGTCATGTGTTGCTAGGCAGACCGTGGCAATCAGATCGTAGGGTGATACACGACGGTTACACCAACAAGCACTCATTCGAGTTCAAAGGTCGCAAAATTACCCTCCTACCTCTCACGCCTACCGAGATTTATCAAGATCAAGTTCAAATGAAGCTCAAGGAGAAGGAGAAAGTCGCCAACAGCCTCTACATAAACCACAGTGAATTTTCTAAACTCTTTGATCCTGAAATGACTACTTTTATGTTTGTGTACAAGGAATCCCTTGTTAGTACTAACCCTTCATAGGAGCTTCCTAGTGCTATGTTTGAGATTTTGCAGGAATACAAGGACGTTTTTCCAGTAGAAATTCCACCAGGGCTACCTCCAATTCGCGGGATAGAGCATCAGATTGACTTGGTACCAGGATCAGCCTTACCTAACAGGCCAGCATACCGAACCAACCCTGTAGAGACTAAGGAGCTGCAAAAGCAAGTGGAGGAGCTGATGAGCAAAGGCCATATCCGAGAAAGCTTGAGTCCATGTGCGGTTCCAGTTCTGTTGGTGCCAAAGAAGGATGGTTCCTGGAGGATGTGTGTAGACTGCCGAGCTATCAACAACATCACTGTGAAGTATCGGCATCCGATCCCAAGGCTAGATGATATGCTGGATGAGCTCTGTGGGTCGACAATCTTCTCTAAGATCGACTTGAAGAGTGGATATCATCAGATCAGAATGAAGGAAGGGGATGAGTGGAAGACGGCATTCAAGACAAAGCAGGGACTCTACGAGTGGCTAGTTATGCCGTTTGGCCTCACCAATGCTCCCAGCACCTTCATGAGACTAATGAACCATGCCCTGAGACCATTCATTGGCGTGTTCGTAGTGGTTTATTTTGACGATATCCTCATCTACAGTAAAGGTTTGGAAGAACATCTAGATCACATCAGATCGGTTCTTGATGTTCTTCGCTCTCAATCTCTCTTTGCTAATTTATCTAAATGTTCATTCTGCACTAACGAGATTGTTTTCTTAGGCTTTGTAGTAAGTGCAGGAGGAGTTAAAGTAGATGAAGAGAAGATAAAAGCTATCAAGGAGTGGCCAACCCCCAAGAATATTGGAGAAGTCCGAAGTTTCCATGGCTTAGCAGGATTCTACAGGCGTTTTGTTCGTGATTTCAGCACCATAGCCGCGCCTTTAACCGAAGTAATCAAGAAAGACGTGGGGTTCAAGTGGGGAGAGGCGCAAGAACAGGCTTTTACAGCCCTTAAAGAGAAGCTTATCAATTCGCCCTTACTAGTACTTCCTGATTTTACTAAGACTTTTGAGATTGAATGCGATGCTTCTGGTGTAGGTATTGGAGCAGTTCTTATGCAGGATAAGAAGCCCGTCGCTTACTTCAGCGAAAAGTTAGGAGGATCGACGCTGAATTATCCCACGTATGATAAGGAGTTATACGCATTGGTTCGAGCTCTCCAGACGTGACAGCATTACCTATGGCCTAAGGAATTCGTCATTCATACCGATCACGAGTCCTTAAAGCACCTCAAGGGTCAGCAGAAGCTTAACAAAAGACATGGGCGATGGATGGAGTTCATTGAGACATTCCCCTACATTGTTAAGTACAAAAAAGGTAAAGATAATGTGGTCGCAGACGCATTATCCCGGAGGTACACTCTTGTTTCGACTTTAACATCAAAGTTGATTGGATTTGAGCATATTATAGATCTTTATGAATCTGATACTGACTTTTCTGAGAGCTATGCCAAATGTCATAAGTTTGCCTGTGAGAAATTTTATAGACAGGATGGATACTTGTTCTTCAGTAACCGATTGTGCATACCACGAGGATCCATTCAAGAATTATTGGTACGAGAAGCTCATGGAGGTGGATTAGCTGGACATTTTGGTGTTACAAAGACACTTCTTGGACTACAAGAGCACTTCTACTGGCCGAACATGAAGAAGGACGTTGAGAAAATCTGCTCTAGATGTGTCGTATGTAAGATGGCTAAGAGTAAAGTTCAACCTCACGGTTTGTATACTCCTTTGCCTATTCCTTCTCAACCTTGGACTAATATCTCTATGGATTTTGTAGTTGGCTTACCTCGCACCAGAAATGGTAGAGATTCTATTTTTGTAGTTGTTGACAGGTTTAGCAAGATGGCTCACTTCATCGCTAGCCACAAGACAGATGATGCTGTGAATGTAGCTAACTTGTTTTTCAGGGAAGTAGTACGACTGCATGGAATGCCACAGGTTATCGTTTCAGATCGAGACACGAAGTTCTTAGGACACTTTTGGCGAACGCTTTGGGCTAAGCTGGGAACAAAGCTCTCATTCTCAACTACGTGTCATCCTCAGACCGATGGACAGACCGAGGTGGTGAATAGAACGTTGTCCACACTTCTAAGGACTTTGGTGAAAAGTAACCTCAAGACTTGGGAAGAGTGTCTGCCTCATGTCGAGTTTGCTTACAATCACGCTAAGCATTCCGCTACTCTCTTTTCTCCTTTTGAAATTGTATATGGGTTTAATCCACAATCACCTCTAGACTTGATCCCTTTGCCTTTAAGTGGAAAATGCAGCTTGAATGGCAAGGAGAAAGCTGAACAGGTCCGCAGAATACATGCTAAGGCTAAGGAGAACATCGAGAAGAAGACAAAGCAGTATGAGAAACATGCCAACAAAGGGCGAAAGGAACTGATTTTCGAAGAAGGAGATCTGGTGTGGATCCATCTGAGGAAGGAGCGATTTCCAGCTGAGCAAAAGAACAAGCTAATGCCCAGAGTTGATGGACCATTCGCAGTCATCAAAAGAATCAACAACAACGCCTATCAGATTGATCTTCAAGGTAAGTATGATGTTTCTGATACTTTCAATGTTTCTGACTTGCTTCCTTTTGTTGCAGATTCAGATTTGAGGGCAAATCCTTTTCAAGAGGGAGAGGATGATATGATCGTGACCAGCTCAGAGGAGGAGGAACCAGAGGTAGCTGGCAGGATCACTCGTTCCAGAGCTAGAGAGATGGCTAAGGAGGCTCACGCACTCATTGCCACGGAGGACAGCGATCACCAGGAGGCTGGAGCTCACATCTTCAACATCTCTATCTTGAAGAATGAAGAACCCAGTAACAATGACTAGGTAACTTAGGTGATGATTCTGTACTCTTTTCCTTGGTGAGGATTTTGGAAGGCAAGGAGGTTCTTCTCCAAGGTTTTTAACGAGGCAGAAATCATTGCTACGTCGAGTTACTTAGAAGTTGTTACTAATGGGTAATAATGTGCAAAGTCACAATGACTTGTGCACTTAGTATTTTGGCGCACCACTTAGGATTTTTAGGGACGCCTCGCTGTTTTTATTTTAAATCAAACTTCCTGTTGTTTTTATTTAAACTTCATGTAGTTTTGTTTCTTTAGGGCTGCGATTTCTCTAAGTCTATATAATAGAGAAATCGCCTAAGTCATTAGGCAGCTTGGAATTTTAACGTAAAAAGAGAACAGCATCGTTTTCCTTGATTCCTTGACTCAAAAGTTCATTGAATTCGATTTTCTTACAAGTGTTTCTTACAAGAAAATCTTCAACCTATCATCTAATCGATTCCCCATCCTCTATTCTCGCCATCATCCCTTATCCATCGACCATACTCTCGCGAATCCATCACTACCAGATCGTTTCGGATCCGATCTCTTCACGCCACCATCTCGCATCATCAATCCGAGCCACTCACTACCATCGCCACTCATTGTCTCGCTCACTAGACCACCATCGCAAATCCATCGAGTCATCACCGCGCCACCACCACCACCTTATCGCCTCATCGTTCCATTTTGGTCAATATATCGCCACCTGTAGCCTTGTTCTTCAGAGTAGATTCCCTTGGATCGTATCATAAACGTAGGAAAGCTCGGGGCCAGCTGGGAAAGTCCCTACCTCATCTCCTAAGTCGTCAAACCAGAGGTGTACGAGCTGGTTACAATTGGTGGTAAAGCAATCCCGCACTCATGGAATGCGATAAATCTGAAATGATATTACTACTAGGCTCCTGAGCTCATAATCTCATATATGTAAACAACCAAACTACAACTGGCTTGATCCCTTCTATTGAAAGATATGTAGGCAGCCTCTAACTCGGGCACAGTTACTAGTATAGTTAAATCTTTCTAAACAAAGAAAATTTCTCCTAAACTACATATTCAAAGCTTAGTTCTGACTCACACAAACCATATGTGTTCAAGCCAGGTTCTGACCTGCACCAAACAGCACACAAGCTTTAAGTGTTTTAAGCCGAGCTCGCTATTCACATCTCTACCAAACTTTCTTTAAAGTTTAAGCCGAGCTAGCACCTTGCAATTTCCAATAGGATTCGCAGAAAAATCATTGCATTTAAGGAAAAACGGTCCACGGACTACAACCAAAAATAATGGCACTTTGGCCAACAACATGATACAAAAAAGGGTGAAAAACAAAAGGACAAAGACTTCGAGCTATAATCTGTCAACCCGGACGCCGCCAATGTCTTCCGGGCTGACCAAGCGCATATTGGTTCTGTGGTCACCATGGAAAAACTGATTCCGCAAGCCATATTCATCATCTTCGGCAGCGCCGCCCTTAGGAGGATCCGAAGACTTGACAATCAGGATAGGCTGCTATTCCTCTGGAGCAGTCGAATCGGGTGGGGCTTCAGTTAGAACGGGGAGAGTCTGCTGGATCGGTATCACAAGAACCTGCTCAGTCGGAACCTCCAAATCCTCCGGGGTAAAATCAGGATATTCAACCTGCTCCACCAGCTCTGTGAATTTGACTTCATCCTCCCTCCCTCAGCTTCTGCATCAACTCGAGAGGAATGACCAAACCTCTCTTCTTCTCCAGCTTCTCCAAGCATTCTCACGTACCCACCACCTGACTTAAAAGCAGGTGCTAGTTCAACACCTGATCACGACCTACCAAATAGTTGCAGAATTTTTTCAGTTTGGCAGCCCACCTCTGATTTCTAACCATCCACGTCGCCATAAACCTTATCATTCTCAGCCTTCAACACGTTCCTGTCTTCTAGATCGTGACATTATGGGCGGCGGCTTCGCCTCGGAGCTTGTCCCGCTCCTGCACAACCAGCTCAGTCACTGTCTTCAATAAAACACGCTTCTCCTCTAGAGCCACTGACCTATTCTTCTCCACCACCAGCTCAGCCCAGAGATTATCAGCCTCGGCAGCACACTGTTTTCTCCTCCAGATGAACCTTTTCTTTGTCCAGCGCTGTAGATCGGATCTTCTCGTCCTCCAGTTCCTTCTTCAATTCGTGAATACGGACGGTAAGCTTCTTCTCACCAAGCTCGATGCGCTTCTGAAGCTGCTAAAACTACTCCCGAGCTGCGTCTAGCCGCACCTCGTACTGCTCCGTATGGACGGTCATAGAGATCATTGCCTGCAAAAAAGGTTCTGAGGTAAAGTAATATATATTGATGAGGACACTAACATGGAGCAACTCCAAGATTTGAAGATCCCATTCATGCGAGAGCCACCAAGGACATGATCAAGCACAAGAAACATGAGGGAGGAATTCAATGAAGCTGTGGAGATTATGTTGATGCAAAAAGTCCCCAAGGATCTCATCAAGACAATGGAAGCTCTCAAGATAACAAGCTCAAGAGATGCTGTGGACACCAAAGAACCAAGCCCACATTCAAAACTCGAAGCCTAGCCGCTCTTAAAGAGTTATCTCGGCCCAAATGTGCATATGATATCTCCAACACCAAACAACCACACTTCGAGCCAGCCTTAAAGCAATGTAAGGGATTAAATTTGAATTCATTAACGAAGTTTCGTTTTTCTGTTTTCCAGGTTTTGTTCTTTAGTCCTTTTGTTATTTTTCCTTTTTAGACTTGTCTTAGGATTTGTGGATTGTTTTCTTTTTATTTTCCCCGAGTCTGTTGCATTTTGAACTTTCCTTTTTTTGGTTTGTCGACCCTAGAAAGTCAAGGCTGAAGGACTATTTATAAATTCCAATATGCAGCCGTCGTAGACACAACTTTTACCCTATTATCAATAAAGAGAGAATTTTCTTCTAAAAACCCTAAGAGCTAAGAGTCTTGTGCGGCAGCCCCATGTCTTGTGTTCTTTGACTTATAAAAGCTAGAGTCATCAGCTTTGTAGCATCCATCGATCCATCAATTACTCAGCATATCATTCCACCCACTCGATTAAGTAAAGAGAGCCATCGAGACCAGTTACTTAGTCTCCATACTCTTTCACATCTTTATCATCACTTGCCCGAGTAGAGAGAGCCATTGAGGCCAGCTAATTACATCATATATACTGATGATGATCTACTTATCCGAGCCAGAGCTCGAGCCGTATTCTGAAAGATGTCCAACTCATCTAAGTCTCCAACCTCGCGATTATCGACCTCCCTACCAAAGCTCATCGTGTAAGCCAGCTCGGTGCATGCCTACTTGTCCTTTGGGAAGTCAAGATCTGAGTTCCGATAGTGGAAATCGAAACTATTATCGGCCTGCCCCTTAGGAATGCTCTGATCGGTAGCCTGACCCTGTTCCCCAGCTCCCTCGTCACCTGGCAGCTCGGTTTATTGATCCCCAGCTACCTCGTCCCCTGACAGCTATGTTTGCTGATCGACAGGCGACACAGTCCTCTCGCCCTCAGCCTCTTTCTCTCCTGAGACACCGTATCCACAGTCTACCTTTTCTTAGCTGGAGGCTCGGAAAAACTCTCACCCAGCTTGGAGGCTCCCCTTGTGGCAACACCTTTTCCCTTCTTCTCAGCAGTCCTCCTCCAGGGAGCAGATGGACCGACCTGACCCAGTGCGCCAATCGGCGCAAGCTCAGTGATGGAAACATTCCTTTCTTCACCATCTGTTGAAGATTTCTGGATGGAGGTCTCCACCTCACTTGATCTTGGAGGACCTTGACGAACAACCTTATTCTGCTGCCAGTCGTTTGCAGCAGAAGTCTGCTCCCAGACTCTGGGAGAAGTAGTAGGAGGTGTCGCCACAAATGAGGCGGAGTAAAAAAGAATGGAAAACCTATGTCCTACATAAAACGATAAAACAGATCAGCACAAATCAAACCACAAGCTAGAAATAGTTATTCCCGACCTACCAGACATCACCATTCAAACGCTTGATATACCTTTGCCTGGGTAAATGATTTCCACGACCTCTGATCTGCCAATCTGAGCTTGCCTATGACCTCAGCATAGCAATCTAAATAATGGACGCCCAATCTGCAAACCTCTACCAAGGGAAAGATTCCACCGAGTCTTGTATTGTGCATGTGCACAAAAACCGGCTGCCTCGTTAGCCCGCATGAAAATATAGTTTCGCTCCCAAATACCGACCTTACTTGGCTTATAAAAGATGATCCCCACACCCGGCCTAAAGGATACGTAAAAAGTACTCGGGGTCGCCGGGTTGCCCTTGTTAGTCGTAGAATCCTCAAACATGCGACAAGTCACATCAACCCCGTGCTCAGATCCCAGAGTTAGCAACAACACCATGCTTTGAATGGTGCTCGGACACACCTATGAGATAGCTAACTCCCTCTTCTCGCAGTAGAAAATAAGCAGCTCGGGGATTAGAAAACGCAGCCCACACTGCATGAAGTAAGATTCGTAGATGCAGAAAAACCCCGCGAGAGGAGTCCAAGGACGTTCATTCTCATTAGGGACCCTGACCTCCATGTGGACAGGGGTCCCCCATCTGGAAAGCATTGATCCGATACTCTTCGCCGAGGTCCAGATCTGGGAACCCTCGTATTGATAGGACACCTTCGGAGGTTTTGGAGCCCGTGTCCTCTGCCAGTTTGCCGACTACCCCAACTTTGACCGCCTTGCTCAACCCTACCTCTTCCCGAAGAAGATGCCCGAAAGCAAGAACCCTAACATGCTTCCCTATCTGTCGAGCCCTCTGAGCCAAAGGGACAGAATCAACATCAATTTCCTCCTCACGTCGGGCAGACGCGGTGTGTTCCGAACTCTTCTTCGGCGAAGAACTTTCTAGGATTGATTCATACAAATCTTCACGAGAAGACGAATCGGTTTTGGACTCGGCTTTAATCCTATTATGTAGTGACACCATCACGGAATAGGTGAAAGAAATCGATGAAGGAGAACCCGTGAACAGCGAAGCAGAAATAAAAAAAATAAAGTAGGGAATCGAAGGAAGAAGATTCCCAAAATAGTGAAACAAAGCTGATCAAAGAGGAGAGAACCCGAAATCACGGTGAGCAAAGATAAAATCGGGAGAGTCTGGGAAAGGAGAAGACCCGAAATCGCAGCAAACAAAAACAAAATCGAAAGAGAAGAAAATAGAAGAATACCTGAGATTTCTTTCGAATATGCAGAAGTGAGAAGGAAAGAGGAGAAAACAGTTTAAATAGGAAGAGAGAAGAAAAAACAACCAATCAAAGAAGTAGACGGTTGACACTTGTCAAAATGGTTCGATAACCGAGTAAAACCCTAATGATGTCACCGCTTTGGTGTCCACATCGAGAAGCACAACAGTCAAAAATCAAAAAAATTCTCTTTGATGTCAACGCGTAGCAAACACGCGCGAGCAATTCAGAAGCTCTGGCGCAAAAATCATCCAATTTCCCGCCTAACTCCGGAATGCGAAAGGTCTGCCCTAATTCCTTAAATGAACCGAGCTATGACATTCCGAGCCACGAGGCGCTGAGCTAATATCACAGACTTTGGTGCATTTGCTATCTCCTCATACACCGAACTAGGGGGGACTATTGTTGAAACTGGGCTTAGAACCCCTAATTAGCTAGGCCCATCTTAACAATTAAAGCCCGTTAACCAAGCCCAGTGAAAGTCAGACATGCCCACTCGGCAAGTCTTACTGTGCGGACGCCATTATTGTGCTGAGCTACAGTGGTCCAAACCGGGGAAAAGTCAACACATAGAAAAGCATTTTGTCAACAGTGCTTTTAGTATAGTAGATCGGCGCCGAATTCATCATTACCTACATCCGCAGAGCAGCTCGAACACAAGGCTCGAGGATCATGCCCCTGAAAGGCGCTGCAAGCACCTCGTCACCATGGATATGCAGAGATCTGCCTGTTCAACCCCCGCTATAAATATGCTGTGAAGGCTCATTTATGAAGGACCTTTTGTTTAGCTCTCGATATATATTTCTCTTTCTTGGCAAAACATTTAAACACTGTTGTAAAGCACACCGAGTTGATTAATACAAAAACATGGTCCCCGACCTGTTCATCTTCGAGCCAAATCTTGCCTAAAATCAAATCTCTTCTAAATTACGAATATCTTGTCCCAATCTTACTATTATCTTACTTAATCGTACTTAGTGATCTCTTGGATCAACAGTTTTAATAACCAGGATATTGATTAACCTATAAATTTTTGACTAATAACAAAATGATAAAAATGATTATGTTTCTTTGTAAAAATATATCATTTTAAACATAAAATTAAATTCCTATTTATAGAATATAAAAAAACTTAGATATTTCTAATCGAAATGAAGACTTTTAAAATGGTAAAAAATATTAATGGTAAAAAAATTGCGAATGCTAAAATTACTTAAACCAGAAACGTGAATTTTAATCGAAAACATCAACCTCTATCCATCCATAATCTGTCACGCAAAAACTATAATGTGAAACGAGAACGCAAACGTAAATATTTCAACTGAAACCCCTCCGATTGTGATGCAGAACTCTCCGATTTGGTAAGAAACGTCCGAAAAAACAGTCAGCAATAAAAAATGGAAGAGACGATGCAGAAAAAAATTTGTTCTTCGAAGGATTCGATATGGTCGAGAAAGAGAGACCAAATGCTTTCTCCAAAACAAATTTTCCTTGGTAGAATGAAATAACGCCATGTCATACACGAACCTCTCACAAAACAGGTTTTAAAAACTCTAATATAAGAACCGTCTCAACAGATTTGTGGGCTTTGACAAATAAAATAACCAAAAAAAAAAACTTAGAACCCCGCGTATGAACCCCTATAAACCCACGTTGGACATGCTCTAACATCAACAAAAGTGGAAGGTTTTGTTTCAATTGTGATACTTTTAGCCATTTTAAAGATATTATTGACAGATATCAAAGTTTTCAGACAAAATGTACAACTATTTAAAAACGAAACGTTATATATGTTACTTATAAGAATTGAAAACCCAAAACTTCATACTTTGCTTGCTGAACGAGTGTTAAAATTTTGAACTTCAGAATTTGTCATTCTTCATGCTGGGTAACAATTTCTCTTGTTCTAGAATTTCACGTTAAGTTTTGAGAGACGAAAGCCTAACCTTACATGAAAGCCTTTTGAAGAATAAATATGATGCATGCATAAAAACATTTAGTCTACTTTCATAATCAATAAGAATCAGAGACATTTAGGTTGAGAAATATGGCATATACAAGGTTTATGAATAAGTCTTTTATGAATTGTAGTTATACAGTTTATGTTCTGCAGGTTATTTATTTTATTTTATTTTATTTTGAAGCATCAATTTTATTTTATTTTATTTTGAAGCCTCTTTTAACAAATTGTACTCTCATTCACTACATGAAAAGAGGTGAATATATAACCCTACTGCCTGTAAGCCCCAAGCCAAGTACACAAGAATAAGCTCAAGATGCACGTTCCGAGAAAGCTTGAGAGTTAGTGACATTTCCACTGTCGTTTGGTAGAATGATGTCAAAGTTCGACTCTAGCTTTTGCAATGGGATTAAAACGGATTTTAGACACGGCTGACAAAAATAAAAATATAGAATAATATTCGAGTTAGTAGAAATAAAAGTAGAAAAGTAGAAAATACTCAAAAGTTAAACACAGAAAACTCGGTTTGGTACATAGGGAGAAGTGTTGATGGCCATGGATCACAATGATTGGTTCAGATACCATATTGATAAGATACCTTCGGAGGTTTTGGAGCCCATGTCCTCTGCCAGTTCGGCAACTACCCCAACTTTGACCGCCTTGCTCAACCCTACCTCTTCTCAAAGAAGATGACCGAAAGCAAGAACCCTAACCTGCTTCCCTATCTGTCGAGCCCGCTGAGCCAAAGGGACAGAATCAACATCAATTTCCTCCTCACGTCGGGGAGACGCGGTGTGTTCCGAACTGTTCTTCGGCGAAGAACTTTCTAGGATTGATTCATCCAAATCTTCACGAGAAGACGAATCGGTTTTGGACTCGGCTTTAATCCAATTGAGTAGTGACACCATCACGGAAAAGGTCAAAGAAATCGATGAAGGAGAACCCGAGAACAGCGAAGCAGAAATCCAAAAAAAAAAAAGTAGGGAATCGAAGGAAGAAGATTCCCTAATAAGTGAAACAAAGCTGATCAAAGAGGAGAGAACCCGAAATCATGGTGAGCAAAGATAAAATCGGGAGAGTCTGGGAAAGGAGAAGACCCGAAATCGCAGCAAACAAAAACGAAATCGAAAGAGAAGAAAATAGAAGAATACCTAAGATTTCTTTCGAATGTGCAGAAGTGAGAAGGAAAGAGGAGAAAACAGTTTAACTAGGAAGAGAGAAGAAAAAACGACCAATCAAAGAAGTAGACGGTTGACACTTGGCAAAATGGTTCGATAATAGAGTAAAACTCTAATGATGTCACCGCTTCGGTGTCCACATCGAGAAGCACAACAGTCAAAAATCAAAAAACTTCTCTTTGATGTCAGCACGTAGCAAACACGCGCGAGCAATTCAAAATCATCCAATTTCCCGCCTAACTACAGAATGCGAAAGGTCTGCCATAATTCCTTAAATGAACCGAGCTATGACATTCCGAATCACGATGAGCCGAGCTAATATCACAGATTTTGGTGCATTTGCTATCTCCTCATACACCGAACAAGGGGGGACTATTGTTGTAGGTGGGCTTAGAACCCCCAATTAGGTAGGCCCATCTTAACAATTAAAGCCTGTTAACCAAGCCTAGTGAAAAGTCAGACATGCCCACTCGGCAAGTCTTACTGTGCGGACGCCATTATTGTGCTGAGCTACAGTGGTCCAAACCGGGGAAAAGTCAACACATAGAAAAGCATTTCGTCAACAGTGCTCTTAGTAAAGTAGATCAGCGCCGAATTCATCAGTACCTACATCCGCAGAGCAGCTCGAACACAAGGCTCGAGGATCATGCCCCTGAAAGGCGCTGCAAGCACCTCGTCACCATGGATATGCGGAGATCTGCCTGTTCAACCCCCGCTATAAATATGCTGTGAAGGCTCATTTATGAAGGACCTTTTGTTTAGCTCTCGATATATATTTCTCTTTCTTGGCAAAACATTTAAACACTGTTGTAAAGCACACCGAGCTGATTAATACAAAAACATGGTCCCCGACCTGTTCATCTTCGAGCCAAATCTTGCCTAAAATCAAATCTCTTCTAAATTACGAATATTTTGTCCCAATCTTACTATTATCTTACTTAATCGTACTTAGTGATCTCTTGGATCAACAGTTTTAATAACCAGGATATTGATTAAGCTATAAATTTTTGACTAATAACAAAATGATAAAAATGATTATGTTTCTTTGTAAAAATATATCATTTTAAACATAAAATTAAATTCCTATTTATAGAATATAAAAAACTTAGATATTTCTAATCGAAATGAAGACTTTTAAAATGGTAAAAAATATTAATGGTAAAAAATTTGCGAATGCTAAAATTACTTAAACCAGAAACGTGAATTTTAATCGAAAACATCAACCTCTATCCATCCATAATCTGTCACGCAAAAACTATAATGTGAAACAAGAACGCAAACGTAAATATTTCAACTGAAACCCCTCCGATTGTGATGCAGAACTCTCCGATTTGGTAAGAAACGTCCGAGAAAACAGTCAGCAAAAAAAAATGGAAGAGACAATGCAGAAAAAAATTGTTCTTCGAAGGATTCGATATGGTCGAGAAAGAGAGACCAAATGCTTTCTCCAAAACAAATTTCCTTCGTCGAATGAAAACACGCCACGTCATACACGAACCTCTCACAAAACAGGTTTTAAAAACTCTAATATAAGAACCGTCTCAACAGATTTGTGGGCTTTGACAAATAAAATAACCAAAAAAAAAACTTAGAACCCCGCGTATGAACCCCTATAAACCCCACGTTGGACATGCTTTAACATCAACAAAAGTGGAAGGTTTTGTTTCAATTGTGATTCTTTTACCAATTTTAAAGATATTATTGATAGATATCGAAGTTTTCAGACAAAAATGTACAACTATTTAAAGACGAAACTTTATATATGTTACTTATAAGAATTGAAAACCCAAAACTTCATACTTTGCTTGCTGAACAAGTTTTAAAATTTTGAACTTCAGAATTCGTCATTGTTCATGCTGGGTAACAATTTCTCTTGTTCTAGAATTTCACGTTAAGTTTTGAGAGACGAAAGCCTAACCTTACATAAAACCCTTTTGAAGAATAAATATGATGCATGCATAAAAAAATTTAGTCTACTTTCATAATCAATAAGAATCAGAGACATTTAGGTTGAGAAATATGGCATATACAAGGTTTATGAATAAGTCTTTTATGAATTGTAGTTATACTGTTTATGTTCTGCAGGTTATTTATTTTATTTTATTTTATTTTGAAGACTCAATTTTATTTTATTTTATTTTGAAGCATCTTTGAACAAATTGTACTCTCATTCACTACATGAAAAGAGGTGAATATATAACCCTACTGCCCGTAAGCCCCAAGCCAAGTACACAAGAATAAGCTCAAGATGCACATTTTGAGAAGGCTTGTGAGTCAGTGACATTTCCACTGTCGTTTGGTAGAATGATGACAAAGTTCGACTCTAGCTTTTGCAATGGGATTAAAACGGATTTTTAGACCCGTCTGACAAAAATAAAAATATAGAATAATATTCGAGTTAGTAGAAAGAAAACTAGAAAAGTAGAAAATACTCAAAAGTTAAACACAGAAAACTCCGTTTGGTACAAAGGGAGAAGTGTTGATGGCCATGGATCACAATGATTGGTTCAGATACCATATTTTGAAGAATACATTCACGGTGTACGATATGTGGAGCCACCATTTGATGAAAGAAAGATATCATAGACAGGAAGGTGATCTAGGCAGGATTTTCATAAATAGTCCAGTGTCCTTCAAATTCCAAGTTGATTCTTCATCCGTTTCTACTCAGGTTTCTATAAGTTTCGCTTATTTCCCCAAAAAGACATGCGAGACTCCTCAAATATTTAAAAAACTATATTTTTTTTTTTTGAAAACACGATGTGGCCTAAAAAGACAATGTGAAACAATGATAAAAAACTCTGGAAAACACGATACAATTATCTATAAGCCCAAACCAAATTTGCACAAGAATCAGCTCAAGATGCATGTCCCGAGTAGACCAATGCGTCTGTGACAATATCACTCTTATTTGGTATAGAATAGGACCAAATTGTGACTCCAGCTTTTGTAACGGGATTAAAATGGATTTAAGTCCCCGATTACCAACATAACATATATAGAAATAATATTTTGAGTTAGACTATGTACAATGGTTTTCTTTTTCAACACCTTCTTTTTTCTCTTTTAACACTCTACATCATATTCTCTCTCTTTCACCTAATCATCCAACACACAATTCAATTTTTATACTTACAATAGTTTTGTTTAATAAAAAATTCAACACTCTAACCCATTACTTTTATTTTATATTTTTATATCTTTTATATAAATATTAATAATAATTTTAATAAAATTAAATTAAATACTTAAAATTTTTAAAAAATCTAAAAAACATCTCTTTTTATTTTACATTTTAATTTTTTAAAAATAAAAATAAAAATAAAAATAAAAAATAGAAATAAATAAGAGTTTTTGGAGACTAAATATAGTTTAAAAAATGGTTTTTTCTGTGTCCAAATGAAATAAAACAAGTCTCTATTTATAGAGCTTGAAAAATGATGAATTTTGGTACAAAAAAAAATAAATCAAATATATTTTTCTAAAAAATAATTGATATTGAATGATTGGAGGGGAAGGAAAAATATCAAGAATCTCAGCAACCAATAATAATTGAACACGTGTCATAAATACCCCACAATTTTTTTTCACGCTTGTTGAATCTTTTCTACAGTTTTGAATCCACAACATCTTTCTTTTTTATTCAACACATCATTGTAGAGATTCATCAGTTAAATAAAGGGAAAGCGGCTTATTAATACCTCAACTGCATGTAATGGTACTGATTTGTGCTTGTACAATTTTGTTGTGCCTACACATACCTGAACTATTAATAATGTGAATATTCATACCTAAACTCAATTTTTTTTGGCCGAAACATACATTGACTTTTTAATTGTTAGTCAATTCCGTCAATTTGTTAACGGAGCTGAGTCATTTGCCACGCTGGAATCTCCATTAGACAGATATATATGAAACAATGTCGTTTTGAATTTAAAAAAAAAAAATTAAAAAAGGTTTAAAATTCCAGGAATCGATTCTTGTATCTCGCTCCAAGAAAAATGCCCAGTAACCACTACACCACATATTGTTTTCAAAATTAAAACGCACCATCAAATATATGTACTAGGCGTAAAAAAAATCTCTTGTAAAATCTCTCTCTTTCTCTTTCGCCAGTGACTCGCGACAATCAGGTCTGAATCATCCTGAGGTGTGAATCCATGGCAGATGTAAATCAAATGAAATCATTGAAACCCAGATAAAAAATCCAAATTTTTCAACACCCATCTTAATCCAACAAGAGAAAAATCTGGAATTTACACAGATTGGGAGAAAGATTCAATCAGAAAAACCTGGAATTTTTTCTTTGGGCTGGTTTTGTTTGTGGGTTCTATGATCTAATTTTGTTTAATTTGAAGAATAGTTTACATAATTTGAAGATTGTTTCCTTTTTTGGTTGAATCTGGGTTCGAAAATCACGAGAATCTAGGTCGAATCTGGATCTTTTTTCTTTCTAATAGCTAATAGCTGTGTAAGTATTAAAATATGTAATAATTTGCTTAATGTTAATAATTGTAATAATTGTAAGTGGCGTATTGGTAGCGTAGCTTGAGTTTTTGGTGGAGGAACACGGTTTAAATCCCCTCAGATTTGTATAACTTTTTTTTTAAGAATAATTATAAGAAATGACCATCCCGCCATCAATATTTGCAAAAATGACCAAGGGTAAAAAACGACACTGTTCAATTTTTTTTAATACCCTTTAGCCCATTCACATCTATGCGAACACCTATGTACTAGGGAAAATATTATGTCAGATATTCAAATAAAATATTGATAAGGTATTTGCATTAATGGAAACACTGTTCATATTCAACATTTTGTCGGGGTAAAATTCTAATCGGTGTTTTATCTTTCGGTCAATCGATACGGCGTTTCGGTTGCAAATTGTATTTGTCACAGCCCATTTTTATCAGTTCCGAGGTCTGTACAAAAACGTGAGAGCAGGGCACTGATTCAGTAAAGAAGATGGAGCTATCATTACCAGAGAGAATATTCGCCGCCGGCGAAGAACCTGTCGGCGAAAGGGTTAATTGCTACCACAAATCCAAGGCGATTAACAACATCCTTAGCGCATTGGACGAAGAGGAGAAGGATTATATGCGAAAATCTCCGTTTGGCAAACTAATCGCGACTGCGAAAAAAACCCTCCCTTTCCAGGAGTTTCGGCCACTTCATCATCACGAGGTTGCTCAAGGTTAGTAAAAAGTACGGAATATGGATTCTTTTCGCCGGGCGTCCGATTAGAGTGTCTCTCCGAGAATTTGCGATTGTCACCGGACTGCCGTGCGGCAAGTACCCAAAAAAGCAGAAGAAAAAGAAGAGAAACCCCATTCGGGAGAAGCCATACTGGCCGGACTTATTTAGAAATCTGAAGACATGCAGCATCGAAACAGTCGTGAAGATGTTGAAGAAGAGGACAGTTGTTGACCGCGAGACGCGACTGGAGTATGCATGTCTTGCTTTAACCGGCGCAGTTTTGTGCCCCACCAATCACAGATCCAAAATTGTCGCCGAACACGTGGAATTGATTAGAAGCATCGAAGAGTTTTTCTCACATCCGTGGGGCAGAGTGGGTTTTGAGATGTTGATGTCTAGCATCAAATCTAAAGATGAAGTTGCACTGGCACAAAGCACGGTAGCTGTTAAAGGTTTCTTTCACGCGATACAGTTAGTGTTGGTGGAGGCATGTCCATCGTTAACCGAAGTAGTTCAATTGAATGAGTCTTCCTCGGAATCAGAATCTGAAGGAGACGAAGAGGAGGGAGAGTCCGATGACGTTGCCCCAGCCAACATGCCGGAGAACCCCTCAAATGAGCAATCGATTGCTGGCGATGCCGAGAAAAACGCTGGAAAGCCTTCGACACACACAGAGTCGGCGAATGTCGGACTAAGCCCAAGTCATGCAAGGGAGATCGACGAAGGATGCAAGGTAATATCTTGCCCGTTAACTTTAACATTTACTATGTAACAAACTTTTTTGTTATTTAACAACTTTATGATCGGACTAACATTCGTGATAACGATGCAACTTTTTTGTACGCAGGTCTCGGTTTTTAGCATTATCCCCGACGATTCAGATTCTGCAATGGAGGATGCGGACTTTTGCTGGTCCGACGAGGAAGACGATCCAAGGGTTGATAATATGGTAAACCTCATCGGGGAGAACTTTGAATTCCGCAAAAACATGTTTCAGGGTGGTTTGTCTCAGGCTGAGTTGGCGAAGATGCGCCTTGAGAGGAAGGAAATCAGGGAGCGGAAGGAGAGGGAGAAAGAGAAGGCCCAGGAAAATGCAACCAATCTTGGTGCCGCTGGTCCGTCGTCGACTGCTCCCCCCAACATAGCTGAACTTTTGTCTGCCACGGTAAAGGCAGAGCTAGCTCCAGTTGAGCTAAAGGTGGCAGCCGCTGTCGACAAGATATCGACTATTGAAACCAATTTGTCCACTCTTGGCACTATGATGAAGACAGCTATGGAACGGATGATTACATCAATGCAAGAACAAATAATATCCAACATTATTGGTTTTCTAGGCAAGTCTGTTTCGGAATTCGACAGACACGACACTGAAAAGATAGATCTACGGCTCGTGGAAACGCGGAGAGGCAAGGCGATGCAGCACGAACAGGGGCAAGGATTCAAATCACCAGACACGGCATCAGGTCCAAGCGGATGTAGTTATAAATGACGCAATTGCGTTTGCTAACAATATTAATACCGAACAACAGACGGATATGCAGCAGGAGGGCGAAGGAGTTGGAGGTCTGAGTTCAGAAGCTGGCGAGAGCAATGAGAGCCCGGAAGAGAGACAAGTACGTTATAAGATTAGGATCATAGTTACTCTTTTTGATTTTTGTATACAATCATAAATAACCGCATTATAGGAGCTGTAGCTGTCTACGATCTCTATTAACTAAGACAACTATAGGTGTACCTGATAACATTAAGCGTAACAACGATGTGAGTTGTGACTTGTTAATATGATTGATTTTGCCAGGATGGTGCTGCTGAAGGCAATGGGGATGGGGATGACCCGGTTGACGAAATTGGTGATGAAGGAGATGGTCCGCGGCGAGGCAAGAGGGCTAGGGTGCAGACATCGTTCAACAACTTCCACGTGGATCCGAAGTGGGTTTCATGCACGATGGGGAGCAATCCCTTTTTATGCCACATTGAAGAACGACCAACTTATTTTACAAAGTTTGCACGCTTACACGAGGTTTTGCATAACTATCGGTAAGGTCTCCCCATGTTGGTAACTATAATGTTAGATCGGTAGGTTCAACTAACATCTGCCAATAGATATGTTAGAGTTGCTAATTAAATTGTTAACCAGAACTTTTCTGTTTTGCACTATAATGTTACAACGAATTTTGTGTTGAAAGTTTGTCTCCGTATGTAGGGTATTCAATCTTGGCAGTGGCACATCTGTTAACAACAAGGACGTTCTAGACATAGCTGGTAGGACAAAGCCCATGATGGCTAAGGTAATGCCTTCATTCCACCGTCGTTCGACTTTATCCACGACATTATAATGTCTAACAAAAGTAATATCAGATAACTAGGGGGTTAGATTTATAGTCACATAACTATGTTCATAAGTTTTCAGTTTAATTGTCTAGATGTTTGTCTAATGTAAAATAAAAGTGTAGAGCCAAGCATTTTTTTGTATCTAGATGATGGACGCGCTTCTCCTATACGCCCGCGCTGTCTATGTCTCACATTTTTCTGAGTCTCATTTGAACAAGACGGCGTTTCTTGAAACCAAATTCACGACTGCACTGATGAAGACCTGGAGTAAGTTTTCACGTTTGGCTGTCAAAGACCGTCATAGGTTCAAATTTGGGGATGGTGTCATGGATCACCTTGAGGTGGACAGCGTAGAGATCCCTACGCCGGAGCGTTTGTATTTTCCGTTCAACTTTGACAGGGAGCACTGGGTTGGCATAGCTGTTGACACAACTGCTGGGAGTATGCACGTGTTGGATTGCAACCTCTCTTTGAGGACTGATAGCGCTATAAAGAAGGAGCTGGCCCCCATATCAATGATGTTACCGTACGTACTAAAGCAAAGTCCATCCAAACAACGTATTAGTGAGTCTAAACCTTACGTTATCGTTCGACCTAAAGGGGTTCCACAGAACGGCATCATGTGCGATTCTGGTGTCACAACTGCCCTGCTTATAATGTTACACTCGGTTGGAGGAATTGACCGATGCAAGATGCTCACTCCTGATGAGATGGCCAAAGAGAGTCAGGTTTTGGCTGTTAAGTTTTTCGAGGAGTTTGATGCTCCAGCGTAAGCCAAGGGTTGCAGGCCTTAACAGTTTGCTAAAACACTGTTTTTTATGTTTACTTGTTTATTTTCTTCTTTTCCTTTAAAGACTTTGTTGAATTTATCCCATGCTTATTCATTGGCCATGCAAACCATTTTCTAATTTACGTATGTTAACATATAAGAGTTTTAAGTGAGATATTCATGGAAGGAATGTAAATTGAGGAGTTAAATAAGGTCCCACAACGTTGTGGAAATACTATTACGGAGATTGTGAGTAATTACGTCCAAACCCTTGTAAGTAGATGTGAAAATATCTAGCAAAATCCTGCGAGCTGCAATATGGACCACTCGTTGTTTCCCGCGCGAAGAAAGCATTTAATGCAGAGATGTGTGATAGATCTCATTGACCTCTGCGCCATATCGCTATATGTCCGTATGTATATGTTATACTGCTCAGTTGCTCCGCTATATAATGTATTAGCAGCTTGAGCCCATAACATGCCATTGTTAGACCTGCAAACAGAAAGTATGAGAGAAAAAAATTTAGGTCGTGCCAACAAAACTACAGAAGTCAAGTTTCGTGCGAGGAAACAAGGTAGGACCACTGTATCTAGCTTTGTTTGTGCGTTTATGTCGCTGTCTCTTTTGGTTATGTTCTTGACAGTGAACATGTAGCTTTAAATGCAGATCTCTTAAGTTTTCATTCCTCGGACCAAAATAAATGCTTTGTTGCTTTAATTTTAGAGTAAATTTCATGGTCGGTTTATATATGGATATAGTACTAAAGCTTTGTCATGCTTCTATTTCAGGAAAAGTAAAATGGGTTATATGGTGAAATATTCTAGAGGAGTGTGGAACCGATCTCCGAATGGTGAGTGGGATTTCGAGACCGACACCAACGACAGAGGATACGGACTAATGGTGACCGAACAGGAAACCTTTGAGTCACTAGACGGAATGATGGGAGCCCGGTTCAGTCTTCATCCACACACGATGATGGCAATGACTTATCAACTCCCAACAAGCTCGTCTGTGCCTCAAGGACGCAAGGCAGCCCCTTTCGACATCATCAACAATGGTGATGTCGACCTCTTCATGGCTTTGCACATCGAAGTGGAGACTCTCGCCATTTGTGTGACCATAGGAGAAGAGAATGTTCAGCGTTACCTTTCAATGCAAAGGATTACTGATCAAGTTACCGTTCCGCCTCTTGGCTTTATCCGTACAAATCAGGCGTTATTAGGTAACCTTTCTGGTTACATCGATAAACTTTTTATTAGCGTTTAAATAAAAAGGTTAACTGACGATACTTTTGGTGGACTTGGCGATGTTAACAACTTTTGTGAAGGGCTCATCAAGGGACCGACCGTGCAAATTGCTGAAAGTGTCTTCCACGAGATCTTCACGGAGGACGAGCAGTGTGTCATCCTGGATGCCCATAACGCACTCACTCAACTGGAGGCTTCTCGTCGACCGGCGGGAAGAGATGATGGCAGATCAACTAAGTCCTCCTCAGCCGAGTTCGACCTTCTCCTCCCGGAAACGGGGTTATCGAACTCTAACCATGGGATAATACTCGGGGACCCCATCCCCACCGACGCTGATAAAGGGAAAACAAAAATGGGCACAGAAGCTGACGACGGCCCTTTCCTCGGTTTGACTATGACTTGCGCCGGTGAAGGCAGCAACCAGCCGGCACCGCCGGTGATGGTGGAGGAGGAGGAACTATCCGATGATGAGGGCGACTACATTTGTGAGTAGATATTTGGTGAAAGTCACATCTCGTTATAGTTCGATATATGTCTTGTTAGGTGTAACGTTTGGTGATATTGTGTAAATTTAGTTGTGGACATGTGAACAACTTTGTTAGCTTGTGCTTACATCTGTTATAACTTTGTTAGCTTGTGCTTACATCGCTATATGTCTCCGAATGATGAGTGGGTTTTGGCTGTTAAGTTTTTCGTAAGACATTTATTTTTATGTTTACTGTTTGATTTTCTTCTTTTCCTTTAAAGACTTTGTTGAATTTGTCCAATGCTTATTCATTGGCCATGCAAACCATTTTCTAATTTACGTATGTTAACATATGTCGATTATTTAAAATGTAGGTCTATAGCAAAATTAAATGATAAGATAACTTGTTTTTTAAACCGGAAATCAGAATGTTAGACCAATAGAGTAAACCAACATCAGCCAATTTATACGTTAGAGTGGTTATGGCAATGTTAACTTGAAATTTCTATGCCTACGTCTGGTTGTTTTTAGGGCGATGGAATATCAACAACTAGATAAAAAAGTGGACAGGCATAGTAAACAACAATACTTTATAGCAGGGGCGACAGAATAGATCATCTTACAAACATATTTTACAGAAACTTAGAGAGGAGTTTGCTTGGGTTCATTAATACACGAAACATATTAAAAACAGAAAGTAATTGAAACCGACATAGTGTCGGTTTATGCAGCTCAACAAAAAGGAACCAACTGCATGGAATCCATTGCCTCCATTCATCATCCCCATAGCTATATCGGCATCTTACAAGAGGCGCGGTTATGGCCGAAGCTACCACATCGACCACAGATGTTTAAACGCCTCGGTAATCCACCCTGTAACAACGTAATACGAATGTTAGTTTACTAACTCTGACAGCTACACGGATAAACAGAATGATAAGCGAGTCGATAATAAAAATACCCCAAATTCTCCACGAGAGCGGATGCGCGTTTTGCGAGGCTTCCCAGGCGGGCGGCGGGTGTTAGGTGGCTTCAGGTTAAGAGATGAGAAGAGTTGGCGCAGACATTGTTACGTGGTAGATGCTGCACTCGTATGCCTTGTTCCAAAAAGCTGTGGTGTATTCAATTCCAACCAATGAGTCAACCCTTGTCTCAGATCTCAACGCTGCGACTATAGCATGGCAGCAAGGGATCCGCAACATCTGGAATTCATGACAGCTGCATGCCTGCGTCTCCAGGTTAACCAAGAAAGGAACACCCTCTTTGTTCCGGACCTCGAATTCATCTTGATTTATCCGACGGAACAAAAACTCTGTTGACAGTTCAAAGTTAGTAGCTAGGATCTCCTCTACCTTTGGGGTTAGCGTGTTACTTGTCTCCGAAGCAAGGGTACGACGAGTGTTAAACCAACCCATCATAGTTGCCCTAATGTACTCGATCAATGGCACAATTGGGTAATCCCGTGCAGCTGCGAGCACATTGTTGAGGGATTCAGCTACATTGCTGGTCATGATGTTGTACCGGAGACCGTTGAAGTGAGCCCTTGTCCAATGTTCGAATCCAATAGCTGTCAAATAGTCAGCACAACCTGAGTCCACAGCTCGAATTTGGTCAAATAGTTCATAGAATTGGGAAGGTATGTAAGCTCTCGCAGCTTGAGACACCAAATAGCTGAGATGCTTCTTCTTGAAGATCGCTTGGACGTTACGCTGGAGATGCACAACACACGCAGAGTGCTGTGCCATTGGATACACCTAATCACATTGATACAGCATTTTTAGCCTCAAGCCACTTATCACTAGTATTTAGGACGCTAACACTATGGGTACACATTTAAAAGGTTTATCAACGAGAAGCAATTATCTCATTATCAAAAAACACGTGCATCACAAGCAGGCACTTATATGTTTCGTTAAGCAAAATATATATTAACGTGATAACATATTTGTTATCAATGGTATAAGACACTAACAAAATGAGAACACATATTAACGCGAAGCAAACAACTTACCACCAAAATATTTATCCATATACACGAACTATTAACGCGGTATTATATGTGTTAACGCACCATTAATATGAAACAAACAACTCATTATTAAAAGACCCAAACAGGTAGTTAGATGTTTCTCCAACTACACCAACTATTATCGCGATACTATAATTGTTAACACACCAATAAATAAAATGCATATATAAAACTGCAGATTAAAGTGTAATACCTTACGCAGGCCGGCATAGATCGAGTTATGCCGGTCAGACACAAAAACGAGATCATGGCTGTCCGGCACCACCTCCTGCAACTTCCGGAAAAACCAACTCTATGCCTTGTCATTCTCTCCATCCACTATCCCAAAAGCCACTGGGTAAAGCTGGTAATTTCCGTCTTGACAACTCGCGGTGAGCAGGCAGCCTGTGTACTTTCCTTTAAGGTGGGCGCCGTCGATTATGAGGACTTTGCGCATATAGGGATAACCATTGAGGCATGCCCCCAAGGTGAAGAACAGATATTTGAACCTTTGGCCCACTCCCTCATCGTAATCCGTTTCTAGGGAAACAACTGTTCCGGGGTTTGACATAACCAAGCGCTGTAGGTAGATGGGTAGCACCTTGTAAGAATTGCCAGCAGTTCCCAACCCTGTGTCCCTTGCTAAATCTCTAGACCTCCACGCCTTCCAGTATGATATTGGGACGTCATGATCATCACGCATAAGCTCCCGTAGTTCATTAGGTCGGGGTCCGACACCACCGGCGTATTTGTTTTTGAACAAATCTCCAATCACACTTGTCTTAGCTTGCACATGAAAGCGGCCACGCTCGTCAATGGTACAGTTGTGGTCAATCCGGGCACGTCTGATCTGGAACCACTCTATCCCTTCCATCCTTACAGCGTACACCCTCCATGGGCAGTTTTGCCCGACACATTCCAAGTCCATCCTGCTTGGTGTCGATTTTCGGGTAAAGTATTGGAACTTTTTGGCCATGGCATATAATGACATATGGAGCTTGAACGCGTCTTGGTCTCTGAACACCATCCCCACGTAGAGGACGCCTGGTTTGTTAACACCATCCCCTATAAAGTATAATACGTATGTTAGCTAGGCACGTTGACTGTTGGAGATCTAACACATAAGTTAGCGAGTATATAAGTAAAGCGATACCGATATAGTCACACTCTTCGTCAGACATGTCATCGTCTTCCGAGTCATGTTGTTTAGGGTTGACACAACTAGGACCTCCATTGCAATGCATAGACAAACCCAAGAACGGACCCTCGTTGATATCTTGGCCGATTTTAGTTTTGCCTTTATCAGTCAGGCTATTGGCTGGCCTCTTCCCCTCACTTGTTGAGCCCAACGAAATCGCCGAGTTAGCAAGCCCTGGTTTGGTAAAATATTCGATAAGCGTTAGTCATGTATTTGGAGATGCACATGAATAACATACCCGCTAATGATATGCGTAGATCTCTACCTTCACATGTTAGAGGTCGTATGGAGAGGTGTTGAACCCCTGATGTAACTCCGGACGGCTGTATAACGGTGTCAGGGTTGCCGTCTACATTTCCGATAGTTGTGATGTTCAAGCTTGTATCTGGGAGCATCAAACACAGATCCCCCGAGGAGTTGCTAGTCGAGCTGTGTCCCCCACCCACGGGCACCCCGTAAGAGGACTCTATGCGGGTCATAGCCTCATGTATCTCCTCCAGGAATCGCCTCTCCTCGTCCGTGAAAATTTCTTTTGCGACACCATCTGCTATATGGAATATAGGACCCTCGACAACCCCTTCCCAAAAAATTTCAATCGTCAAGTCCACCGCAAGTCATATCAGTTAACTTTTCTTGTTTGACGTTAACAAAATGATTACCGGTACACGCAGGGAATGAGCGGGGCAAAGTTGGCTGAACACCTTCAAACCCCGGCGGTGGACCTCCAACAGTCAGGTTGCGTCGCTTCTGAAACTTATAACGCTCGACATCATAAACCCCGAGAGTCACATAGATTGCAAGTGAATCAAAATCAACTTTGACGGCCATGAATAGCTCCACGTCCGCCGTGGTTGCGATGTCCTGTGGCGCAGCTTTTTTTCCCAAAGGACCCACCATAGCCTCCGGTAGTTTGTAGGTCAGCGCCATCATTTCATACCTTGGAATTTTGTAGCGCTCCCTCACCATTCCGTCCAGCGACTCAAACGTTTCGTTTTCTTGCACTATCATCCCGTACACAGTCTCCACTGAATCTTCTTGAAAATCCCATTCCCCATTCGCGGTTTTCTTCCACACTCCTTGAACAAAGCTTACAACACGGCCCATTTTTCTGGCTGGTTACCGAGAAAACAAAACTGTTAGAGACCACAATAGGATGTAGACACATTCATAACGAGTCAAACACTAGTTTTTAGTACATAATCACTAACACATTTACTAGACTATCACTGGTAACATTAAAGTTGTACGAGGATTCAATAAGTGTTGTAATAAAAGCAATCTTTCCAGATATACAACCCAACAATAAATGTAGGACCTCCATTACATATGGTCTAAGAGCACGTGATCTTACCTTCTTTTGGATGAGAGTCAACTATTTCTTCAATGGAAACTCTGGATTTATCTGCTTTTACTCGGTGCGTTTTTTTTCTCTTGAAGTTTAACAGCGACGTTTCTCAATTGACAACGATAACTCCTTATATAGCAGGTTAACAAACCCTAGTGTCCTATACTTACACGCATACATCGCATATAAGCCCAATTGTCGAAGCAATCTTCAGCATATCCTTGCATTTAATGCTTCTTCGGCGGGAAAAAAATATGTGGCCCTCGTTTACGCAGGAATATCGCCTCTAGTCTATCAAATATCTCTAGCCACCCTATAGATTGTACTTACCGTCAGAAGCCTCTGTTCATGTCTGGCATTGGCAAAATATCGGGGGGTAAAAAAGTCATTGCCAATGACCAAGAACACAGTGTTAATATTTGTTTGTGGGCCCTTGGTCATTTTCCTAATTTCGTTGCTCATTTGGTTTATTTACCTAATTCACTCTTTTTTTAATTTCAAAACGTCATCGTTTTATAAATATATGTCTAACGGAGATTCCAGCGTGGCAAGTGACTCAGCTCCGTTAACAATTTGATGGAGTTGACTAACGATTAAAAAGTCAATGTATGTTTTGGCCAAAAAAATTGAGTTCAGGTTTGAATAATCATATTATTAATAGTTCAGGTATGTGTAAGCACATTAAAATTGTACAGGTACTAATCGGTACCATTACATGTAGTTGAGGCATTAATAAGCCGCTTTCCCGTTGAATAAATTATTTAACAGTTGAATAAACAACCATTGTAACTAGTCTTATAGGAAATTCTCAATAGGTGAAAATTCCTCAGACTAGCCTTTAAGGTTGATGTATTGACAAATTTAGCCTAACATATTGATCACCTTACTAGACTAACCTTAGAAAGTTGGTGTTATACCATTTTGTCCAAATAATCAATATTATTACGAAAATGCCATTTATGATAATTAATAATTAAATAATTTTGATTTTTTAATATTAATAATAAGAAAAAAAACCCTAATTTTTGCGGGAGAGGTGATTCTACGACTGTGAAAACGACCGTCGTGAGGCGATTTCGGTGGTGGTGAAGAGCTTGCCGACGATAACTTGGCAGCCTCCCTTTTTCGCAGCTTTCTCTTCACAGCTTTCCTATTGTTTCGCAGATCCACACAGATATTGCTTCAATCGCCATTCAGAAACTTGTTCAGGTTTGTTTTTTCTCATATATCCAAATTTTTCTTATTTTTTCTTCTTTCTTCTTCGTCTTCCTCTTTCCCTTGGTCTTCTTCTTTCTGTTTGGCGGAGGAGGAGTTTTACTTTAGGTGTTAGAGATGTCGGAAATATTGGCACGACTCTTAAGCGACGTTCTCGCTGCATTGCGCACAACCGTACTGGACAGATGTTGTTTCGAAGAAATGGTGGTGTCCCGGAGGTTGTCGGCGGCGTAAGTTTTTTTTCTGTAAAACCCGCAACCCTAATTTTTTTTGTTTCAGGTAAGTTTGGTAGATATATTTGGAAAACGATAAGTAGTTTGGTAGATTTATTGTATTTTTTTGTTGTAAAGTTCATAACGTGTGATTGTAGATTTATTTGAAAAACAGTATGTAGTTTGGTACGTAGATTATTAGTTATTTGATGGTAGATTTATTTGAAAAATGGTATGTCGTTTGGTAAATTTATTAACCATCTGATGATAGACTTATTTGTAAATCGATGTGGTTTGGTAGATTTATTAGTCATTTGATGTGAAAAAAATATGTGTTTGGTAGTTTTATTAGTTATTTATGGTAGATTTATCAGTCGCATATATTTAAATTTTAGGAAGGATTACTACACTAACTTTAGAAAGTATCTATATTACTTGTTTGGCGCACTTTTATTTTTTTTACAAAACTAACCTAGCATATCCAAAACACCCTTTTGACCTTTGTTAAAAAAAACATAATTACAAAAATGCCATTACTTTTTTAATGCCACGTAGGCAAAATATAACGCTGAAAATTTGATAAGTCTACCAGGCTTTGACGGTAGACTTATCAAATTTTGGTCAACGCAAAAATTTTGTCGGTCGAGTTATTAGGTCGATGGTAGATTTATTCGAGAGTTGGTAGAGTTTACAAATGTTGGTAGACTTATCTCGGTAGAGTTTTGATGATGAGAGGTAGATTTATTATGTTTTGGTAGATTTGTTGTTATGAATGGCAGATTTGTCAAACGTGTTGGTAGATTTGTTAAAGAAAGTGTTGACTTTGTCGCATAGTTGACTTTATCGGTAGATTTATTGACAATGAGGTAGATTTAATTTCTAAGTTGGTAGACTTATGTCCTTTGGCAGTAGACTTATGTGAAAAAAATTGTCAATATGTGACGGTAGATATATTTGTTTCATGGTAGAGTTATATTTAGTTGGTAGATTTTTTGCTTTTGTGGTAGATATGTTTGTTTTGTGGTAGATTTAAATTCAAGTAAAATTCCTTCCGGTGAGTGGTAGATTATTTGTTACATGAGGTAGACTTACAAAATGTTGGTAGATTTATTTGTTTTGTGGTAGATATGTTTGTTGTGTGGTAGATTTAAATTGAAATAAAATTTCTTCCGGTAAGTGGTAGATTATTTGCTACATGAAGTAGACTTACAGAATGTTGGTAGATTTGTTTGTCAGTTTGGTAGAGTTTATGTAATCTGATAGAGTTATTGTACGTATGGTAGACTTCTTATAATAATCATGTGGTAGATTAATTAAGTTTGGTATTTACAAAGATAACCTCGATCTGGTAGACATATGAGGTGCTTATGGTAGACTTGTTTCTATGGTAGAGTTATTTTCCATGCTTGAGGTAGACTTAGTTGTTAATGTTTGGCAGACATTTGACTTTTTGGATTGAAATTACCTTTTTGTCCTAAATATATTCTCCTATATACGAAAAAACCAGCGGTTTGGTAGACTTGTTTTGGAATGTTGTATGTTAAACAGGTTTCGTACATATGGTAGACTTGTTCCATGGCTATATTTGACTTGGTTTTGTTACCATTAGCGTTTTCTTTGCATGAGTTTGCTAAGATTATGTCGGTTAACTGTTCTTTACGATATAGATGCCATAATCAATGATCAAAAATTTCTAACATGAATATTTTTTCTATGATATATCTTTTCTCTATGATAACTTTGCTTTTCATATTAACTTTGAACATATATGTCATATTTGTAATAACCATCTCTTAACTTATGATCTTTTGATTTTCATTTTTGAATATTTGTTACATTTAACTCTATTTACATAAACTTTTATAACATCACAATGTCAAATGATTTCAGTTATGATATATATCATAATGAAAGTAAAGAAATAAATTAAATTGAATAATAACATTACTAGCAAATGTGATAAAAAATGTGAAATGTCTGGATCAATGTTTTACGACAAATATAATTTGAAAACAAAAATATTATCATTCAAAATCTAATTATCATTTTTACAAATTCAAATATAGATATACCATCAATTTAATAATAAATCTACCATCATTTCAAAACAAATCTACCAAATGTAAATCTACAATTCATAGTAAAACATGTCGGATCGGTGATGGATATCCCATCGAAGATTTGTTCACCATGGCAAAGCCCATAATCTGTCAGAAAAAAATAAACAAATATTGTTATTCATATATAAAATTCAAATATAAACGACTGATAAATCTACCATAAATAACTAATAAATCTACCAAACACATATCATTTTTCAAATAAGTTACCATTAAATGACTAATAAATCTACCAAACCACATCGTTTTACAAATAAGTCTATCATTAGATGACTAATAAATCTACCAAACGACATCGTTTTTTAAAATAATTTTACCATCAAATAACTAATAAATCTACCAAACCACATTTCGTTTTCTAAATATATCTACCATCAAATAACTAATAATCTACCAAACTACATATCGTTTTTCAAATAAATCTACCATTTCACATTATGAACTTTACAATAAAAAAAATACAAAATCGATTTCCAAATATATCTACCAAACGTACCTGAAAAAAAAAATTTATGCCGCCGACAACCTCCACAACACCACCATTCCATCGAAACAACGTCTATCCACTGCGGTTGTGCGCGACGCGGCGAGAATGCTGCTTAAGAGTCACCGCCAACCGCCACATCTCCATAGTTTATTGTTGATATTAGATCCAAAAACCCAGATCTAGAAAAAAATCAAAGAATTCGAAAAAATGAAAAAAAAACTCACATAATAGCAGAATGAATTATAGAAACCATAGGAAGATCTAGATCTCCGAGCTTGAAAACGTTGGAGGCTTCTTGATACAAAAAATCGGTAGAACTAGTTGTGTTTTTCTCGATCTGAAACATCGAAGCTTTGAAGTTCATAAAGAATACGTATTCATACAACAAAATTTAACAAAACAAAAGAAAAGATAAAGAAGAGAGCAAGAGAGGAATGAAAAGGTTAAGAAGAAGAGCAATTCCATGGGAGAAAAAAAATGGCGCAGAAGAAAGAGAGAGAGAAAAAGATGAATTAGGGTTTATTTTTTTTTTTTAGTTTTTGGTTTTGTATTTTTTTTTTTTTTGCTTTTTTCGTTTTAAAAAAAATGTTTTTTTTCGTCAAAAAAAATTTCGATTTTTTAAAAAGTTTTTTTCGAAATTAAAGTTTTTTCGAAAAAAAAAATTTATAAAAAAAAATCATAATGACATTTTTGTAATAATATTCAACATCTGGATAAAATGGACTTAAACCAACTTTATAAGGTTAGTCTAGTAAGTCTTTCAATATGTTAGGCTAGGTTTGTCATTTCATTAACCTTAAAGGCTAGTATGAGGAATTTTCACTAAATTTTATATACAAATGATGGCATTTGTTTGTTTTTCTCTGACAGATTATGGGCTTTGCAATGGCGAACAAGTCTCTGATGGGATATCTAACATCAATCCGACGTGTTCTACTATGAATTGTAGATTTGTATTTGATAGATTTGTTTTGAAATGATGGTAGATTTATTATTCAATTGATGGTATGTCTATATTGAATATGTACAAATGATAATTAGATTTTAAATGATGATATCTTTGTTTTAGAATTATAGTTGTCATAAAATATTGACTCAAACATTTCATCTTTTTACCATATTTTCTAGTAATGTTATTATTCAATTCAAATTATTTTCTTTACTTTCACTATGATGTCTATCCTAAGTGAATGGAATTTTAACCAAAACACATGACTAAAGTCATTTGACATTGTGATGTTCAAGGGTTTATGTGAATAGAGTTAAATGTAACAAAATATTCACAAATAAAAATCAAAAAATTATAAGTTAAGAGATGGTTATTACAGACATAAACAAAGAAGGACATAAGATAAATATTTAAGTGAACTAATAGAACATATATGTTCTATTGAACATATATGTTCAAGGAATTTTACTTGAATTTAAATCTACCACAAAACAAACATATCTACCACAAAAGCGAAAAATCTACCAACTAGATATAACTCTACCATAAAACGGATATATCTACCATCACGTATTGATAACTTTTTCACATAAATTTACTGCCAAAGGACATAAGTCTACCAACTCATAAATTAAATCTACCTCATTGTCAATAAATCTACCGACAAAGTCAACTATGCGAGAAAGTCAACGCTTTCTTTAATAAGTCTACCAACGCGTTCGACAAGTCTGCCATTCATAACAACAAATCTACCGAAACATAATAAATCTACCTCTCATTATTAAAACTCTACCAAGATAAGTCTACCAACATTTGTAAAATCTACTAACTCTCGAATAAATCTACCATCGACCTAATAATTCTACCGACAAAATTTTTGTGTTGACCAAAATTTGATAAGTCTACCATCAAAGTCTGGTAGACTTATCAAATTTTTAGCGTTATTTTCTGTCTACGTGGCATTAAAAAAATAATGACATTTTCGTAATTAGTTTTTTTTTAACAAAGGCGAAAAAAATGTTTTGAGTATGCTAGGTTAGTTTTGTAAAAAAAAATAAAAATGCGCCAAACAAGTAATATAGATACTTTCTAAGATTAGTACAGTAATCATCCCTTCTCAATAGTTAAACTCTGTTTAGATGTCACATTAGCTGGTGAGGTTTGTTTGATACTCCTTCTTAACTGTATTTTTTGTATTTTTTTTTTGTCCTTATAAAATACTACCAAGTTGCCAACACAAAAAAAAAAAACAATTTTTTGTTTTAAAACAAATCAAACGTTGGGTGTCTATGGCGAATTTCCTCTTTTCTTCATGCTGCTGTTGTTGAAATCGCATTCGAATTCCGAATCAATTTGAATTGTAAGATTTTCATTCGCTACACTCTAATCACTGAATTTTTTTGTTCTTCTTCCCAATTTCGAATATCCGATCGCCTTTAAACTGGGAATAATATTTCTTCTTCGACGCTACCTGCTCATTCCTGCGCCGTCGATATCGAAATTAGGGTTTTTTCTTTTTTTTTTCTTTTGTCTCGCCTAGTGGGTAATTTGGGTTTGTGATAAGAAAAATGGTGTCATCGTTCATACGTGAAGGGTTTTGTATAGAATGTTAATTTCAATGAATATATGCGGAAAGCTTATAACTTTCGCCAAAAGGTTTGATCTTACCTCAAAATATGATCTTTAGTGTATTTCAGCGAATTCAATTGGAGAAAATTTCTCCCTTTTTTGCAGAAGGTTAGAGTTGATATTGACTTTGCATTGAATGTTAATTTCAATGGATATATGGGGAAAGTTAATCACTTTCGCCAAAAACTTTGATCTTTACCTCAAAATATGACCCTAATATATTTCCGGCGAATTTGATTGAAGAAAGTTTTTCTCTTTTTTCGCAGAAGCTTGGAGTTGATATTGACTTTATTGGTGGTGCATGAAGCTATTTCTTATAAGTTAATAGAAATTGGGAAAGATTTGGGATCAATATATATATATTTACTATAAGGTGGAGCTACGAAATGTTGCGTTTGAGTAGTATTGGATTCGATATCTCAAGAAGTTTCATTCATCTTGCTGAGTGGCATCCTTTGGAATAACGAAGCTTCTCGGGCTTTGAAGCCCTCTTTTTTGCAGAGTAAGATTTGTGGTTGCTTTTAGTTTTAATCTTTAGGGAAGTAGATTTTCTCTCGAATCAGGTTTGTGATTATGGCTTCAATGTTTCTTACAGGTTTTCGGAATTCCTAGCTTTTCAACATACTAGAGATTTCATTTTTGTTTTGGAGTAGATAATGTTTCGTGATAGCTTCTCATTTGCCCAAGCGATGGGTTGCTTTGGGTGCTTTGGTTGCTCTGAGAGATCAAGACAATCACTAAAACCATACGATGATGATGATACGTATTCCAATGATGGTGATGTAACCAGCTATGCTGGAGGAGATGAAGAAGAAGAAGAAATAGATGAAGAAGAAGAAGAGAAAGTAGTAGAGCAGCAGAGCCGTTCCAAACGTTCTGAGGAAATTTTGAAATATAAACTACAAAATGGACTAATCTGCAGGCGGTTTCTAGTGAAGGAAACTAATAAACTTATACGGGGAGAGGTATGCGACATTTTTCCCATGTCCCCAAAGAAACTTAAATCCTCCTTTATATGGTATAGTGTGTGAATACCGAATATATTTCGTATTTGGTTTCCAGGATGAAGATGGAAACAAGACAGTTAATGAGTTTGTTCGTCAGCGTAAAATTGGATCTGGAAGCTATGGGAAAGTAGTAAGTGTGAAAAAACGTCTTTTCAAAGCTTATATATGTTCTTTTAGGCGAATGCTAAACACTTATATCTTGGCTTTCTTAAACTTATTTCCTTATGGATAGGTAGTAAATAAAGAAACTAGTTTCCTATGCATGGATAAAAGTGAACAAAAATGGGTTATAGAATCCATAACGTTGTTGTTTGTATGTATAACAGGTTCTATATCAAAGCACTGTCGATGGAAAGGATTATGCTATTAAGGTATACTCACCACTTGTGAGCTTAACTTTGTATTGCTGGTCTTCTGTGACACTGTTCACTGAAGATCACCACGACACAGATTATAGAAATATTTCTTTAGTTGATCACATAATGCAACTAAATTTTTTGGACATGTGGTGATTATATATTTGGATTTCCAGGCTTTTCACAAATCACATTTGTTAAGGCTACGGGTTGCACCTTCAGAAACTGCTATGGGAGATGTTCTTCGTGAGGTATCTCATATATTTCTTTTTATTTATCTTAACAACACCCAACTTGGAGGTAATTTCCCATGTTGCCTTTTTTCAGATTCATGCCAAAAAGACTTGTGTAACGGGTTCCATGTTTTTGTATCTCATCATTATAGGTTATGATAATGAAAATCCTGGAGCATCCTAATATAGTTAACCTCATTGAGGTTATTGATGACCCTGAGACTGATCATTTTTACATGGGTATGTCTTTCCCCTCTTTTGTTTGTCACTTCAATTCTTTCTCTTTAGGGGAAATTTCTTTCATCTGATTCTGTGTTGTTGCGTCTTGTCTATAGTTCTTGAATATGTTGATGGGAAATGGGCTTATGATGCTTCTGGACCACCGGGTGCTCTCGGAGAGAATACTGCTAGAAAGTACTTGCGGGATGTAGTTGCTGGCCTCATGTACCTTCATTCTCATGTACGATCTTCACTCTCTAACGCTTCTTCATCCAACACTTTCGTTTTATCCGATAAGAGACATGATTATCGCCTTGTTTACAGAATGTAATTCACGGCGACATTAAACCGGACAATTTGCTGGTTACTAGTACCGGGACAGTGAAGATAGGAGATTTCAGTGTAAGCCAAGTATTCAAGGTACTGAGAATCCCATCTTTGGTCTTTGTCAAACATCAGCATTAGTATCTTCAAATCTGTAAACATGATACGTTATGGTGCAGGATGATGATGATCAACTACGTAGATCTCCTGGGACTCCTGTCTTCACTGCCCCAGAATGTTGTTTAGGTATAACATACAGTGGCAGAGCTGCAGACACATGGGCAGTGGGAGTTACTTTGCATTGTATGATATTAGGACAGTACCCGTTTCTTGGTGATACACTTCAGGATACTTATGACAAGGTTTCCTTCTCTCTCTCTCTGCTGCTTTTGTTTACAGATTTTGAATAAAGCAAGCTGTCTTAAATCTTGTTTTCTTACGAATAATGCAAGATTGTTCACAACCCGTTGATAATACCGGAAGGACTGAATCCTCAGCTCAAGGACTTGATCACAGGTCTACTTTGCAAAGGTGAGTTCTTATCAGTTTGCTATGAGTTTGAAGTTGAAATAAAAGTTAGGCCTTTTTGTGAATAACGTGGCTCAAAGCTGCTCACTTGTGTTAGACCCAAACAAGAGGATGACGTTGAAAGCTGTGGCGGAGCATCCATGGGTCACTGGAGAAGATGGGGTTGTCCCGGAGTACTTTTGTTGGTGCAAACGCAAAGCTCAAGAAGAAGAAGCACATAATGGGATTGAAATGGTAGCTGAGATTGCAGATTCTTAACCAAAGACCAGTTTACGTGAAAACTTGGCAAACATATCGTTTTGTCTGTTCAAATCCCTTTAGGCGGGTCGAAGCGATTGCGTTTATGTTGTATGTAAGAGAGTTCCTTAGAGAGACTTCTCTTGATTGTTATTTGTTTTTCCTCTTTTGTTGTTTTTACTTTTCTTTCTTTTTGGTTATATTTTTTTTTTCTATATATAAAGATAACCTGTTTGCCTGTTTGGGTCATTGGGTGGAAAACAACAATATGACGTTTATTATAAATCTCTTTTGGGATGGGCTAAATTTTAGAGTACATGGACTAGTAGTTAAATTTTATCATATAATAGTAGTTTGACAAATTTTATCATATTAATAGTAGTTTGATATGATTTTTATTTGATTGTTTGAAAATATAATAATAGTTTGGATTCATTTGTTTTTTATTTTTGAGTATATTTGTTTGTTAGATTTTCTTACATTTTAATGTTGGAAGATATGATCGTAAAAACAATATAGAATAGAAGAGAGTAAATAAAAATATAGTAGTATCCAAATAATCTTATTTTATATATAAAAGTTGTTCAACTTTCTCCATATAATTGACACATTAATATTGAAGAGGTTGACACCTGTCTTTAAATTTTAATTAATAAAATTTAGTATTAAATTTTAAAACACTTAAAGAATATGAAAAGTTTGTTTTATTAACTGACTCTTAATTAAAATTTATATTAATGTTAAACAACAATTTATGTTATAACTAATTAAAAATATTGATAGATATATATTTAATTTTTATATAATTGTAGATTACTTAATAATATTTAGATTACTTAATAATATTCAAGATGTATTTTAAATTAATTTTTTAAATTATTTATAATAAAATACTGACCAGTAACAAATGAAATGATGATTATATTAATTTTATTTTTTTAATTAATTGATTATCAATTAATATTTCTGTAAATGTTAAACAAAAATTTATGTTATAACTAATTAAAAACATTGAATGATATTTATTAATCTTAATATAATTTTAAATTATTAAATAATATTCAATATGTATTAATATTTTATAATTTTTTAGAATAAAATATTAACAAGTAAGTAAGTAACAAGTGATGATTATATTAATTTTTATAAAAATATAAAAAAAGTTTGAAAATTTTGAAAAGAAAAATCTGCACGTAATGTGCGGGTATTCACCTAGTTTAGTTTAAATAGTTTTAAGACCTTTTGATCATTGTTCTATGTATTTTAGACCTAATTTTTTGAAGGTTTGTATGAATTTATTCGATTTGATCATTGTTTTATGTGTTTTAAACATTACAAATACCATCATTCCATTAGTTAGATACATATATATATATATATATTTTTTTTTTTTTTTTAATTTTTTTGTTAGACTTTTTAAAAAAAATTTTTTTTTGTTTTGAAACGACATTCCATTAATTTTTAAAAGTTTCCATTTTTTGTTTCTTTTAACATTTTTGTTAGAATTTTTTTTTAAATTTCAGAAATATAAGAAATGGTAAACACTCAGAATTAAGAAATATAGATTCTATTTTTTTTATAAAAAAAACATTTTTGTTAATTTTTTTAAAATTTTGGTTATATACAATTTTAAAAACGGTTTGATTGACTATGCAATTAAACATTAAACCATATTTAGACCAGTTTTTTTAAAAGTTTTTTTTACACATAATCAGATAATGACACGTTTTTAAAATTTTAAAATGACACATAAATTGCAAAATAGGGTTAAACGGTCTGTTTATAGCCGAAATTCATTTTTGAGCTGACATGTAAGCGAAAAGCTCTGAAACTCGTTGTAAAACATTTTTTAAAATTTTTTTCTAAATTTCAGTTTTATATAATTTCAAAAACGACATTCTATAGCTTTTTAAAGAGATTCTATTTTTTGTTTCTTTTAACATTCTAAATTTTGGAAACATAATAAATAATAAACACTAAGAGATATCATATTTTATTTTAAAAAAAAAACTTTTTTTTAATTTTTTCTAAATTTTGGTCTTATGTAATTTTAAAAACGGTTTGGTTAACTATGAAATTAAGCATTAAACCATATCAATTTAAACTGGTTCGTTTTAAGGTTTTTTTTACACATCATCAATAAGGAACCAATTAAAAATGGCACGTAATTGCTTTTTGCAGCCGAAACTTATGTTGGAGCTGACACGTAAGCGAAGAACTGTGAAACTTGTTATGAGTGCGATACGTAAGCAAATCTCTACGCAAATAAGTATATAGATTTGTAAAATATCATGGATTTTGAACTAATGTGAAGGACCAAGGAGTCTTTGTGCCATTGTTGATCTGTAAGTTTTACATGTATTTCATTAGAATTAAATATTTGTCTACGAGACAAAGCTGGAGCGGGTTTCTTTGTAGTGAATTGCTCTTAAGTTTTTCAATCTCTGTGAATCTTTTTGAATTTAGGTCTATTGATTATGAATTATCGCTTAGGTGTTCAAAAATTTAGGTTACTAGTTTGATTTGCGGTGTGGCAAAGATATTTTCTCTGTCATTTTCATAATTGAGTAGCATTTCACCGGATTTAAAAAAAAAAGTCTCTTCATTTAGGGTTTAGTTTTTTTTTTTGGGTAGTAGTAGTTAGGTGTTAGTTTTTTTAATTTCTTGTTAGTTTTTTTAATTTCTTCGGCAGATAATTTCACTAGATTTTTCACATTTTCCTTAACAATTGATCTATTTCATCAATAGACTTAATTTTATAGACTTGTATTAATGGTTGCATGATTTTTGTGTTGTTTCTCTAAAATAATTTTATTTTCCGCCGGCTTTTATTTCAAAAAACTATTATTTTCCTCGATTTTTATTTTCGAAAAAATTTTGTTTTTTACCGATTTGGGTTCTAAATGTCAATTAACAAAAAATTACGTTTTTTACTTAAAGATGATACAAAGAAAAAACAATCAAACAAAAAAAGTGATTTTTAAATAAATTATTTTATTGCGCAAGATTATTTATACTATTTCACAGTTACATATTCCACAAAATTGAAACCAATGAGAGCGATGGTATGTTTAAAATTTCTAATAATAAAATAAAAATCTCAAGCTAATGTGAGAGGTCTAGAAAGACGAAAAATGACCAAAATCTAACTGAACTAAATTTTGTGGGCTAAAAAACAAAATTGTACTAAAATACGGGGCTAATTCCCATCTGAATGATATAAACATTTGAATTACCTATCTTTAACTTATAACATCATGCCAAAACCTATCTTGACAATCTAACTGTTAGTCAACACTCACAGAATGTTGAAATGACCGACATGTCACTATTCCAATGTGGCAACAGTAAAAAAAAACGTCATCTTTTAACTATTTTTAGGATAATTCTCACATAAATAAAACGGCGTCGTTTTGATTTAATTGGGGGAAATAAAAATCCCAAATCGATTTAGGGTTCTTGACTTGTCTTCTTCGTCGATAATGGTTTTAAAGGGAGCTCTAATGGAATGTCAAAGAAGAGGGTTCCCTAAGAGATGTAGGTGCAGAGAAGCTGTCCTTATGAAGACGTCTGGTATTGCTAAAAATCCTGGAAGGCTGTTTCATGCGTGCCCATATGGAAATGAAGGAGTAAGTATACTCATTTTCGGAGCATTGATATATGTTTGGATGGAGTGTTTGTTGTCCATTGAGTTATGTTTGTATATGTGATAGGATAATTGGTATCATACGTTCAAATGGACTGATACATGTATGGTTAAAGAGCTTGAGGACTTGATAGACAAAGTCGGGAACATTGAAGAAACTTCAATGACATTGCAGAAGGGCTTTAATGTTTGTGAGTCTGAGATTGACACATTGGCTATGGAGACGTGTATGTGTGAGGCTGTGGTTGAAAAAGAGGTGGGAGATCTCACATTGGAGCTCTGTAGCTTGAATAATCTTGTCTGATTTTGCTTTTGTGATGTGGTTGGTCTAGTGTGAGATGTGGATGTTCTATTTGCTTTTTCCTTTGTGATCTTGTTGTAATGTGAGTCTACATAAGTGTTTGAGATAAGCTACTAGTGTCTTAGTCTTTCAATCTAATGTTTATGTTTGGAATAATGTTTTGTGTCGTAAATTTGTTGTTAAAACTGAATGATTAGAAAATGGATTTTGATCAAGCAAAATACGGATCAAACACAACATAGAAGCAAGAGTATCTAAAGCTTCATACAAGCAAAATTTTCTGAGCATAAGGGTTACAAAAAACAGTTGCAAAACAAGGGGCTAAACTTAAAAAAAAATCATATCATAACATCAAACAAAATTCAGTTTAAACCATGACAAAAAACAGAGAAACAAAGTCATGATTTAGGTTCTAATCAGCTGCCTCTTATGCTCCATCCTTTGTGCTCCACAACATCATCATTTCTTCCATCTTCCCAACACAAAAAAAATAACAAGGTTGCTAATACTATTCTATACTGTATTAGTATTCACTTAAACGATGGCCCCTTAAACGATCACACAACTTATCTAGTCTTGAGTTGGTTGAGTTAGAGTTGGTCCTTCTCCAAATGATAGAGTCATTTACTCGTATCCATCTTGTTCTGTCTCTGTAGCCTCATTTCCATCTTCTCCCTGGCTCTTCTTTCTGGCATTTGATCTCTTACTTGCTTTTTTGCCATTATCCACTACCATATTCTGACATTTTGTTACATTATGGCTATCTTCACCACAACAACCACAATGCATGATCTTTTTCTCTCTAGATGCTTTCTTCTTTAATGGAGACTCATGCCTTGCCTTCTTCCTTTTCGGCTTTGGCTTTCTTCCAACTTTGTTCTCAATTTTTTCAACTAAACTTGGTGGTGGCAGCACCTTTGATTTTGATTTTTCCTCAAATAACAGACCGTTGAGAGGATTGATAGAATTGATTAACAGACTATAGATTTGTTGCTGCCAGGAATTCAGAAACCAATGGAAGATGGGATCCTCATGATTCAGTTTCCTTTCAGCGATGACACGTAGGGCATGATGGCAAGGAAGACCACTCATGTCTCATCTACTACACGCACATGCCCTTAGTCTCATGTTAACACTTTAACTTACACCAGACTCACACACCTCATCTCTTGCATTTTTTCTGGGAATCATCACACAATACTTGAGTTTCTTCTACTCAGCCTCTATCCACTGTAATGCCATTACCATGAATCTTCTTTGATGATTCACTGCTTCCTTCATCCTCTTTGGCTTTGGCTTTCTTCCAATTTTGTTCTCACTTTTTTCAACTAAACTTGGTGGTGGCAGCACCTTTGATCTTGCTTTTCCTCAAAATAACAGACCGTTGATAGGATTGATATGATTGATTAATAGACTATAGATTTGTTGCTGCCAGGAATTCAAAAACCTATGGGAGATGGGATCCTCATGATTCAGTTTCCTTTCAATGATGACACGTAGACGGCAATGAATACCACTCATGTCCCATCTACTACACGCACATGCCCTTAGTCTCATGTTAACACTTTAGTTTACACCAGATTCATACACTTCATTTCTTGCATTTTCTCTGGGAATCATCACACAATACTTGAGTTTCTTCTACTCAGCCTCTATCCATTGTACTGCCCTAATCATGAATCTTCTTTGATGATTCACTGCTTCCTTCATCCTCTGGTCTATATGAACCATAGTCTTCATGAGGACAGCTTCTTCACACCTACATCTTTTAGGGGACCCTCTTCTTTGACATTCTATTAGAGCTTCCTTTAAAACCACTATCGAAGAGACAAATTCGTGAACCCTAAATTGATTTGGAACTTTTATTTTTATCCAAATCAAAACGACATTGTTTTGTTTAGGTGAAAATTGTTCTAAAAATAGTTAAAACGATGATGTTTTTTGTACAGTTACCACATCAAAATTGACATATTGGCTACATCAGCATTCTGTGAGTATTAACTAACGGTCAAATGGTCAGAATAGATTTTGACACGATGTTAAAAGTTTAGATAGATAATTCAAATATTTATATTATCGAGTTTTTGGTCCAAGAAAATTTAGTTCAACTAGATTTTGATACTTTTCTTATGTACAGTAAATTACCCAAATTTTGGCATCACTAGATGAATACCCGCGTGTACACGCGGGTGTTTTGTTTGTTTTATATACATTTTAAATTTCTATTTTTCAACAAAATTAACCTATTTTATTTTTGATAAAGAAAATATTATCCAAATTTGTAAAAATATAGTCATTAAATGTGATTTTTTTGTTTTAATATAATTTATTAATAGACATTTTTTTATAAGTTTAATCTAATTTTTTGTATTTGGTAATATGAATATCATATGAACTCGTAAAAATGTAGTCATTATTTTTTGTAGATGTAATATTTTTTATTTTTGCACCTAACCAAATATATCTTCATTATTATTTTTCTCAACCTGTCTTTTTGTTTGTTAGTTAATTTTTAATGATAAAAATATGTATTTTGTAAGACAAATTTAATATCTTTGCCAAATCGTATTTTGCTTTCTGCCCGAGGACTTCAAGTCTCAACTCTTTGTCCTGGTGGTAGGGTTGTCATCGGTGGATATGCCTTTATACAAAGAAAATGGATCAATGTCTATGTAAACAAAACCAGAATGAATTCAATACAAGGAATATAATACAGTTTTTAAAAACCAATAAATCAAAGAGGAGGCGAAGAATAAAAAATTTTACCTATTGACTTGTGGAATTTTGAGTCGATATTAGAAAGCATTGGAGATTGTTTGAGATTCTATCTTTCCAATTTCCAAAATAAAATTAATTTGCAGTTTATTATGAACCATAAATTGATATGTACTTCTCTTTCGGTTTTTGTGTTCAATTAAAAACCAAATTAGTATAATTTAATTGTTTAATTTTCTCATAATTTTTTTTAATCTAATGTGTCAAAAAAATGAATGCTGATATGTCAATCTTGTGAAACTCAACTGAGTTTTTATATAATAGATTCGTTTTCCCAAATAAATGACCAAGTGCAATAACTCTATAATAAAATGCATTAATACTTTCCAAATTATTAAATCAGAAATATAATTGTAGTTTCGAACTAACTACAAATAATAAGATTTCGGTAATCAATCAGCCACGAAAACAACTGCAAAAAATCATACGGACTTTTTTCAAACAAATATATCAATAAATGTTTTTCGAAATTCGAAAAGTAACAAAAAAAATTAAATCAAGCTATATCCTCGCCGGATCTCTCTCTCTTTACAGCATCTCTCTGGCGGCGTAACCGTACCGAGATCTGCGAATATTCTCCTGCCGTCTCTTGTACACAAATCCGGCCAATCCAACCACACAAACCGCCGCGATCGTTCCAAACGCGACCCCAGCCTTCTTCCCGCCGCTCATTCCACCGCCTCCCGATGATTTTTCCTCTTCGACACCGGTAATATCGCTGTGGTTCAAATCGCTAGCTTCTTGCGACGGAGACGGAGATGGAGAAGATGAAGGAGACGCATGATCATCCGGCAACGGCGGAGATAGCGATGGAGAATCTGACGGAGAAGGAGATGGAGATGGGGAGTGTTCTGTTTCTGGTTGCGGAAGAGAAGAGTATGCGATCGGAGACTCTGCTGGTGAAGGGGATCCAAATTCCGGCGTAGGCGCGTGGATTGGAGGCGAATCTGTAGCGTCGGTTGATAGATCCGGCGCCGGAGCCGGTGAGACTTTAGTCGAAATCTCGCCGGAGACGAGTACCAGCATTAGCAGAGACGAAATGGTTATGATTCCGAGCTTCATTTTCGAATTTCAAATTATGTTTCTCTCTCAGATCTTGATGAGTGAAGTAAGAGACGAATAAGAAGAGATCTGAGAAGATGATGATAATAAACAAAAATAGTTAGTTTTAGAGTGAGAATGTGAAATGCAATATTACGATCGCTAGATTTGCGGCTACGAAAAGCGTACAACTAATAGAATTTTGCCACGTAGGATACGTATGGAAACAGAGAAGGAAGCGAAACACTGGATCTGGTCATTGCGTGAAATCGGCACGTGGGTTTCACGTGAAGAGCTGACCCTCACGTTATCTATGGAGTATATTAAACAAAGATTACTTTGTAAGAGAATTAAGCAATCAAGTTGTGAGATTAAATATATGTAACTAACATCGTTTTTTGGCGTTAAAACAAATCAGGTAAAGAGAAAAAAAAAGTAATACAGAACGTTTCTTCGCATTTCCTAATCAGACTTCTTAAAAATATAATAAAATCACTTTGTGTTTCTACAAAATTGTAACAACATGTAGCTATACGCAGATATACACACACACAGAGGAAAAAATAAAGGGTTGAGGTTTTCTTGCTGTCCAAGAACCAATCAAAAGTGTTCAAACTTGGATCCCTAGATAACAGCTACTTCAAGGAATTATGGGAGGCTTAATATGAAATCCGATCTGGTTGAAACTTGGTGGAATGTTTCGTGACACTACTGAATTGAGAAGCAACGGTGGGATTGCGAAGTTAGTGGTCAGTTTGTCATTTCTTCACGTTCTCCTGAGCAAATTTAGCATAATACCTCACAAGATATAGCGTTTGGATGTTTAAACTAGCTCTCGATTTGAGCTGATATTAAGCATGAAGTTTTGGATTCATACACTACAAGAAATCACCCATTTCACAACGACCATATTCGTCGTTAAATCATTGTGAAATGAGGTTTGCGACGATTTAACGACGAATGCCAGTTCGTCGTATATTGATCGTCGTAACTGGTAATTCGTCGTAAAATCGTCTTTAATTAGCGAGAAACAAATAATCGTCGTTAAATCGTCGAGAAGCATTCATCGTAACTTCGTTGTAAATGTAACGACGATTGAACGACGAAAAGCTTTTGTCGGCAATTCGTTGCAAATTCGTGGCAGAAGAATCGTCCTTAAGTCGTCGTTACTCTAGATTCGTCCCTAATTCGTCGTAAACATTTCGTCCCGAATTCGTCGTAATTTACAACGATTTAAGGACGAATGTTTATTTATTTTTTAAACCCAAATTTTTTTGAAATAATAATTAAAAATAAATATGAAAATAAAATTATTTTAATTAAAACAAAACAAAATATTTTTATTACAACAAAAAAAAATCATATTTAAGCATCATAATCAATTTCGAAATCTCCAAAATCGTCCGCAAGATTAGTAACCGGAGCATGTGATTGATCTTCTCCACCATTTGTAGATGCTCCTTGAGTACCCGCAGCATGTGTCGCTCCACCACTTGTAGATGCTCCTTGAGTACCTGCAGCTTGTGTCGCCACTCTTCGTGCCACCAATCTTGCCTCCTTTTCCGCTGCACGTTTTTGACGTTTTGCTCGCAAGGCATTTGCAACATCTGGGATTGAGAGGGCAATGATATCGAAGATGGAGTCATACTCCAAAAGCTCCTCCTGAACTTCCTGGTGATATGCGCTTTGAGACTCCTCTAAAGTTGCAATCTTGGCCCGTAGAACGACTGGATCATCTTCTGGTCCTCGGCGGCGTGGTGCGGATGACGAAGCACTCGGGACGTCTCTAATAGATTCCATCCCTATAACTTTTCCCTTCTTTTTCGGAGCGACCTACATTTCATCTGACGGATGAGTAATCTTTCCATCTGTCTGCAAATGATCTGCATGCCATCTCATCGCTGCCGCTGTTCTTTCAGAATGATACATTCGTTTCAACCTATCAGTTATAGGAAGGTACCACATACGCTGGAATGGTACTTTGCTGCGACTACTTCCTTGCGGCTTATATCTAGGCTTATGACAAAATCGACATTCCTCCAACTTATCATCATCTTTCCAAAATAGCATGCAATTGTCAACACAGACATCTATCATCTCAGAAAGCAATCCTAGACTATAAATAAGTTTCTGGATCTCATAGTAAGTTCCAGCTGCTAAATTGTCTGCCGGCAAATACTCTTTAATCAGGTCAGCCCAATCATCCATGCAAGTCTCAGCTAAGTTATGATCAGTTTTAATAGTCATCATTCTAGCTGCCAGTGATAATTTAGATTGTCCTTCTTTGCATCCATTGTAAAGTGGCTGATTAGCAGCACCTAACATATCATAAAATTTTTTTGCATCTGCATTGGGTTCCTCATCATGGACAGGTGCAAATGTGTTTGTGGTTTCGTGAAATGCATCTGTAACCATGTCTTGAATTCTATCATGATCAAACCTTTGCTGCTCTGCATGATAATATTCATCTTGATGCAAATTATTTGACGAGTCTTCAAAATTTGAAGCTTGATAATTGCTATTACTACTACCTGCACTTTCTCCATGCCCTTCTCCATGATGGTACCATATAAAGTAATGTGGCATAAATCCTCTATTTAATATATGCGACCACACTTTCACGATTGTGATAAATTTTCTATTCATGCATTTAGGACAAGGACAATACATCATACGACTGGCAATCGTTCTTGGGAGTTTTCCTGCCTCATGCATGAATCCCTCAACCCCCTCACTGAATTCTTTTGTCAACGATCCCGTTGAATCAATACGATTGTACATCCATTTCCGAATTTCATATATGGACGACATTTCGTATATATATTTAATATTCACTACCAAGTGAATATTTTTAAATTTTATACTTGTTCCCAATTAAGTGATCAATTCAATCACTCTTATTTAGGAGCATTGTGATTTTTTTTTGGGTTATGGGAGGCCCTATATATAGATTTTTATTCTGCTTACCATCGAATTAACAACGTTATTTAACAACGAATTAACGACGAAATGTAGTTTAGCGACGAATTAACAACGAAAATGAGAATCGGGTTTATTCGTCGTTAAGTCGTCCCTAAGTTACGACGATTTAACGACGATTCTTATAATCGTCGCCAGATCGTCGTTACTGCACGACGATGTAACGTCGAATTCTTTTCGTCACCAATTAACGACGATTTGGCGACGATTATAAGAATCGTCGTGCTTTCGTTGTTAATTCGAAGGGAATTTGCGACGATTCTTAATCGTCGTAAAAAATCGTTGCTAATCGTATACTTTCTTGTAGTGATAGAGGCATAGAGTTATGTCCTAGACTAAGGAGATCCTGTATGGAGAGAATTTATGTTGAAGTTGAGACAGCAAATATGTTCACGGGAGAAGGAGTAGATGACACAAACTATTTATTCCTTATACATTATTAAGGTCCCTCTAGCTTTCCATATACAATCCGTGAGTCAACTTGATATTGGTTTGATGTGATGCTAGCTACTATATCACATATATCCATTATTCTTGTATTTTGGATTTTTGCTTCAATGCTCGGAGAGCTGAGCAAATTCTTGCATCAGCGCTCGTAGATTACTTCATTTACTTCAGTGCTTTAATTAATTAGTATATTTTATTCTTTGTTCACCATTGCTAGACTTCAGGTATAGAGTTCTTTGCTTTACAAAACTGTGAATAAGAAAACTCTATTTCATCTTGTTTACACATGAAGCAATAAAGAAAGCTAGTTGCTTAGACATAGTTTTTGAATGCAGTTACTGTGATGTAACTTTGTCTAATTGTTCACCCACTATAAGTTCCTCGGATTTTGATAGCCTTTAGGTTGGCTAATTAATGTGGAGTTGTCTCAGCTTTGTCTAGTTGCTAGATTTCTTGTCTATTTTTGTAGAGTTTTGATCCGATTCTAAAGATTTATGAATCTATATCGCAGGTAAATTCTAAACGTAATTGAAGAAGACAATACGCAAGATTGTTTACCCAGAGTTCACCAATATGGCTACGTCTCCGGGGAGGGAACGGGATCCCTCAATATCCACTATCGACTTCGATTACAGAGCTATGCATAAGGTGCTTACAGCTTTGTTATAAAGATCAAGCACTCAAAAGGAATCAAGGCGAAGACGATGATCGGACCGGAATCTACCACTGGTGAACGCCTACTCCGTCATAAGCTTCGATCACACTCTCTCTATCTTTTCTTCTGCTTTCTCTCTCTATAACTGTCTCACTCTCTTGCTTTCTTGTTACAACTTCAGCTCGGGAAGATGACGACTTAAGTCAACTTAACCACACTCTTGGGCCTGACAATTATTGAAGCCAAATATCCCTGAATGAGACGCGGCCTTGGAACATAAGCCCACTAAGGTGTTTGACTGAACCAGTACTAGACTTCACAAACTCCACCTTTCAGACTCAACACCGAAGACTCCGCCGAACCCTAATACTCCTAACCTCTCGATAGTGAACCTCCGACTGTAACAGATGACAGCCTCCCATGGGATCGCCGACGGACTCTGCGACTCCGGCACATGAATCTGACTTAAGGTAACCCGTGAACACTCAAGTAACACTCTGAGATTAGCTTGAGTATTCTCACCTATGATTCATCTCCTTTTGCAAAGATTGACCCTTTCGGATTTTCTTTGCACCTTTTGCAGCTTCTCCGGTGAGCAGACATTGCTCTTTCGCTGTGATTACGGCTTCAGGTAATGGCTTCAGCCCGTAATCCCTCGCACCTTATCCTGTTAACACGGATCTTTCAGAACAGCTTTCACTGACTTCATTTTTTTCATGTGAACAGAGTCTCCACCTGGAACTAGAGAGGTTGGTTCACCCCTAGTCCCTACACTCACGAGTAACTCTCTTTTCCTTCCTCATCTCCTCTTTACCAATCAGAGCCATAAGATTCTCAAGTTACTGACTTGTCTTCTTATGCGTGCGAGATCCTCTAATGGTGGAGTTACCCAGAGCCTTTATGTCACTAGACGACATTCACCAAATCACAGCAGAGCTGAAACTTTGGCCCAGGTAAGGCTTTAGTTAAGAAGTCTGCTGGATTTTTGCTAGTGTGGATCTTGTATAGTATAGCATCGTTATCTGCTACTATATCCTGAATAAAGTGATACTTTGTAGCAATGTGTTTGGTGCGCTCGTGATGCACGGAGTTCTTTGCAAGTGCCAAAGCACTCTGTGAATCACAATGTATCTTTACACCTCCTGTGTTAAGCCCTAACTCACCACAAATACCTTTCAACCAAATGGCCTCTCTCACAGCTGATGAGAGAGCCATATATTCAGCATCTGTAGTCAATAATGCCACAACTGACTGTAAATTTGATCTCCAACTGACTGAATTTCCCCAAACCTTAAACACAAACCCAGTCACTGATCTTCTCTTGTCTAAGTCTGTGGCATAATCTGAATCACAAAACCCGTTGATGACAAAACTTGTAACCTTAACAAAAGTAAGACACGCATTAGAGGCACCTGACAAATACCGAAGAATCCATTTAACTGCTGACCAATGTTCCCTGCTTGGACTTGTCATAAATCTACTGACCACACCTACAGCATAGGCTAGATCAGGTCTCGAGCCGATCATAGCATACACTAAGCTCCCAACAGCACTAGCGTATGGAATGTTTTCCATAGGCACAGCCTCTGCCTTTCTTTCTTTCTTTGACAAACTCTTAAACTTGAAATGAGGTGCTAAGGGAGTAGTCACTTGACTTGCTTCTTTCATTCCAAACGCCTTTAGAACTTTCTCAATATAGCTTTTCTGTGACAGAATAAGAATTCCCTTCTCTCTATCTCGGATAATATCCATTCCCAAAATTCGAGAAGCCTTCCCCAAATCCTTCATTTCAAATTCCCTGTTCAAGCTTTCTTTTACCCTTTTAATCTCTGACATATCTCCTGAGGCAATCAACATATCATCCACATATAACAAAAGATAAATCGCTTGATCAGTCAGTATGTTTCTCATGTACACACACGGATCATAGCGGCTCTTCTGAAACTTTTCCTTCTTCATAAAGCTATCAAACCTCAGGTTCCATTGTCTCGGGGATTGTTTCAACCAGTAAAGATACTTCCGTAGAAGACAAACTTTATTTTCATCCCCATTCTTAATAAAACCCTCTGGTTGACTCATAAGAATCCTTTCTTCTAAGTTTCCATTTAAGAACACAGTTTTGACATCCAGTTGCTCCAATTCATAATCCCTGTTGACCACAATTGATAACATGATCCTAGTGGGCACATGCTTAACCACTGGTGAAAAAATTTCATTATAATCCACACCTTCCTTTTGTGAGAATCCTTTAGCAACAAGCCTGGCCTTGAACCTTGGTTTTTCGGCTCTGATTGTGGTAGTGAGTGAGGGTTGTCAAGTTTTACCCTAAATGAAATCAATAGCCGCAAGTGCACAGTTGATCGATTGTAGTACTTAGGGATCGAATCCACAGGGAAGGAGGATCTTTTCCAGCAAAAAGCCTTTGACATAAGTATAAAGTAAGGAAGTCTAGAACCAAAACGGTTTTGTGGGGGTTTGGTAGTGTGTTTAAAATGTAAAAAATCTTAAAAGAAAGTACGGGAATTAAATAACCTAATAACTAAACTTAACGAAAATGAATAAAAACGAGTAAAACGGATATTCTAATTGCTTAAATTAAAATCTACTAAAAAGGAAAGACAATATTGAACTAAAGCTTGAAATAAAAACGGTGTAAATCTATGGGAAAGAAGGCGTTGGGGTTCAGGGAAGTTTTCTCAGGGGTACGAACGATTCAAAACATTGCTAGAGAGTAAAATTGATAAGATCTTAGCTTAAACTTTTCGAACTGGAGTCACGGACGTATGAATACGCCACTGTCGTGATCATAGACAACTATCTCTCTCAACCATGACCAGTAGGTTTCCACTCTGGCCCTGGAAGAGAAGAGATGCATTATGTTTAAGACTCGTCCTTATTCACAAATCGCCCATAGGTAGGTTTCCACTCATATGTTTGTTTTGCTCTCCCAAACTAGATCTGATACCGGATGAACACTTTCGTGTCACCAAGCATCTGGATTAGATTGTAGTTCATGACGCTACTCTCATGCAGTAAAAACGAATTCAGAAGAAAAAGTTCTAAGATTCGGCTCAAAAGCTCATGGAATCCTCATCGAACATATAGATCCCCATCGAAAATCCCTTAATCCCAACAATAAAACTACTCAGACATGATGAACGAAATCAAAAGCATAGTATTAAGAAGTAGAATAGAAACCAAAATTGAAAAAGAAAGAACAAGGGTTCAAGAGAACAAATCTCTCTCTCCCTAAAACCTAAAGCAAAAACAGTAAAAATATGAAGTAATGATAGATGATCTCGATTAGGGTTCATAAAACATGTATTTATAGTGCTCAAGACATCTCTGGACGTCACTTAGGGTTTCTCCAAATGAAGGAATCATTGTGGGCTTCAAAAATGGGCTTTTGGGCTCAGAGTTGGCTTGCCGCGGTCGGGAGTGCTGTGACCGCAGGGAATGAGTGGTTTGCCGCGGTCGGGATGCTTCTGACCGCGGGAAATGGCCTGTTGGCCGCGGGTGGAGTTGCTTGCCGGCTGGTTTACGGGACATCTTGCTATTCGCGTATCTTTTGATTGAACCGTTGGATTGCCAAGCTGTAAAGTGTGCTGGAAAGCTGATACTTCCATCTTTAAGGTCTCCAAATTTGAGCTGGATCAGACGATGAGAAGGCCTTCAATCAGGGGTGAACTTCTGACGGTTTGACTCTGAGCTGAAATCTGGTTTTCTATCCATTTTGTTAAGCTTTTCCCTAAATTACCTGAAAAGAGTCTTGAAACTACAAATACTAGAAAAACGTAATAAAAGTACTTAAAAGCAATTAAAAACATAGAAAAGTATTTCAAAACGGTCCATAAAAGTGGTCAAAATACGGTGTTATCAGGTTCGTGCATTTCCCATCTTCTGGAATCCAGACACGGTAACCCTTAACTCCAAACGGATACCCCATTAGAATTCCTTAGTCTTATCTTGAACAGTATGAACATAAGCGATGGACCCAAACCTTCGTAAATGTGTTAAATCTGGTTTGTGACCTGTCCACACTTCTTCTGGCATCTTGAATTCAATGGTAGAGCTAGGGGTCCTGTTTGTCAAATAAACAGCAGTTTGAGTTGCCTCAGCCCAGAATTCCTGACCCAAACCTGTCTCAGCCAACATACTTCTCACCTTGTCCATAATAGTCATATTCATTCTCTCGGACACACCATTTTGCTGTGGTGTGTACGTACATGTTCTATGCCTCTTAACACCAGATTGTCTGCATAATTCATCGAACTGGACATTACAAAACTCAAGTTCGTTATCAGTCCTCAAACACTTCAGTTTCTTCTCAGTATGCTTCTCAACAGCTTCTTTCCACTCCTTGAACTTAGAAAATGCCTGATCCTTAGTTCTCAAGGAATAAACCCAGACCTTCTTTGAGTAATCGTCAATGAAGCTTATGAAATACTTGCATCCTCCTAGACTTTCTGGGGTTGACGGTGACCCCCATAAATCTGAGTGCACATACTCCAGAATGTCCTTATTTGTGTGCTTGGCCTTAGGAAAACTCTGTTTATGAGATTTGCCTAATACATATCCCTCGCAAAAACTCAAATCTCCAATTTCATCCTTTGATAAGAAACCATTCTTTACCAAGACCTCCATGTTCTTTGAGCTCATATGACCAAGTCGTGAATGCCATAGACTTGTCATATCCTTCTTAGAAGTGGAGAGGTTTGCTTCGGCATTGGTCACTTGTCCTTGGAGATAATACAGCCCTTTATTGTATTTCCCGGTGATTACCTTTTGACCATTTTTATAGAAGGTAACTTCGTAGTCTTTACTTTCATACTTGCATCCAGCTTTTTTCAAGCATACCGTAGGAGATAAGATTTCTGCTCATGTCAGGCATGTACCGAACATCTGTTAGGATTACCGTAGTACCATCTGGGTTTTGGATTCTAACTTTTCCAATTCCCTTTACCTCACTGTGTGTGTTGTTTGCCATTAATACTTTTCCACCGTTGACTTCTTTCAGGTCAAATAATACTTCCTTGTGTGGGGTTATGTGAAAAGTGCAACCGGAATCCATTACCCATGCATTTTTGGAGTCCTGCAAACTCACCGTGAGGACCAGAGGTTGCTTCCCCTCTGTTGCAACGTTTGCCGAAGAATCTCCATTCTTCTTCTGGCCTTTACTCGGGCATTCTCTTTTCCAATGCCCCTCTTTCCCACAGATGAAACAGGTAGTGCCTTTGTACTTGTTTTTGGACTTTGATCTGCCTTTACCATTCTTGTATTCTGCACGTTTTTCATATCTCCCTCTGGATTCGACGTACAGCCCTTCTGATGAAGACTTTCCCTTACCTAGGAGTCCCTTTTGCCTGAGCTCTGCCTCTTTGGAGTGAGCTGCAATAACCACTTCCTCTACGGTAAGAGTTTGTCCATCTCAAATTTCCCTTGAGTTGGCTCCATCCTTACCAGAATGATCTTTTCTTGCAGGTTGAACTTTGAGAGTCTCCGAACAACGAGCTTTTCATCAACGAGTACCAACAGATCAGGAGGAGAAAACTTCTACAACAAAACCTTCCGATCTGACTTTCTCCCAGAGTAAGATAAGTTCCGATATCACTTCCTCTAATATCAATAGATATTCTTCGCTATCTAGAACCTGGATAGCTCTGATACCACTTGTAGTGTTTTGATCCGATTCTAAAGATCTATGAATCTATCTCGCAGGTGAATTCTAAACGTAATTGAAGAAGACAATACGCAAGATTGTTTACCCAGAGTTCACCAATATGGCTACGTCTCTGGGGAGGGAACGGGATCCCTCAATATCCACTATCGACTTCGATTACAGAGTTATGCACAAGGTGCTTACAGCTTTGTTATAAAGATCAAGCACTCAAAAGGAATCAAGGCGAAGACGATGATCGGACCGGAATCTACCACCGGTGAACGCCTACTCCGTCGTAAGCTCCGATCACTCTCTCTCTCTATCTTTTCCTCTGCTTTCTCTCTCTATAACTGTCTCACTCTCTTGCTTTCTTGTTACAGCTTCAGCTCGGGAAGATGACGACTTAAGTCAACTTAACCATACTCTTGGGCCTGACAATTACTGAAGCCCAATATCCCTGAATGAGACGCGGCCTTGGAACATAAGCCCACTAAGGTGTTTGACTGAACCAGTAGACTTCACAATTTTCTAGAAGCAATTGATATTCGTTTCGATGTGATATTTTTTTTTGGGAGTTGATTATTATTGAAGGTGTGTGAAGGAATATTGTCCCACATCGGAAGTTGAGATGGGATTACACTAATATATAAAAGACTTGGGTTAATCCACTTATTGTCAGTTGGTTTTGATTGGAAGCTCATTCTCAGATCCAATCCGAACACACGCAGCCAGGCCCATTCTCTACCTAAATATTAAATCCGACCTTAAAAAAATTATTAGTCGTGATCATTTTACTACTTCGACCCAACTCAAAAATTTGTCTGGCCTATCGTACCTAAAATTAATCTTAAATTGGAATTTTTCGAGATGAATGGATAGAAGAACCATCATTTCGAGGGGGCGTGTGAAGAAATATTGTCCTAAATCAAATCGTTTCTAAAACTTTATAAAATCAACATTTAAAAAAAAAATCTAACAAAAAGTATTAAAAAATATCTATATATTTAATTAATAGAACATCGTTAAAAAAAGGATATCAATGGAAAGTCACTAATTATTACAATATATTGGTTAGTGTTTACGATTTCTTATGTTTATAGGATTTTCGATTTCTTATGATTTAGTATAAATATCAACCATTTTCTCTAATAAAATCGATATTTAGTCAAATATAACGAAAATGTAAAAATCAATAAATGAAATTCTTAATGGAATGACAGTATTTGTGATGTCTAGATTAGGGTTTTCGACTTTAAATATTTTAGTACATATTCCACGCGCAGAAAATATGAAGGCAGACAACCCAGCACGAAGTGCACGGATCTACCCTCAAGATATTGTATATGTAAACTCGGTACCACCAGTTTGGATTTCTGAACCGTTCTAGGTATCTAGGCAGTCGACAAAAAAAAAAGTATATATATGTACGATTTCTCTCTAATTCTCTCACACCCTTCTAAATTGTTTAACTCTTTCCTTCTTTTCCGAATAAGTTCGTACGATACTTCAAAAAACTACGTCTAAAATAAAAAGAACAGTCATTAAAACATTTCAAAATTATTTAAACTAAATTATTTGAATATTAATATGTTTTTATCTAGTCTCTTTTACACTGTTTTTCCGGTCATGTTTTCAAACATTAAAATGTAAAGAAATCTAACAAACAAATATACTCAATAATATAGAATAAAAAAACAAATGAATCCAAACTACTATTTCAAACAACCAAATAAAAAAAATTATATCAGTCCACGCAAGGCGTGGACAAATCCACTAGTCTTCTTATATACTAATAAAAGTTGAAGCTAATATGCTTCTAAGAATGTCCATATGGGATTTAAAAGGGTAATTTTATTGGTCCACATCAACATTCAAAATTAAAGAAAGTTTACAATTATAATATTATTGCTGAAAAAAGGAAATTAAGAAAGTTTACAAATTTTAATATTATTAATGAATAAAAAAATTCTGTATAAATTTTTTATTGGTCCAACTCAATTGATAATAAAAAGTTTCTAAATTTTATTATTGTTTTTCTAAAATTATTAACGATAAAAAATTATATAAAAAATTATATTAATAATAAAAACTAAAATAAATAATATTAAAATAGGAAATTTTAAATTTAAATTAGATGTATACACACGCATATTTAGAGACTCTTACATTAGGATCCATTTTTTGTCACATAACTATAATAATTTTCAAGTTTTTTTCCTGTATGTGCAGCCATTTCAAAAAAAAAAAAAAGAGTTATGTACACTAAAAAATGAGTCATTACAACGTAAAAGAACCAACATGACTAAACTATATGTTTAAGTATTAGCTAAATTACAAAGAATATATTAAAAGGAGATATAAACAAAACCACTACAAGCCATTTTAATATTAAAAGAGACTGTAAAATCTCCAAAGCCTAGTCACCGAATTTGAGAAGAATGATAAATTACAATCAATTCGAGAAACATGTCAAGTGATTGATACTTGACACTTTTAAAAAAAGAAACACTGAAAATAGAGAAAGAAGTTCCGTCATTAAGACGAAGGAAACTGAAGTATCCGAGGAATATTTTTGATATAATATAGCATATGATGGGGTTTTAACAACCTAACATTAACCACAAAAGTAACAATTAGCTGACCAAACAGCATCCGAATATATTCAGTAAGCCTCAAAATAAGAAGGAGAGATCAAAATCACTTGTCGCAACGGGCCTCGTGTGAGATATTCCAGCTTTGATTTCTAAATCTATTATTGATCAAATTTAAAGCTATATGCCTTTAAAAATGTCCACATATGATTTTAAAATTCAATTCTATTGGTCCACATCAATAACTAAAATTAAGAAAATTTCCAAATTTTAAAATTATATTGTTAACAAAAAAAAGACGTTGAAGCTATATATGTCTCTAAGGACATCCACATAAGATTTAAAAGGTCCATTTTATTAGTCCACATCAATAACTAAGATAAAAGAAAGTTTCTAAATTATAAAATTATATTGTTAATACAAAATAATATAGGAAAAATTGTTAATTAAAATTATTTTATCATTAATAACAGTTAAAGCTATATTATTTTAAATTCGACGTAAAATTTCGATGGTATTTACATGTTTTCTTGTAGTGTCCACATCAGTATTTAAAAATTCAATTTTATTTGTATATATCAAAACTGTAAATTAAATAAAGTTTCCTAATTCTAATATTATGATTAAGAAAATAAATAAAATAAATAACTAAATCTCTATTAAACAAAAAAAACCAACATGATATTAAAATGTATGCTATCACTGTTTAAGTTACAAATTTAATTTATTATCTATCAAAAAATATATGCTACTTATATTGATATACTTGATCTTAAAGTTTTTTTCACGTTGAATTTTAAATAACTAATATTTATGATTTAATATTCATCTAATTTTTTTCATATAAGCAAAACATATTTTCACATAATCTCATGTAATATATTATGTGGAAAATGATAGAAAATTACATTTTGTATATTCAACTTGGAATTGCAATAGAATAATGTGGAAGTTCTTAGTTTTGAGTTGTTCAATTTGTTATTTTATTTTTCTAAATTTTTATGTATTAAATTGTTTACTTATAATTAGAAGAAATGAGAATGAATATGATGAACTGAATATAATTATACAAAAATTATTAAAATGAATAAATATGATATATTTATTGAAAAAAAACAGATATAACAAGAATAAACATGATGAAAAATTTTTCATTCTTATTAGAAGAGATGATGTATAATCATTGAAAAATTATTCAAAAGTTTACATAACTAATTGAAAAAAAATAATTTAATTCACAACAAAAAAATTCACAAACTTTGTGTGATTTGATTCATTATTTCATTTCATATTTAACTATTGTTTTGGTTTCAAATTTAAAATTGTTATTAATCTCAAAAAAAACTTTTTTATTTATTAGTTTGTTTTTAAAATTAATAAATAAAAAATTGTATTGGTTAAACAAGAGAAAAAAAACATTAAACTTTAAATTTTATTTTCTTTTATTGTTTTAAAAGAACAAATATATAATTGGAATAAAAGTGAAAATGATGAACAAAAATTATCTTCTTGATTTAAAGAAGTTAATGTATAATATTTTATCATTATGTCAATACTATGTTTAAAAGTATTATTTGATTAATTTGTAAGAAAATTTAGTTGGTTCGGATATATTAACTAATAAGTGTTTGATCAAATAATATGTTTTTGAAATATGATATAGTGTATACAAATTTGAAACAAAACCGTTAAAACCTAACAATTTACATAAAATTATTAGATTAACACCATAATATTTGTAATATATTATTAAAACACTAATCTATAAAATTTATATCTTAATAATTAAATTGATTGTATATAAATTTTATCAACAAAATATCCACGCGTAGCATGGATGCAAAGTCTAGTTACTAATAAAAGTTGAAGCTAAATGCATCTAAGAGTGTCTACATAGGATTAAAAAGTGCAATTCTATTGTTTCAGATCAATATTCAAAATTAAGAAAGTTTCTCAAATTAATATTATTTTAAATCAAAAATATATAAAAGAAATAATAAAATTATGTATTAAATTTCCATTAACAACAAAAAACTAAGATAATATCAAATTAAGAATATTTCTTAACCAAAATACAAATTTACTTAGATAAAAAATAATATCCAATCAATTAAGGAAGGAAAGTAAATTTTAAAATTGTTTTTCCGTTTTCTTATAAAACTGATATAAAAAGAATGAAATTGAAGATGGTGAAAAATATTATTTTCTTTTATTAGAGAAGAATCATATACTAAATTTTTTGTGTCAATACTATTTTTATTAAATAGTCATTATTGTTTTTAGTTATTTTTTAGTATACTAACTTACAAGTATTAGAAGAATTTAAAAATATTTATAGAAGTTGAAATTATAAAATAAATTAAAATAGTATTTACTATAACATAAAAAGAACACATATATTAATATGTGGAGATAATTGGTGGTTTAAACATAATTTAAGGGTGATAATAAGTTTGTGAAATCTATTTTAATATATCAAAAATTAATTTAGTAGTTTATTAAAGAGTAATTAAATGCTATCAAGTATAACTTGTACTCAATAAAATAGTAAAATAAAGAGAATTTTTTTGTCTTTCTTGGTTTTTAATAAAAAATCATCTAGAAGTTATCACACACAATATGTTACTCGATAAAAAGTTTGGTATTTACCAATTTAAGATAAAATTGACTAAAATTTATATTGAATTCATCGATCTTTGTGATTTGAAATTAGTTTTAAATTTTATTTTATATTTATTTACTGAAATTATATGTTACCAAAAATTTGTGTTTATTAGTTTATTTTTTAATTTAAAATAAATCAAAAATTTGTATTGACTAAATTAGTTGAAAAAAGAAAATAACTTTTAATTTTATCATTTTTCATTAAAAAAAACATACATAACAAGGATGCAACTGATGAAAAACACTTATTTTCTTGACTAATAAGTGATGTATGGTACTTTCTCTTAGTTTTAATACTAACTAAGTACTAGTTAATTAGTTTGTTACATTTTAGGTTGATTTTGGTATACCAAATATTAAACGTTCAATAAAATAATATGTTTTTAAATGACACATATATAAATACAAACAAGATCGTTGAAACCTCAAAATCTATATATAAATTTTAAAATTAAAACTCAATTAATTATGATAAATTTTATTACAATAAATTAACATCTAAATAAATATAACTGCTTAAAAAACTACCCACTCGTAGCGTGGATGCAAAATCTAGTTGGTAGGAAAGATTCATAGGAAATTAGTAGAAAATAAAGAAAAGTGGTAGAAAAAAATTGTTGGAAAATGGTAGGAGTTAGTCCATAGAAACTAGAAACGTGGTAGGAACAGTTTCGTAGGAAAATGGAAGGAGTAATTCGTAGGAAATAGGTAGGTAATGTTTCGTAAGAAATTGAAAGGAAAATGGTGGTAGTTTGGTAAGTATTTTCTTACAAATATCCTACCAATATTTCTGACAAAAATTTTCTAGCAACATTTTCGTAGAAATTTTCTTACTATTTTTCTACTTTTTAAATTTCAGACGGACGATAACTTACGAATAAAGTTCGTAGGAATTTGGTAAGAAAAAAGATTATCTTACAATTTTTTAACAATATTTTTCATAGGTTTTCAGGTTTTTTTCTTGTAGTAGTGGATCCATGAAAATCTGATCCCCATAAGAAAAACAAACTATGATATTTGGAACAAACATTTAGGAAAACGAAACTTGAACATAATTTGGATGTCGTGAGAGAACCGAGTATCACAGCTCTTTAAAGCTACATTTGGAAGTTCGGACGCCTGGAAAAATGAAGCATTTTATGTGGCAAGCTTTATCAGGATCTATTGCTACTTGCCAAATCCTAACCTACAGGCATATGAGAACGGATAAGAGTTGTCCCTGCTGTGGGAATCCTGAAAAATCTATTAACCATCTTTTGTTTTTATGTCCCTCGGTTTTACAAGTCTGGGCGTTATCGGACTTTATTTAGGCATGATAGGTCCTCAAAAAGATATTTATCCTTGGATCTTGTGGTATATTTGAAAAGATAAGAACGACAAGATATTCAACGGGAAAATTTTCCTGATATATACTTTGATCCACGCCAAGGTTGAAGCTGAAAGTTGGAAGATTGCAAACCAACCGGAAGAAGAAGAGGAGGGAGCAGACGAGGCTTTGCTGACTCCTTTGCTCCTGATTTCTCTACCTGATGCCCAGAGGTTCCCAATTTGTCAGGTTGATGCATCTTGGATAGGCAACGGCCTGGTTAGTGGGTTCGGGTGGAGTCTGAATGAGGAGAGGGGTGGTGAGACTTTTGGCCTTCAGGGCTATCGTAGAAGCTTATCAGCCCTTTATGCCGAATTGGAGAGCCTTTTATGGGCTATATCTTGCATAAAAGATAGACAAATTTTATCCGTACACTTTCAGACCGATTGCTCGGATCTGGTAAGCATGTTTGAATCTCCATCGGATTGGCCATCTTTCTTATCAGAGTTGGAAGCCTTCTGCATCCTTCGAGAAAGCTTCTTGGATTTCACTCTCTCCCATATCCCAGAAGTTCAAATGTCCGAGCGGATAGTCTTGCAAAAGGAGCTCGAGCAAGAGGCGGTATTCTCTTCCAAATCATTCATACCGAGCCAGCTGAGAACGGTTCCCGGACCAATTTCTTAACTGGCCAAATGTGATGTAATAGTTGGGTTGTTGAAAAAAAAAATTTGGAACAAACACATTGTTGAATCTCCTCATATTTTGTTATGACAAATTAAAAAATAACCAACAATATATATATATATATATGGCTGATTTTTTCATATGCACGTGGATTCGAAACTCAAAAGATGAATGCTTAGACGAAGTATCTTTTAAATAAATAAATATAAAATAAAAATAAAAAGAATGCAATCGAGATATTTTAGTGTTTAAGTCATAAAAAAAATCACATTGCAAAGTCTTTTTGCTATAGAAAGAGGGGTGCATGCTCAATGAACCATCTCAGAGTGAGGAGAACAAATACACCACAATCACTCCTTTCTAAAGTGTAAGAAGTGGCAGTATTTACCATGTTAAATTTTTCAAGGGACGTGTAGAAAAATGTAGAGAAGAAGTGGCAATCACTTATAGAAATCAAAGCTTGCTGATGGTCCTTGCATGACTGTGGTTTAGTGGTAAAAAAGACTGTGTGGGATATTACACTAATTTACCTAGATCGGATTCCCTTTAGAAACAAAAATACATTTGTGTAGGAAGTCTGAGCTTGGGCTTAAGGCCCAGGCAGTTAACATGGTAGTCAGTAACAGGTAATATAGCTATCTGGCATTAGTTGGAAAACATTTCAAACTCGAGATAGATAGTGTGGTAACCCGCTGAATCTCATAGATCTCTTGGTCTGTTGACTCTAGTATGTTTGGAACTCATAGTATTTGTTGAACCGTTGAACTAGAAAATCAGTCCAGTAACACTTTAGTGTGTTTCTACCAGGACTAACCAGATCAGCCGATGATAGTTATCATTCATCCGAAAGACAATTAGCATCTTTAAGGTAAAGATAAACAAGTGATGGATCTTCTAAGCTTTTTGAGTCTTAGCCACATGCATTAGCTTCTTCTCGACATCTAGGGGTTATCCAGTCCATGTCCCTGGCTTCAACTCATCTCCACATCTAGGAGTTTTCTAGACTCGACCACAGACTTCATCTTCTTCTCAACCTCTAGGGATTAATTCCCAAGTCCTAAGTCTCACTCCCAAGCTTCAGCTTCTTCTCGACATCAGGCTTTAACTTCTTCTTGACATCTAGGGATTCTCCAGTTCCAGTTCCAGTCCCAAGCTGCAGCTTCTTCTCCACATCCTTTGGTGCCATTGCTGGGATTGAATTATCTTCATTATTTTTCAGAATCATCATTTGCAACAGCAGCTCTAACTCCCTAGATATATAGATCAACGCTCCTCACAGTGTATATATCGTTCATTGCAACCCAACATATCACCGTTTTCACAACATCATTGTCATCAGCTAACATCCTTTTATCTTACGCGTCTACTGTAGAGGAAAACATATTATATAATGTATCTATACTCTCGCTATAAAACCTTATGTGATAACCATCTTACCCACGCTGACACCAAACTCGTCTCAAACTATATAGGTGTTCACACCCAGATTACTACAAGTCTATAGAGGAAGATGAATATATTTTCTTGAAGATATGTTACATATTGTACAACAGTATATATATATATACATATATATACAGGCTAATAGAAGAAGATCTTTATACAGAAATACAGATGATATTCTAACTCTAAGACAAGGTGTTAGATACAATATCAGTATCCATCTTCGTGTAGCCTTATACATCATAAATTCTGAAACTAAGATTTATTCCACTAGGGATTTGAAGGATTTTGGTTGAAATTAGGAACCTAAATCAAACTCTAACATTAACATAAACACTAACATAATTCGGCTTCTGAGTCTAAAAAACCTACCTCTAAAGTTCCAAATTATGATTTAGGGACTTGAAATTTCAAGTATATCTTAAGACTTGTGCAGCAAAACTAAGGAAACAAATCTTAAACAAAACCTATGATAACTGAACTTATACTCAAAGTCTCAAACAGTCAAACTTATATTAATTAACCTATAAGATCATGTACATCAAAGGTTCAAGGGGGGTTTTGGCACAAAAACATAGGCAAAGTGAAATAAATAAAAAAGAAAAAATTATATTTTCTTGTGAACATGTCTCTTAGCGAAGGATTTTATGAACCTCATTCTAAGAGGTTTGTAAGACATGTGTAGGTTGCTAATTTGTTTGTTCTCAAATATTAAACTTGGTATGTGCTAACACATCCATCTTTTGAGTCCCAGCGTTTTTTTTTAAGAATCTGTGAACCAGGTTCACTAATGGAGACATAAAATTCACACTGATTCTTCCCTGTACATATATCCTAAAAAATTATTTTTATATTTTTATAAACCCCAAAGAGGAGTTCACCAATGTACATGCTCTAACATTTTTAGGTGTTGATTGGTTCACCTCCTATCATCCGCAAACACTGCATTTGCGGTTGGTAGCGGTTAGTGGCGTTATATAATAATCATAGAAATCGCTGCAAACCGTTCGGTATTGTTTTGTACCGCTGAAATTCAAAAGTTGCTTCCCACAAGCGTTTGCGGTTGGGGGCAGTAGCGGTTAGGTTAATAATATAAAAAATTATGCTAGAAAAAAAATGAAAAATCACGTTAAAAACAATTTAAAACCCTACTAATTGTCTCCTATATATATATATATATAAACTCTAACCTATCACTTTTTCTATCAAGTTCTAGTCTCTAATCATGACTTCCATACCAGTTGAAGAAAGTCTAGACACAAGTATAAGTGCTATAATACTTTGGTTTAAGTGTCACTTTTTTGTTCTCTTTTCCAATTTATTAAATTACTATAAACAATTTTGGGTGATATTCCCAGCAATTGAAATAAAATATATTATTATAAAATTTATTAGTTTTTATGAATAATTATTTAGTATAATTTTTATTATTAATTATTTTAAACTAGTAATTTTGATATTTAGCATAATAATATAGTTTTTATGTTGTTTTATAATTAGATATGATGTTTATTTGATACTTTTATATTTAACCGCTAAAATATCCGCTGATTCGCTAGTCAAAAATGTCCTGCAAACGGATCCGCTTTACAAAGTTTAGCCAATTGCTCAAAACTGTAATCGTCCGCTTCTGTAAACTCTTATATTCGCAATCGCAACTGCTGCGTTTAAACCAATCAGACTCTTAGACTTTAGTATTTTTTAGGAATTTACTAAAATGAAACAACTTAGGAATATATATAACTTACCAAGCCTTTTAACAAAAAAAAAGGGAGATATTTTACTAAAAGTTTAAATTTGATAATAATATTAATATATCACTGGACCATTGTGATAATTAGACGGCCATTATATCGTCAACACATGGTAGGTCTATGTAGCTTTGCCTTTCTTCTGTAATAGAGGCTCGAATTTTGTTTTGTTAACAGATACGTTATTACTGTCGTTAACAGTAAATATATTAAAACGTTATCAATCTTTAAAAAAAAAAAAAAAAACTATTGTAGATAGGTTGTTGTTAAGTGCATTTGCCCAAAAAGAAAGAAAATGTAGATTCGTTCCAAAATAAACAGAAACACAAAAAACAATTCTTCCACTTAAAATCTAAAAAAAAAATGCGACATCCATGATTACGTAAATTTCCTAAGTTAACAAATAGAGAAAAAGTGGGTCTCTTATCTAATTACAACTGAAACATTTATAAAAGCAGAGAGGCTCCTCCAAAGTCCAAACAAACAAACCAAATTCAAAACTAAAACAAAAACAAACTTCTATCTTCTTCTTCTTCTTCACCATCAATGGCGACGGGAAAAACGTATTACCCACGGCCAAGTCATCGATTCCTTCCCACAGATCGATCTCACCAAGTCGCTGTCACCGATTCAGGATTCGAGTTCGATGAGTCCGATCTATACTCCGATTCGCATGATTTTCGTAGTAAACTCTTTAAATCCGGTCGAATCGGAATCAAACAATGCGGTAGATCGTCTCTGGTTACCGTAACAACCGCGAAGGTAGGGTCACTTCCGATGAACGTACCGGACCAGTCGAAGAATTGTCACAGACGCCGGACAAGCATCGAAATCGATGAGGATGGTTTAATAGACGGAGGAGATCGGTTAGACGGAGGAAGATTTCCGCCACATGAGTATCTGGCGAGGACGAGAATTGCTTCGTTCTCGGTGCATGAAGGAGTTGGGAGGACATTGAAAGGGAGAGATCTGAGTAGGGTTAGAAATGCAATTTTTAAGAAGACTGGGGTTTTGGATTAATATCTGAAAACTATAAGGTTCTTTTTGGGGTTAGGTTTAATTCTCTATTACAGTTTTATAAATAACTGTTATGCTGAAAAAAAAAAAAAAAAAACTGTTAAAAAGTGGCATAGATATTTCGAGAAATGCCCTCTTCTTTTTTTTTATTGTAATTTCGGAATATTGCAAAGCTTTGACGTTGATGAGATATTTTGGGAAATTTTTTGTGCCGGCTAATTAAATTCTTAAGCAGGAAGTTGATTGTTTGGTTTAAATTGTACATCAAAAATTCAAATTGGAAAATTCGTGCATTACAAATTTTGTAGGGTCAGAAACGAATAATATAGGAAATAAGGGTAAATAGTTTAGTTATTGGTGGGGTTTTTGGGTTGGATGTGGGTGGGATTGGTTAGTAAAGCAGAGGAAGTGGTTACAATTACATGAAAGTGACATATTTTTCTGAAGAATTATTCTCATATAACAAATAAAATATTTTAGCGTTTTCATGTTAAAACAAAATTGGACCGACTTCGAGAAAATAATAATTAAAATTGTACAAAATATCGTATTTCATTAACTAAAATTGGCTGTTTTAAGAATTTATTGTTCCTTATATCTCGACTTTTTTTTCCAAGCCAAAATTCAAGTAAAAGAGAGACTTTTTTCTCTCTCTGTTCTCTCTCTAAAATCTTTCACAGAGAAAAAGAGTGTTTTCTTTTTTTGTATTTCCGATCTAAATCGGATTTATCTTTCCAACTAGTGAATCATGTTCATATATCATCTAGTTGGATTAATAAATTTCCGTTTAACGGATTTGGTTTGTGTGTAGATCTTCTTAGATCTCATGGAAGTTCAATTATGATTCAACTTCTTCATCTTCTAGTTTCATCTGCTCATTTCAGCCGAGAGTTTTATCTCTCTAATTGTCCCCGATAAAGAAGCCTTTCATGGCAAAGGGAGACAGGTCATGAAATTTGGTGGAATAGCGGCAACTTTAAGGAGAAGAAGAATCTCTTAGAACTATAGGTCTATGAGAAGATCAAGGTGGAAGCAATCGGAAGGAGATGGAGTGGTACTGAAAACTTGTTCGGAAAATTAGCGTGCCCTTGCGGTGAAGCGCGACGACGTGATGCTCGACGGCGATGATGTTAGCAACCACTTATCTCGTTTTCAACCTAAAGCTTACACGTGTTATATTGTGGCTTATCATTATCTTTTAGTACTTTGGAAATAATGATGGGTTTGTACTGAATTTCAATAGGCTTCCGATTTCCACTTGTTGTAATTGCCCAAGCGGGCTATCAATATAAGTTTGTTGACGTCAACAAAAAAAAATTGGCTGTTTTAAGATTTCTTGTATGCATTTTTTTCCTTGTTACAACTCCATAAATATCGTTTGCATATGCATCGTCCACGAATGACTATATGCTTTAAGATATATTGACAATTTTCTCAATTTTACATATATGATTATGTGGATATTTATTGGAATTGAAATGGATTATTTTATAAGATTAGAAAATCAGAAGTTGTGGAACGGAAAAGATGTAATGGTTTTGTTGTTGGGGTTTACATAGTGAATAATTTAATAAGTTTATTTTATATATATTGCTAGAGTATCACCATTGGATGGATGATGAAACAAAATGTGTAATTGGTGAATAAACAAATTTCAGAACCTATATATCCTAGGGAGTGTCTGTTTATTCCCATAAACTAAAACAGCCAAAATGATTTGAGTTAAAAAATTTTTTTAATGATTTGATTTGAGTTATTTAAACATTAGTTCATTACTACATATCTATTTTTTTATAGAACTCAAAGGTTCAAGTTCTAAAGATTTCGGTGACAGTAGGCGATGAACGAATATTTCAACGTTCTTATGTGCATCCAAATGTGGTACCTTGTCCCACCAAATCTCATCTAACAATATTGGAGATAAATGTTTTTTTTTTGGCACAAAACGATGGTGGATTGACTGCTAAGTGCTAACCACCGGACATTAGACTTAACTTCCAGATTTGATGTGGTTTTGGCAATAGGGAGACATGTTTCGTACGAGCAAGCTGTTTCATTGAAAGTGTTTGCTGACTCTAAAGACAATAACAACAACAATAATATTCATTGTCTTTCTTTCTTGTTTGTGAATTGGTGTGATCTATCTATCATCTTCTTTGTTGTCTCTCTCAGAGAAGAGAAAGAGAGTGACCTGTTAGAATCTCACATCGGAAGTTTAAAAGGACTAACACTAGTATATAAGGGATTTGGACCTCTCCACTTATCGCCAATTTGTTTTAAGTTGGAAGTTCATGAAACTTAACATGGTATCAGAGCCTCGTTTGTTGATCCAAGAAGGGTGGCCCAAAAAAGAGTTTATTATCGGTCCTAAAGTGTGATTTGGTTCGAGATGGGCTGATAAGAGCCATCATCTCGAGGAGGCGTGTTAGAATCCCACATCGGAAGTTTATAAGGACTAACACTAGTATATAAGAGACTTGGACCTCAATTGGTTTTAAGTTGGAAGTTCAGGAAACTTAACATGACCAATTAAAATTCTGCAAAGAGTATTCCTTACTCATTTTTGGTTAAGTTAGGTGTTGTTTTGGGTCTTTACTTTGTAATTTATATATTGTTATTACATCTATTAGTTTTCCCAAGTATTCCCACTTTGCAGTTACATCTCCTTACAGGTATACTATTCGAACAAAGTAGCTTATATACAAGTATACCATGCTTGTATTGCTTCTACCAATGACCGGTTCGTTAAAATGCTTTCCTCGAGTCAATTCGAAACCATGTGATAGTCGATGTATCAATATGTTGTTCTTCTGTGAAACACGAGGTTATTCACAATGTGTATGGGTGCTAGTGTTGTCATAGAAAAAAAAAGAAAATTAGTTTTATAATGCCAATTGATTTAGAAATTGTCTCTTTAATGTTTTCTGAAAAAAAGTTGTCCTTATAATGTTTTATTGAAATTTTTTCCCATTATACCCATTATTTCGAATTTTTTAATTAATTAAATTTTTATATTAATAATATTTTATAATTAAAAAATATCAGTAGAAAAGAGATTTTACATCCTCATCCACACGTTCTTTTTCTTCTCCATCGACATCATCGATACAATCTCCTCCACCTACACAGTCTTCACCGGAAAATCAATTTCTGGTAAATACACAATCAGTCTCTCCCTGATTTCCATGAACCACAAGTTATATAGATATGTAGTATGTTTGAAGCAAAAGACACGTAAACCTAGAGAAATTCTCCTGAATCAATGGGAAGAGGAAGAAAACGATGAAGTCAAACAAAAAGAAGCAACTTCGTCAAAAACAAAGAGAGAAACGTGAAAAAAAGATTTCAAAAAAAGAAAAATCGGGAAGATAGCTAATTTTCCTAAATTTTATTAGATTTTGGTAGCAGTTGTATTCTACCAATATGTAGAACATGGTCTAATAAGTAGAAGAATTATTCTACTAGCATGTAGAACTTGGTCTAATAAGTAGAAGAACTGTTCTACATTAACGTAATACTTGGTTAAATATGTAGAATTAATGTTCTACAATAACTTAGAACCTTGTCTATTTGGTAGAAGTTTTATTTTACCAACACATAGAATATAGTCTACCCGATAGAACTTGTAATCTACCATAACGTAGAATATAAAAAGGAATGTAGAAAACGATTTCTACAAGCTGGTAGAAATTACAAAGATCTATAGAAATGAGATTCTACGTAGACTTAGAACGTAGAAGACGCGTTCTACCATGCCTAGAACGAAATTTAAAAATATTTTCTTTCCTTAAATGATATCCAAAAATATTTTCCCTTCTTATTTTGGAATGTTCGATATATATATTAAATTATTTTAATTATAATTACCATAACTGATTTAAAAGGGTAACTATGTCAAAAAGTGACAAAAAAATACTAAGGGACAATTCCTAAATCAATTAACATTATAAAACTAATTTTCAAAAAAAAAATGGTTGTGCTTGATTAATATGAAGATCTTAGAGCATGATTAACTTGGTATCTAACAGGATATCTTAAGATTTATTTTATAATTTTTTAATCAGTTGGTTTTAAAATTTTTTAGGGAACGTCTCTTATTTTGCGACCATAAGAGACCGTCTCTCCCTCCACGTAGCAATTCTTCCAAATTTAATAAGAAAAAAAAGGCTTAGAGATCCAATTAGGATATATAGCGATAATCATGGTCTTAAAGCAAATTTCGCAACCAAACTACATAAACAAGGCTTTTATACTCTACTTCAATAAAGGAAATGGAAACAATCTTATGATCAATAAACATTACATACAATACCAACTAACATACCTTACGAGTTACGAGTCATCGGCTCGAGCATTGTTGTGGGCTATTACAATGTCATCACATATACAAACACTGCTAGAAAAACGCCATCAATAATTTTAGTTAACAAGGTATGTTCATGAGCAGATTTGCAAAACCCGGCCAAAGCTTATATACTTTTAGAAAAGAATCAATGTGGCAGAGTCAGAAACTTTCTTCATTGGAGGCAAATGAGAATATATGATATTATGAGTGGGGACATTGATATTAAGCTTTAATAAATTATACCAATTTTTTAAATTCATTGGAGGCAAAAGACCCCAACTTGTTCCATGTATCTCCGCCATTATATGATTGGTTTTGGTTAAATGACTTTGAAAACTGTTGAAAACTACAAGACTCCTTTCAGATTAAATGTCGTTTTAAGGTTTTAAATTTTCATATCATTTTCATGTATTAATAAGAGATATAAAGTTATGTAATGTATAAGTAAAGATATAGATGTATAGTATAATTTTTATTAGGTTCTTTGAACGAGTGAAAAAATCCTTAAACAATATATTTATTAGAAATTTCAGATAGAATAGACTGCTCAAAAAACAATTATGATAATTGTACAATATTTCAAATGGACTCCAATTACATATAAAATTGTTTTTAAATGATTTTGGATCCTTGCTAAATACATTAATTTTTTTTGTTAGGTTATCAAAGTTCCGGTGCAAAGGCACTCCCCGCACATACTTAAATACGGTCCTGGATTATATATATCAATGTAGAAAAATTACATGTTACAGAGATAAACTCTTATCAAACGTGTTTGAAATCTGAACCCATTTTTTGTTCAGTTGATGCAAAAATATAGTTTTTGAAAAACATGGCTCCTAAATCTTAACTATGTTCAGTCTAAAGATTACGGGCCTGCTTGATAAGAACTTTTACTTTTAATTTTTACTATAGATTTTTAACTGTAAAAACTTTTGCTATTACTTAAAAAATTAAAAAAAATTGTTTGGTAATAAATAGATCTCAAAAACTGTAGAAATTAACTGCTAACTTTTAATTTACAAAATTTTAAATTTTTATTTTAAGAAATGGATTTCAAAAGAAAACAGAAAAAATTTTAAGATTTAATCAATTAAATTTAATTTGGAATTATTTATATATAAATCTATAAAATTATTTGAATAATTCTGCGAAGAGAATAAATAGATAAAGAAATTAAAAATGTATTTATTTTTGTTAAAAAATTTTCTAAAAGCTACTCGCACGTAGCTTTTAGAATTTATGACCAAAATTAAAAAGTTTGGCTTTTAAAACTTTAAAAGTAATCCATGAAATAAAATTGTATTTGGCAAAAATATGATTTTTAAAACTAAAATTGGTTTAACAGCCATAAAAGCGAACGCCCTACGTATCAGTTCAAAAACCGGTCTACACTAAACCACACCAAACCAAGCCTCTGATCTCGTGACTGAAGAATTAAACAACCGTGCAACTAGTCATAAGCAGCAAATCTAAACATTTTATTCGATGCGACAAAAACAATAATCTTAATTTTATTTTTAATTATGTCTCCCCGAGATTAGTTTTTTTTTTTCCTTCTTGGATCCTTTCTAAAAATTATGTGATTTTCTCATTTGTGCCTCTCCTTCTTCACCAGCATCAAATTAGGGTTTTTTTTCTGCGAGTTTTTGGCGAGTGCCTTAAGATTTTAGTGAATTGAGTTTGGGTTTGAGAAGAGATCTAATTAGCTCGCTTCTTCGTCATCATCGTCTGTTCTCCTACTTTCTTTCACCATGTTCTGGAAGTTGACTGCTCTCTCTGCTGCTTCTCCGGTGAGTAGGAACTTTTCTACGCATGAATTGGGATTGTTTGCGTCTTAATTTCACAGTTTTCTCTGAACTCTTCGTGTTCTAAATCGCTTGCCCCTTTCTTATCTGCTTCGTTCGTACGCGAAACTGAAGATGCTGAGAAATGTTTGAGATTTCGTTAATTTTCTGAACTGATGATGTTCGTCAGCTATAATCGTTAATTGATGATTTCTTCTCTGTGGCATGCTTGTAAATGATAATATATGGGAGTCAATTGTTTATCCCCGATATTGCGTCTGGATTTCAGATGACATTTACTGATTCAAATTCGTTGTTTTTTTTTTCCGAGAATGTTTTGTCATGTTAACTTCTTGATGCGTTTCAAGATTTTTGCTTTCGAATAGCTTAATAGTCCTCGTGATGTCTGATTTGGGTCTTCGATGTTGAATATTATGGTGGGAGACTGGGAGCTAGAATATCCGATTTTTTTTCAGTATATTTCATTTCTTGTGACGTTTTGAGGGAAATAGTATCATACGTATTTGCAATTTCTCGGAAGCTGTTTAAGTAGTTTAGAGAAGAGAGAAATCAGATAAGGAACACTGTTGTTGCAATGAATCGGCAGTTCTTATCGAGTTCTTCCTCTCGGTTTCCTTATCTCTTACTTGCGATTGACAGGTCGAATCCATATTAGACAAGGAAGATTTCACTTTGGAAGAACTCCTGGATGAGGAAGACATAATCCAAGAATGCAGAGCTTTGAACAGCCGGCTCATAAATTTGTAATTCATTTAGGCGTTGTCCTTGTAGTTATGTGTAGATTTGTTACATCTTCGTTTGTACTATGACATGTGTCTTCTCTCTATATTAACCATTCTTGAAAAGATTGAAGAAGCCAGCAGATATTGTGCAAAAGTAGATAGAATCACTGCATACTTCCTTTTGTTATATTTTTGCAGGATAACCCTGTGTATACAATGGAAGTTTTAGTTTCTCGTAGTCGTAGAAGGGTTGCGATGTTGGCCTTTTATGCTTTTTGTTTTGTATGCTCATTTGCAGTTTGAGAGAAAGAGCCCAAGTGGAACAGTTATTACGTTTTATTGTTGAAGAATCTCCTGAAGATGCTGATAGCAAGCGTGCTTTCAAGTATGTGCATTGTGTTTTTTAGAGATAACTTACCTAACCTTTGCTGATGAACTTTTTTCCAGATGTATTGAAGGCCTGATTTGGAATATTTCTGCTGACTATTTTGAACTAAGATTGATTAACCTTAAAGCATGTTTCTCTATTAGGTTTCCTTTCATCTCCTCTGAAGTCTTGACTTGTGAGATTGATGTTATTCTTAAGACTTTAGTGGAGGAGGAGGAGGTATTGTACTACTTTCCTTCTTCCTTAATTATGATGAATGTTTTTGACTTTGATGTTCCTTTCACTGGTCTCATTTGATGATTTATTCTTCCTGTTGCAGCTGATGAACCTACTTTTCTCCTTTCTGGAGCCAAACCGTTCCCACAGCGTAATGCTTGCTGGGTATTTCAGCAAGGTAATGTTTTCGTTGTACACTTTATTTTAAAACATTAGTTCTAGTAGTTTCTAAATTTTATGCCTCCACATGTTTATTACTTACCAACAATGTATCTTATCTCTTTTGGGTATAGGTTGTCATTTGCCTCATGTTGAGGAAGACGGTCCCGCTGATGAACTATGTAAAAGTGAGTTATATTTTGATGTATTATGAAATTCTTTCAAATAGCACGGAAAGCATGCTTAGTTCTGTGTGGCCGAAAGCATATTAAGCTGGATGTTCCTTCTGTCCTTGTGATTTTATGTGCCCTATATTTCTTTTTCTTACCTATGGTTATTGATAATTATACTTGGTTGATATAAGTTACATTGTGATCGTAGGTAGAAACTCCTTGAATAGTTCAACATGTGATTTAGACGCACCTTTTCTTTGGAACTTGTTGCTTAGTGAGTTATTGTCAATCGATTGAAAAGTAGTAATTAATGTTTACAATACCATCTACAGGCCCATCAGAATGTTTTCCAGCAACTGGTTGATTTGATAGGGATTACGTCCATTATGGAGGTAAACCGTCCCTCTCCTCTTATCCTTATATTTGATCTGGTAATCACTTTTAAGCTAATGTTCATGTGATTTATCTAGGTCCTAATTCGGTTGGTTGGTGCGGATGATCATGTGTATCCCAACCACCTCGATGTGATGCAATGGTTAGCTGATAGCAATCTGCTTGAAATGATCGTGGACAAGCTAGGTCCATCAGTAAGTTTAATTATTAAAAATTGTCTCTATCTCCTTCATTTTGCTATAAAGTTTTGAATATAGGAAGCATGGGCTTTTTGAGCTACTTTGTGTTGTTCTCTTCTATGTTATAATAAAATGTGGGATCGGTTGGTTCTTCATGTGGCTAGGCTGCTAGTTTTGGAGCTACTGAAAGTCGCGTTTTCTTAGATTTATAAGATAAATAGAGGATAGATAGAGAGACTCTCCTGTGCATGAACATCTATATATTATCATCTTCTGAATGTCTCAATGGAGTGAAGAGAACCTTCGCTGTAGTGGTTATTGTTTCAGTCAAACAACAGAACTTGTAATTTCTAATATGATCAGTTCTGATGTGAAGTTGCTGACATATTTTTTCTTCGATTTCTGTTTCTATCAGAATTCTCTCGAAGTTCATGCAAATGCTGCTGAAACACTGTGCACTATTGCTCAAAATGCACCATCACCTTTGGCTACGAAACTCTCTAGTTCAAGGTTTGCAGGACGTTTTATCCTCTTAGATATGCAGAAACATATTTTGTATTCAATATAATTTCAGTGATCTTTTTGTCTTCAGTTTTGTTGCAAGGATATTTGGTCATGCTTTCGGAGATCCCCAGTGCAAATCTAGCCTTGTCCACACACTTTCGGTGTGCATTTCGTTGTTAAGCCCAAGAAGATCTCTAGTTTCTTCTCCGTTTATGTATTCATTCAGGGGCCAACAGATCTTTGAGTCTCCAATTTCTGTGAATCCGGAGACTATTGCCACCATGCTGCCTAGACTTGGTTAGTATAACACAAATGACCCGTTATGTTCTATAGATGTGAGCATATTCGTTTCGTGTTTTTCCTGCTGATGATTTTTTTTTTTTTTTTTTTTTTTTTTTTTTTTTTTAAATCTTAACACTATATTACTTCTTTTGCTGATTGCTAGGAGCCAATTCTATGTTTTTTGTTTGGTTCATCCTAACATCTGTTAACTTCTTATACTGTTCGAAGGTGACCATGCATGTTTGCACAACGATGAAAATCATGTAGTTTTATTATTTGGTTGCTGCAATCTCTCGTTTGATGTCATTCCACTTTCCTATTAGTAGCTTCTGGGGATATGCTTTCTTCTTTTTAGCCTGATGGATTTGAGCTCTCATTCTTGTTGAATGTATTAGAATATGGCTCCTTGACTTTTTGACCACGTATCTCTGTACTTTCTTTAAAGGTTTTATATCTCTGGTGTAGGTGACTTTGTCACACTTTTAAACGTGACCTCTGATGAAAAGGTTTTACCTACAACCTATGGGCAGTTGAGGCCTCCTCTTGGTAGTCATCGTCTGAAGGTCAGGTTTCATTCTGAAATTTTGGTTTTTGTTAACTGGAAGTTCTGATTATTAAATGGACCCAGCATCAGATCTTGCAATTAAACATGTACATCTCTGCCCAATTATATTCTTCTGAATTTCTTTGTGTTGCTGATGGCTTGTCTTAGATTGTGGAGTTCATTGCTGTCTTGTTGAAAACACGAAGCGAAGCTACAGGAAAAGAACTAGCCAGCTCAGGAGCTATAAGAAGAGTCCTTGATCTGTTCTTCGAGTAAATACTTCTTCCCGGATTGATGACAAATTCTTGGTTTGTTTGGTAATTCACATGTCTATTTTTTGCTTGGCTAAATCCGACTTTTCAGTTCTATTTTTTTTTTTTCTCTTATGCAGGTACCCATATAATAATGCACTGCACCATCAGGTGGAGAGTATTATAGTATCGTGTTTGGAGAGCAAAAATGAAGAGATTATTGACCATCTTCTCCGCGAGTGTGATTTGATTGGAAAAATTCTTAAAACAGAGAAACAGCCAATCCTTTCTGGTGATAACCAGGTATGAACTGTTTCGCTCATGCTTATTGTTTTGCGTACATTCTGGTAAATATTCAGAAAATAATGTCTGAAACAGTTCGCCATATACAGAAATTAATTTTCCAGTTCTGTGAAACAAAATGTGGAACACCAGATTGTGGTTTGCAAAGAAATTATGTTCTAGTTAGATTCACTTTTCTTACGGATTTGATTGATTTTGATATCATGCAGCCAACAATACCTGCTACTGGAAAGCAGGCTCCACGGGTGGGAAATATCGGCCACATCTCAAGAATTTCAAACAAACTTATTCAGCTGTCAACTAACAGTAACCTGATAAAGACTTTACTTGAGGTTCGTTTTTCAGCACTAGTAACATTTTATTGCAGCAATTATTGCAGATTTACTGAATTTTACACATATAACTGTTAAATGACTGCTCGTTGGTGTTTGTGTATATATCTATTTGCTTGCATCTGTTGTACCACTCTGTTATCTGTACTCGTGGGAGTCAACCAGCGTAAATCACTTGGATTTTTGCATACCCATCAAGATGTATCCATAATGAAATATCCCACGTCGAATCTTGTGTACAAATGTTTGCATTTTGTTTGGTAAGAACAACTTTTTGAGGCGTACCGTTTCCTTTGCTAGGAACATAACGAATGGGGCGAGTGGGAAGCTAATGTGTTGCATGATCGAAACACAGCTGAGAATGTTTATCGCTGGGTTTGCGGGTATGCCTCGTCTCAAACCTTTTAAGTCTTCCTGTCACACCTATTTATGCAATGATCAGGGGTGCAATTATTTTTGTTTTTGCAAGGTTGTCTTAGAAAAAGCATAGAGCTATCATACCTAGTACAATTAGATATGATAACTCTATGTATAATCGTTTATTTTGTTTCTTGATAATAATCACTTGGCTTCTTTCGCATGCAGACGCCCGACTGCATTACATGATAGGACTAGGGACAGTGACGATGATGAAGCTCACGACAGGGATTATGATCTTGCTGGTTTAGCTAATAACTTGAACCAGTTCAGATACAACATGCAAGAGAACAATGGTGCTGGGGAGGTAACTGTTAGTCTCTCTGATTCGTTTTTCGTAAAAATTTGGCTGAATCTAAATTTCATGTTTCTGGTTCCAGGAACATGGTTCCAATGAAAGAGACGAAGAGGTATTCATTATAAAATATATTCAATGTTTTATATTTGAAGAAAACACTGTCTAGGGTAGTCCTGACTGTAACAAATTTTCTAGGATGTCTACTTTGATGACGAATCTGCTGAAGTTGTTATATCATCTCTAAGGCTTGGTGATGAACAGGCGAAGTAAGCTTCCAAATTCGATTTATACAACTCAAATATCTGATTTAAAAGAAAGAACAAAAATAGAATTATGGCTTTTAAAACCAATTTAATTGTTTTTTCTTTTTCTTGGTGCAGCAATTTATTCACAAACTCGAACTGGTTCACGTTCCAAGGAGATGAATTGGGTGAAAACACAGGAACAGGGGAGATTCCTTCAGAGGAAGCTATGGAAGATGTAAGCTTGAATGAAACTTCCGGTGGTGGAGATGATGAAGAAGAAGAAGAAAAAGAAGACGAAGAAGAAGAAGACGGTTTGATTACAGAAACCAAGAACCCTTTCTTAGACACAGCCTCAACCTCAGAGCCAGTTTCTGTAGAAACCCTACCTGGAGATATCGAGATTGACGAAGAAGATGTGGTTTCAGATGAATTGTCACCGGAATGGGCTAAGCGTGGAGATTCTTCTTCATCAGCTGCACAGGTCAAAGATCAGGAAAACGACACGAAGATGCCTGATGTTAGAATCCCAAACGGTTCTTCATCCTCGGAAGGCGAGATTAGCCCGAGATCACCGCCTGTGCCTTCGTTGTTTGGCAAAGACGTCGAGTTCGTAGGCGTGGAGCCAGAAGGAACCGAAAGAGCGATGGAACAAGCTCTCAAGGAAGGGATAGTGGGAGAAGCAGGGCCAATGAAGAGGAACAGTGCCGCCACAGCCTCACCGGGTAAAGAGAGCTCTGATGAGAATATGCAGCAGGAGTATAACGATACTAACTACTGGAAAGTTGATCAGGAGGTGGCTGTGGTTGAATGAATGTGATGTGACGTGGCATATCGTTGTCTGAAAGCTGACGTGAAAACTGAAGTGGCACATTGATGTCTGAATGATTCCCGAGTTGAAAGGGAAGAGAAACTCAAGGAAGGTACTTGTGAATGTACAGTACTACTAAAGTCATTGTCTCTTTTTGTGTTTTGGAATATTTTCAACAAGTGAACTGATTTGTTCGTTTAGGGTTCTCTTACAAAATTTGGATGCTTTTGCTATATGTCTGTCAAGGATCTATTTTACTTACTTTGATATCACTTTTTTATTTCTTTTGGTACGTTTTGATATATTTGATTAAAATTGGGACTGTTGTTGTAAAAACTTTCGTGATGTTCTTGGGTAATAAAAACTCTGAATTTTAATGTCTGCGGATGATTTTGAAGCTTGGTAATAATTTATTTCAATTGTGTTTCATACACAGGTAAAAAAGGAAACAATAAAGAAAACACGTTAAACGTTAAAATTACTTTTCAAGGAAAAAGAAAGGAAATACAACAACAATAGATGAACGTTAAAAAGTGCTTTTAATAAGAGAATGAAAAAAAGGAAATAACTACAATGAAAAAAAGGAAAGATGGTTGCATTTACGCGTATAGTAATTAGTAATAATAAATTATTACGAAAAAACTAAAATCTAACCGTTACTCAAATTGAAATAAACCTTGTCCTATAAATACATGAACATACCCATCAAATCCTCCACAATTTAGTTTTCCACAACAATCTCTTACGTCTCTCTCTTCTTCGATTTTCTCTCTGTTTCTGTTGAATTTTTTCAGAGAATGGAAACTGCAGCAGTAAGTGTAGATGTGTTCGCAAGGGCTTTTTCTCAGGATCCATCTCTAGGGTTCTTAAGCACTGCGGTAATTTCTCTAAACCGTGAATTCGAGGAGTTTCTCGTAGACGAAAACGGTGGTAACGTCTCATCTCTCGGATCATACCCTGCTTCTAATTCTCGTCCCGACCGAGAAATCTCTCTGAAACTCCAGAATTTCACACCGAACCATATCTACAAACATCTCCAGAATCGATTTCACGATCATGTTTTGTCCCGACAAATATGTGATCGGATGGTTGTCGAAGCCGAGAAGCAAAGTCAAAGTGTTCCCTTGTCCATGGTGGTCTCTGTGAAACTGACTCAGAAAGTTTTCATCGTCGTGCCTTGTAATTCAACGACAGATTTTGAAACAGAGAGTTGTGTTATATGTTTTGAGAATCTGTCCGAGTCAGAATCGGAGACTAAACCCATATGCGAGTTACCTAATTGTCCTCATCGTTTTCATGAAGAATGTTTCTTGGAGTGGTACTTAGATCGACAAAACAATTCATGCCCTCTCTGTCGCCAATCTATTTACTAAAGTACAAGCAGAGCCGTGTCTATGTTATGGATTAGGGAACATGTTGAAGTAAAATCAAATCTCGTTTTTGCAATGTCACATTTGTATTAGTTATTACTTAAGAGTCAAAAATTGTCTTTTCCTAAAGTTGTGTCTTTTCAATTAAGAGTCAAAAATTGTCTTTTCCTAGCGTAACAAGCAGGGCCTTGTTTATGTTATGGATTGGGAAACATGTTGAAGTATGATCAAATCTCGTTATTGCATTATAGTTTTGGTTTTGTATAAGTATAGATCGAGTCAGTTTTTTGTAATGACAAGTCAGAGAATAATACAATTAAGTTTGATTACATTCATATTCTGTATTTCCTTCTTTTTCTTCATAACCGTAAAACACCAAATACAAAACACCAACAAAATTTGTATGTTGTTATTTTTTAGTGATCATGATCTTATTTTTTATCTTTTATTTTAATCAAACATTATATTATAAAATTAGGTTTTTAAAAGAAAATAACCTGAAAAAAATAAATTAAGCAAAAACTACATCGTCCAAAATCTACTACCAAATTTATTCAAAGTAAATTAAAAATTATATATTATAAATTATAATTTGAGATCATATATTGACAAGTTCATATTCAAATTTCAAAGGTAGGCTAGTTTTGGTCTGACCAGTTTTTTTATAATTTGAGATTACCTATATATTGATCAGGTTGTTGGAGGAAATCTTCATAAATAGGTTTAAGCAGTCTATTCAAGATCAAGTGATCCGGTACAGACCAGTGGGGATTGATGAGTTAGTAGACACCGCGTTGATCATAGAGGAGCAGGAGAGTCGTGATGAGAAGGAAAAGGAGTGGGAGCACCGGGATCGGTTTAAGCCAACGTTTCAGAGGGTTAAATCAGCTCCAGCGTTACACTATAGCTTTCGTTTCTCGGGATCAAACTCTCACCGATCACCCGAGAAAAGGAGTTCGGAGGGTAACTATAAAAGCAGGCCCAATGTTTCCGATAAGAAGAAGGGAGAGTGCTGGAAGTGTGGGGATAAATGGAGCCCAACGCACAAGTACAAGGGTAAGGAATTCAAGTACCTGGCGGTCAACGAAGAAGGAGAGATCGAAGGGGAGCTTGGGAATGACCTAGAGGATCAAGAGGAGGACTCGGCTAACGACGAAATGAAAGAACTCTTGGTGTTGTCCTTGCAGTCTATGTCAGGGTTGACACCAGGGAGGTCGATGAGGCTTAAAGGGGTGGTTGCAGGACAAGAGTTGATCGTGTTTATCAACTCAGGAGCAACGAGCAATTTCATTTCCTCGGAAGTGGCTAAGAGGTGTGGATTAAAGGTTCAGAAGACGCGAGGGTTCGGAGTCTCCATCGGCGATGGACAGATCATTCCAAGTGAGGGCAAGTGCAAACGAGTGCCATTGCAAATTCAAGAGGTAAACGTTCTCGCTGACTTCTTGATATTCGAACTGGGAACTACGGATTTAGTACTTGGATATGCCTGGTTGGAAACTCTGGGGGAGAAAAAGAACAACTGGAAGTGTCATACTATGATCCTAATGCACGAGGGAAGATGGGTCATGCTGGTTGGGGATCCATCGTTGGTAAGGTCACAAGTTTCTTTGAACTCGATTGAGAAGGTAGTGCAGGATGCGGGAGAGGCGTATCTGTTAGATTTTTTCACCTTGTTTGAAGGAGATGTCAAGGGGGCAACCTGTACACAGGATACGGAGGTCCTCAAAGTAGTAGAGAAGCATAAGGGAGTATTCCAAATGCCTGCGGATTTGCCACCACAGCGTAACAGGGAGCATGCTATTACCCTAAAAGAAGGTGCAACACCAGTCAACCTGAGACCTTATCGATACACCTTCATACAAAAGGATGAGAACGAGAAGTTAATTCGGGAAATACTACAAGCGCGGATAATACAACCGAGTATTAGTCTCTACTCGAGTCCGGTGTTATTGGTGCAAAAGAAGGATGAGGGATGGCGTTTCTGCATTGATTACAGGGTGTTGAACAAGCTTACGGTACCCAATACCAGTTATTGAGGAATTGTTGTATGAGTTTCAGAGAGCAACAATCTTCTCCAAACTGCATTTGAAGTCGCGGTATCACCAGATAAGAGTTCAGAAGGACGATGTGAAGAAGACGATCTTCAGGACACACGAGGGACATTATGAGTTCCTCGTGATGCCTTTTGGGCTTACAAACGCCCCAGCCACTTTCCAGTCAGTGATGAACAACATTTTTTGGGAGTATTTGCGGAAGTTTGTGCTCGTGTTCTTCGATGATATTCTCATCTATAGCACCAGCAAGGAGGATCACTTGAGGCATTTATAGTTGGTTCTGAAGAAGTTGAAGCAGCACCAATTCTATGCGAACAAGAAGAAGTGTGCATTTGGGAAGAAGCAAATATCGTACTTGGGCCATATCATTTCGGGTAAGGGGGTAGCAGCTGATTCAGTGAAGATAGCTGCTATGAGTGCTTAGCCTGAGCCGCAGAATATCACAGAGCTGATGGGTTTCTTGGGGCTAACGGGTTACTACCGGCGTTTTGTTCGGGATTATGGGAAAATTGCGAGACCGTTAACTGAGTTACTACAGAAGAATGAGTTCAAATGGAGCTCTCACGCGACAGAGGCTTTTCAGCAGTTGAAACAGGCAATGACTTCTTTGCCTATTCTGGCATTGCCGGATTTCAAGGCGCCTTTTACGGTGGAAACTGAAGCGTCTGGTAATGGGGTAGGGGCAGTGTTGTCTCAAGCCAACAGACTAATCGCGTTCTTCAGTCAAGGATTCACGTAGAAGGGAAAGATGAAGTCGGTGTATGAGCGTGAGTTACTTGCCATAGTCTTGGCGGTCCAGCACTGGCGCCACTACCTTGCGTGCCAACCTTTTACCATCAGGACTGACCAGAAAAGTTTGAAGCACCTGTTGGAACAAAGGTTTGTTACCAAGGAGCAGCAGAAGTAGGCAACAAAGCTGCTGGGGCTGGATTTTGTTATTGAATACAAACCGGAAAAAGAGAACAGAGTGGCGGATGCACTTTCGAGGAAGGTTAAACCCGTTCAGTTGTTGGAATTGATTTTCTCAGCACCTCTTTCGCTTGACATGGTGGCGTTGAAGGACCAAGTAAGTAGAGATGCGATGCTGCAGAAGATAGTGTCGGGGTTACAGCAAGGTTCCTCACAGGATTCACGATACACTCTAAAAGACGGTGTGTTGTACAGAGACAATTGTGTGGTGTTACCATCTGGATCTCCCTTCATTTCAATATTGTTGCAGCAGTTTCATTCTAGTAGTACTGGGGGTCATGAAGGGCAGCTGAAGACGTACAAAAGGTTAAGTAGGGAGGTCTACTGGAGGGGAATGAAAAAGGATGTGGTGTGTCATTGAGCAATGCCATACCTACCAGCAGAATAAGTACTCGACTCTCAGTCCGGCTGGTTTGCTGAACCCCTTACCTGTTCCGAAACACGTTTGGGCTGACATCACTATGGATTTTATAGAGAGATTGCCGAGGTCATTGGGGTATAACTCGATTCTTATTGTTGTTGTCAGGCTGAGCAAGTTCAGCCACTTCATCAAACTGTCTCACCCTTTTACTGCGAGGGATGTGGCGGAGAAGTTCATCTCTGAAGTGGTGCGCTTACACGGGTTCCCAGAGTCCATTGTGTCCGATCGAGAAAAGGTTTTTCTCAGTAATTTTTGGGTTGCTATGTTCAAGTCTCAAGGCACGTTCTTGCGCAGGAGCTCAGCCTACCATCCGGAGACAGATGAGCAACAGAGGTCATGAATAGGTGTCTCGAGACCTATTTACGGTGTTTTGCTGGACAAAAGTCGAAGACTTGGGCAAAATGGCTTCCTTGGGCAGAGTATTGGTACAATACCTCCCATCACTCTGCCATTGGAATGACGCCATTCAAGGCCTTGTATGGTCGAGATCCGCCGAAGCTCTTACGGTTCCAAGACACCCCGACTAACAATGCCACGGTGGAGGAGATACTTAGGGATCGGGATGCCCTGTTGGAAGAGTTGCAACCCCACATCATCCTGAAGGCTCAGCAACGCATGAAGAAGGCTGCTGATAAGCATCAACGAGACCTGGAGTTTGCTGTGGGAGATTGGGTATATGTCAAACTCTGACCGTACAAGCAGAAATCAGTAGCTGTTCATCTTAATGAGAAGCTTGCACCGCGGTTATTTAGACCCTATGAGATCTTGAAACGCATTGGACCAGCTGCACATCATTTGAGGCTCCCAACTGGTAGCTCAATCCATCCAGTATTTCATATTTCCCAGCTTAAGAAGGCGGTTCCTGCTGCGTACACAGCGCAGCCCATACCACAAGCTCTACAGGCAAACTTGGAGTGGATGGCAGAGCCTAAGGCGATCACGGCTATACGCCGCGTAATAGACGGTTCGAAGGCAGATGTGTTGGTGGAGTGAGAAGGATTGCCTGACTTCGAAGCAACATGGGAGTTAGCTGATAAGATCCATGAGCAGTTTCCTCACTTCCACCTTTAGGTGGCTCATTTACAGGGGAGTATTGATAAGCTTGGAGTACCCTTGGCATTGATGAGGAAGAAAGCCAGAGATTCGAAGAGAAGAAGCAAGTATGGGAGTCGTCAAAGTGGCTAAGCAGGAGAAGAAATATGGAAGACGAGAGGCTTTGTCTCATTTAGAGTATTTTTTTATGTTGAGTAATAATGTGAGTGATGTGTATTTTGTTGGTCAGTGTAGAGACTATTTAAGCTAAACCTTATCTTGTAAAACATTTATCTTTGATCACCTAAGATTACAGAGGCTAGGTTTGTCCTCAATGTCAAACCATTTCTCTACTCTTTCAGTGTCTTTCTTCTCTAATCTCTTTTCTATTCTTAATCATCAAGGTTAATCCATTTTAGTATTAACATTTTTCTTCAGTAAAAAACCAAAAGCTTAATCCTCGGTTGTCCTCTCTCTCTTATATACTCCATGAATCTTCAATAGATAGAATATTTATTTTCTTATGCATATATCTTCAGCTCATTCTATCCAGTGCCGGCTCTTGGCATGTGCTAGCGGTGTTGTTGCACTGGTTCAAAATGTTTTTTGCAAATTTTAGTGAAGATTTTTGGGTCATTTTTGAAAATTTCAAAATGTTTTTGAAAAATTCTACATATTATATCTACAAAATCAAATTATTGTACAATGCCCATTTAAAGTATGAACCGGACTTATTCTATCGATATTTTTTCACCACCACGTCAGAATCTTCTTGTTCCACTCAAAATTTGCCATGTCACCACATCTACTTAGCTTCACAATACTATGTTCAAGATGCAGTTCTCTGTTGCTTTCAGAAGATAGAACACATCCATTACAGATTCAAGAAGAAAGTGTTTACTTTAGTCTCTTTAGCTCGTGTAAGCAACTTCAAACAATCAAACATTTTGTATTTTTGTTATATTATCGATTTTCATCATAATTATACCCCATTCATGGGTTTCGATATTTAACTCTTGGGCCCATGGATCACAAGCCCATTTCAGAATCTCAGAACTATTGGTTAAAACAGAATTATAGAAAAGTAGACCTCTCTTAGCTTTATATGTTCGAAAGTCTCTCGAAACTCGAATAAAAAAAACATTCTTCCACAATTCAATTGGAGACGAGAAGAGAGAGAGAATCTAGAGAGAAGATGATAGAGGTGGTGCTTAACGATCGTCTGGGAAAAAAGGTGAGGGTGAAGTGCAACGAAGACGACACAATCGGAGATCTGAAGAAGCTCGTGGCGGCGCAAACCGGAACCCGACCCGAGAAGATCCGGATCCAGAAGTGGTACAACATCTACAAAGATCACATCACTCTCAAGGATTACGAGATCCACGACGGCATGGGCCTCGAGCTCTACTACAACTGATCGAAATCCTTAATGGTAAACTCCGAATTCCAAGGAATTGTTCTCGACTTTTTGAGTTAATTTAGGGAATTTTGATGATATTGGTGGATGTTTGGTGAATTTGAGATTCAAATTAGTTTTTTTTTGGCTTAATGGTATAAGATTTAAGTCTCTGTAACTAAAAATTTGAAGGAATTATTGGGAATTTAGGGTTTAGGGTTGATGATTTATGTGAATGATTTGACTTTGAGATTGCTTTTTTTTTGTTGTTAAAATTAAGTGTCTATATAACTTCAAATTTGAAGGATTTTTTGAGAATTTAGGGGTCTTGGGTTGATGATATGGTGAATGATTGGAATTTGAGATGCAAGATTCTTTTTTGTTAATGGTATATGATATAAGTGTCTATGTAACTCCAGATTTGAGGAAATTATTGGGAATTTAGGGTTTCGGGTTGATGATTTAGGTGACTGATTTGAATTTGAGATGCAATATATATATTTTTTTTTTGTTAATGGTATAAGAAGTAAGTGTCTATGTAACGTCAGATTTGAAGGATTTTTTGAGAATTTAGGGGTTTTGGGTAGCTTAATTAGGTGAATGCTTGAATTTGAGATGCAAGATTGTTCTCTTTGTGATTGATATTGTTTCTTTTTTCTTGAATTGTTTGGTTGGATTTGCAGGTGTTTAATATGAATTTGAGGAGTAAGGATTAAAGAATGGAAGAAGTGTTTGACTCGATTCTGCATGAGTTTTATTCAATAATGATTTAACAATTACGAAAAATTCATATTAAAAAATGTAAAATAAAACATAGTTTGTATCTTACTCTTATCTGATGCTATGATACTAGTTCAAATCGAAATGCAGAATGTATTGATATATTCACAAGAGAAAACAATAAAAAAATATATCTGTTTTTCGGAATAACGTGAAATGGAACCTAAAAGTGTCCCAAGACAGAGTAAATCCTTATTTACTAGTACAAGTCTGATACGAATCTCAATTTCTGAAAACCCTCAAAACCAAAGCTAGTTCCTCTCCCATTTGATTTCCATAAACTTCCGATGAACATTTGAGTGGAGGATTGATTTGAAACCGGGACTTGAAGGAGGATAGTTCCCGCACCTTTTGGACTTACTCAATAAGGGTGTGTGTTTCTCATCCCGCTTTGTAAACAACTTTTTTTTATAGCGTCAACTTCATAATCATACAAATAAGCCGCGCGCTCTTGAAGCACTGTCTTTTTCATCTATGTCCCTTGTTTCTTGGCCATTTTGGTGCAAAATTCTGTACTCTTGTCATGTGTTGTCTCTTAGTTTGTCTTCAAACTCTTGGTAATCTTCAAGCTAAAACACATTAAAGAACAAACTTTTAGTCTTATACTTTTACTCACACTCAAAAACAAAAAGAATGACTTGAACTGCTGAAATGAAACTCACTAGTGAATTTGAATCTTCTATCAGATTATCAACCGAATTAGTGGAGTTTGTTCCAGTTCTGTGAAAGGGATCTCAAGTTTCGGCATTGCAGCTTCGAGATCTTCTTCTTCATGTACAACGACATCCTTGTGTGCCATCTTTGGTTGATGCATGTTAATAAGTCACCATATTGCGACATGTATTGTTGTTAATTTGGATAGTGAAATGTATTAAAATAATACGTAATATAAACTTTTTAATTTTTAATTAATTTAATAAACAATTGTTGTTTAAAAAAAACAATAAAAATATGAACCAATCAGATTGAATCCATGAATCATTCTACTACGTTCAGATTATAACATGATAAAGCATGACCAAATAAATAACTTTACGTGCTAGAGCATGAGGTGAAGCGATCATTATAAAACATGACATCAAACTTATCTGAGACATTGGAGAGATCGATAACCATGCCGAAAGATTGGAGACTACGTCTTAAAGAACAGCGATCTAAAATCTCCTTATTGGAATAAACCAAAGTTGGATACGTTAAAAACATACGAGATGATATATCTACTAGGGTTTTGTTCAGTAGTTAAGGCTTCATGTTAATAACATATTGTGAATATTTTTGACCAAAAAAAAACATATTGTGAATAATAAGAAAGAGAATATTATTGTGTGTCTCACTCCATTACCAATATATAATATATAATATATATGTTTACAAATGTTTGGAGAATACAAGTTAAACTTTGACATTGAGCTTGCTTGGCGTAGGTTGTAGAGACGGTTTAACCAGTTTTAAAACTTTTTTTTGCTAAATAAACTTTTTTTTTTAATATCAAAGTCCTAAAAGTCAGATTTTTCTCTTTGATTTTTTTTTTTTACAATTCTTTTTGGTTATAGATCCTAAAAGCTACGTAAGAGGAGTTTTTACACAAAAAATTAACAAAAATAAATACATGTTGTGAAAACTTAGAAACTTTATTAATCACTGGAATGTATATATAGAGTACATAGGGAATCTAGGTTAAGTACAATGCCCTGATGGGCCTAATGGGCCGGTATAAGAGTCCATATACGATATGTGTTATAACACTCCCCCTTGGACGAGTGAACCGGGTCAGCTACTCAATCGGGATCTCGATAATGCGCTGGGGAATGTTGCCTCATTAAAACCTTACGAGGAAAAACCCAGTGGGACAAAACCATGGTGAAGGAAAAAGAGTACAACACGCATTACTCCCCCTGATTGTAGCATCACTGCAGATCTCTAAGTCTATACATTCCTATCTGTTTGACGAGCTTCCGGTGTGTTGAAGTAGGCAATGATTTGGTGAAGAGGTCAGCTGAATTCTCACTGGATCGGACCTGCTGAACGCTGAGAGTGCCGTCCTTCTGCCAGTCTGAGGTTGAGAAGAACTTCGGTAGAATGTGCTTCGTCCGATCTCCTTTGATATATCCTTCCTTGAGCTGAGCTATGCATGCCGCATTGTCTTCATACATCACCGTGGGCTGTGTGTCTTCGTCCATACCACAATCTCTGCGGATGTGCTGAGTCATGGAGCGCAGCCAGACGCATTCCCTACTAGCCTCATGAATGGCTAGGATTTCAGCATGGTTTGATGAAGTGGCAGTGAGTGTCTGCTTCATTGATCTCCAAGAGATGGCTGTTCCTCCATGCGTAAAAACGTAGCCAGTTTGAGACTTGGCAGTGTGCGGATCTGATAGATATCCTGCATCGGCGAAGCCGACTAACCCATCTTTATTTTGGTTAGTATAGAAGAGTCCTAAGTCTTGAGTACCTCGAAGGTATCTTAGGAGATGTTTTATACCGTTCCAGTGCCTCTAAGTTGGAGATGAACTATATCGAGCGAGGAGGTTCACGGCGAAACATATGTCTGGTCTAGTGTGACTAGCCAGGTACATTAACGCTCCTACAGCACTGAGGTATGGCTTTTCAGGACCAAGGATTTCTTCATCATCCTTTTTGGGACCAAGAAGGTCATCACTTAAGCTTCTAACTACCATTGGGCTGGTCAATGGGTGAGCTTGGTCCATATTAAATCGCTTGAGTACCTTTTCGATATAAGCCGATTGATGCACAAGGATTCCTCCTTTGATGTACTCAAGTTGTAATCCCAAACAGTACTTTGTTTTGCCTAGGTCTTTCATTTCGAATTCTGCTTTTAAGCAGTCGACTGTTTGGGAGATCTCACCAGATGTTCCGAGGATGTTTAGATCATCCACGTATACTGCTATGATTACAAATCCTTTGTTTGAGTACTTCTTGATGAAGATGCATGGACTGATGGGGTCATTTTTGTAGCCTTCTTTGATGAGGTAATCGCTGAGGCGGTTGTACCACATACGCCCACTTTGTTTCAGTCCATACAAGGATTTGTTCAGCCTGATGCAGTATTGATCTCGAGATGCATTTTTGTCTTTTAGTTCAATGCCATCTGGGAGTCTCATATATATTTCGTTGTCCAGGGGCCCATAAAGATATGCGGTTACAACATCCATTAACCGCAGATCAAGATTTTCTCTTATGGCCAGACTTATGAGGAATCGGAATGTTGTTGCATCCACCACTGGAGAATAAGTCTCCTCATAATCGATTCCGGGTCTCTGTGAGAATCCTTGTGCTACAAGCCGTGCTTTGTATCGAACGACTTCACCGAGTTCGTTCCTTTTGCGCACAAAGACCCATTTGTGGCCCACTGGCTTGATGTGTGATGGGGTCCGGATGATCGGACCGAACACGTTTCTGAGTTTGAGACTCTTTAACTCCACGTTTATGGCTTCTTTCCATTTTAGCCAATCTGTTCGATGTGTACACTGTGTTATTGACGTGGGTTCTAGATCCTCTTGCGTGAGCGCAACATCAAGTGCTACTTTGTATGCAAAGAGTGCATTTAAGTCGACTTCTTTTCGATTCCATTGTATTCCAGACATATTGTAATTGATGGAGATCTCATTGTTATCTTCTGAACCTGGAGATTCGGCGTCCCGAACTTCCATTGAGGGTTCATTAGATTGAGTCTCAGCCGCGGCTATGTCTGATATTGCAGGAATCCCGGTTTCGGTTATTGCACCTTTCTTTGATTTCCGAGTATTCTTATCTTTGGAACCGAGAGGTCTGCCCCGTTTGAGACGTGGTGCAGACTCTGTAGCAACTTGGGTCTGTCCCGTTGGGACAGCTATTCGTACTGGTGCATTACAAGCTGGGATGTACGATTTGGTTACTTTGGTCGGGTCAGCAAAGGAATCTGGCAATTGATTAGCTAGCTTTTGATAATGAATAATCTTTTGGATCTCTGAATCACATTCTAGAGTCCGAGGATCTTGCCAATTTAATGATGTTTGATTCCATGAAAGATCTTTGACCAGCTTGTTTGTCTCACCACCTAAAGAGGGATATACCGATTCATCGAATTGGCAATCCGCATTCTGGCCTTGAAGAGATCTCCAGTGGTTGGCTCGAGATATCTTATGATGGTGGGAGAGTCAAAACCAACATATATTCCCATCCTTCTTTGAGGTCCCATTTTGGTTCGATGTGGTGGAGCAATGGGTACATATACTGAACACCCAAATGTTTTGAGATGGGAGATGTCTGGCTCATGACCCGAGAGTAGTTGGGATGGGGAATATTTGTGTTCACTAGATGGCCGGATGCGTATGAGTTCAGCAGCATGTAATACTGCATGTCCCCATGCTGAGGCCGGGAGCTTTGATCTCATGAGTAATGGTCGGGCTATCCATTGAATGCGTTTAATGAATGATTCAGCCAATCCATTTTGAGTATGGACATGTGCTACAGGATGTTCCACGGTTACCCCCATGGCCATACAGTAGTCATTAAACGCTTGTGAGGTAAATTCACCAGCATTGTCAAGGCGGATAGTCTTTAGTGGGAAGTCAGGGAAATGGGCCCGCAATTTTATGATTTGGGCCAAGAACCTAGCGAAGGCTTGGTTCCGAGAGGACAAGAGACAAACATATGACCAACGGGTCGATGCGTCTATAAGGACCATGAAGTACCGGAATGGTCCGGAAGATGGATGTATAGGTCCACAGATATCGCCCTGGATTCTTTCTAGGAAATGAAGTGTTTGTTTAGAGATTTTAACTGGTGAAGGCCGAGTGATCAATTTGCCTTGAGAACAAGCTGTGCACATGAGATGTTGAGGATAAGCTCGGTTTTCTTTGAGGGTATGCCCTTGAGAGTTTTGAATTAGTTTACACATCATATTTGCACCGGGATGACCGAGCCGGTCGTGCCAAATAGTATAATCAGTAAACCGGGCTTTGAGAGTGGTATTAGCTTCAATCATACTGACTTTAGCATGGTAAAGTCCAGTAGAGAGCGCGGGTATGGTTTCGAGGATTTGTTTATGGCCGTCTACGGTTTTAGTGACTAGGAGGGATTCTTTGTTCCCTTGACCTTGAGTTTCTATGTGGAAACCATTCTGTCTTATATCCTTGAAGCTCAGAAGATTTCTCTTCGAACTAGGAGAATATAGAGCATCTGGTATTTCAAGTTGTGTGCCATTTGATAGCAACACATAGGCATGGCCATATCCTTCGATAAGGTTTGAGGGACCCGCGATGGTGCTAATATTTGCGGTTTGATAGGTTAGGTTTATGAAGTAACTTTTGTTTCTTAAGATAGTGTGGCTGGATCCACTATCTACGACTATGGTTTCCATTTGCTGGTGTGCTTTTCCACCTTTGGATTTCTGACAGGCTAATGAAACTGGGAGCTAATAGACCTCAGTTAGCCGCTACAAATTCCAAGGATTGATCACCAAAACTGGAGAAGCTGCTGGTTGAAGAAGGAAAAACTCGGATCTGGTTTTTTTTTTTTCGGTTGATCGTCGTGTACTGTAAGTGTGCGTGAGGGCGCGTCCGACGTTGGATCGACAAACGGTTTTCACCAGTAGATTCGTCTCGTCGAGGGCTTCGATTTGATATGTAGATCGTCTTCTGGTTCCTCACGGTTTGGAAGATATGCGTCTTTTAAGTTTCGACTTGCTTTTAGGGTTTTGGTGGTGGCCGGATTTATTAGGGTTTTTCGCTCAGAGAGTCTTATCGTGCTGATAACGTGTTGTGAAAACTTAGAAACTTTATTAATCACTGGAATGTATATATAGAGTACATAAGGAATCTATGTTAAGTACAATGCCCTGATGGGCCTAATGGACCGGTATAAGAGTCCATATACGATATGTGTTATAACAATACATTTATTTTCTGTTTATTTTTTCCCCAAATCATTCAAATGACTTTATACATTTATATAGAAGTAATTATGAACAAATTTAATTGATTAAATCTTATCTTTTTCAGATTTCTTTTGAGATCCATTTCTCTAAAACAAATTTTAATTTAAAAAATTATTTGTAATTTAAAACATAACAATTAATTTCTACAGCTTTTATTACCAAATAATTTTTGAAAACATAATAATAACAGTACAGTTTTTAAAGCCAGAAGTTGTTAAAGCCAAAAGTGTACAAAAAAAATTAAAAATAAAAGTGGTTACCAAGCAGACTCATTATAACCCACTTTACTACAAATTTATTTTTTAATACTAATTATTCATAACAATTAAAGTGTCCTATTTGAAAAAAGGGATATTATTCAAACAAGCATGAACTGTATGTTTACATAGAATATGACAAAAAAAAAAAATATAGAATATATATGGCGTTTTTGGGGCATTCTATTTGATTGTATTGTAAATCAATCATCTGTCTTTGGGAATCCGACATTACTCCTCTCATATATACTAATTGATGTATTTGAGATGCATTTTCTGTAGCTGCCGAAAAAGCCATCATATGGACTGGATTGAAAGTTTCTGTCTTCCTAAAATTCCATAATTTCTATTAACAATTCCCCAATTTTGCATTAATTATTTTACAGTTTAAATATATTTGTCGCCTTTTTACGATTATGCAGTGTTACCAATTGGAGTCATTGAATACAAAAAGTGAGCTATATTATATAGTTTCCAACAGAAATCAAGCAAATAATAAATATACAAGTACCATAAAGCAATTAGAACAAAAACTACAAATAGATATCAAATGTAAACCGATAGGAAAAACTCGGTAGACTCTAGATACCAAATTAAATTTTACATATATTAAATATATCAACATATAGTCGCTATATTATCACTAAATAAAACAAAAATATGTTGTTTATGTGTAAAACTCTTATATCATTCGAATAATTTTTATTTAGCGATGGATTTACTATACATGTGTTTTCATTTAGTGTTATTAATTTATTTATTTATTTCCATAAAAATAGTCAAAGACAAAGTCTTATATCACTCGAATAATTTTTCTACCAAATTTACTATATCCCAGATTAAATAGTACATATAATCCGTCGTATATACTTAACTTTAGACCTAACTTACTAGGTAATAAATCTCTAGTCAAATTTTCAGTTTTTCATTTCTAGTCAAAATTTCAAGAAGAATAAGTTGATTCAACGTATCCGTTTTCTTTAGCTAGGATTTTTTTTTTTTGACATGAATTTATATCACTAATTAGCTATATAAAGACCTATTAGCTAGATCTCAACGAAATTCATCAAATCCATAACAGAAGAAAATATATACAACACGTTATACAAACAAACGAATACTTAAAACAAATGGAGAAGTCCCGATCTTTAATTGTTGTTAGTACCATCGCAATAATTTTGTCGATGGTCATTACAGGTATATATATATATATATATATATACATACATATATTGTTTTACACAATACATTTCTTTCTATCTAATCTTTATTATTTTGCAGAACAAACAAACGCGATCAATACAGATGTCATATGTATTGGACAAATTAAGATATGTGATCAGAATTGTGAGGGACTGTGCAAGGCACAAGATTATAGTATCTCGTTTTGTAAACCATCTGACCAACCTGGAACTGATATGAATTGTTGTTGTGCAAAGAAGCAAATCTTTGAACAAAAGCTCAATTGAATAACTAAACTGTTTTTGGCTTAGTTTATTTTGTATGATCAACAAGTAAGAATTTTTTTAAAGAAATATTTTTAAAAAGTTATACGGTATCGTTTTTCTTCTATTCACCATATGCACTACAATAGAATTTTGTCTCACAATGTTTAAAACAGAAGCACATTTAGTACTTGCTTCCAAACACCCCTAATTTTTTTAAGTATTTAAAAATAATTTTAATAATTATTTATATTTAATTTCGAAAATTAGTTATTAATTTAAATATTTTTAGAGTTCCTTAAATATAGGTAATTTAGATTTGATTTGATTTGATTAAAAATAATAAATCAGATATTAATTTAGATTTGATTTAAAGATTCTAATTTAAATAATTTTTATACTATTAAACATTTTTATCAAAAATATCTAAAATTTTTGAAAACAAATAATTCACATATGATAAATAATGGTCATATTTGAAATATAAAACATTTATAATTTATAATGATGTAAATGATATGATATTTATGTTGCTTATATAATATATTTACGATTATAATTTATTTACAAATTAATAATAAAATAATAGGTAAAATTCAAATGTATAGTTTAAATATTAAAAATATATTTTTTAAAATTTATAGAACTAAAATTATATATAAAAATCGGGTTAAAAATATTTTAGTAACTAAAATCACTAATTTTGAATTATACATGTATATCAAAAATATATTTTTCATACAAAATAAAAACAGAAAAAATTAAAAATTATTGCATACACTCTATAATGTGGTTTGAAAAACCAGTTGTACACTCCCTTCGTTGATTAAATTTTAGAAAACTATAATGCTAAATAATACTTTTAATACATCTCAAACTTTTAACAAATATTTATATTATACGGTAATATAAACGGAAAAGTTAGAATTATGTTTTTATAATAGTTCATTTTGAATTAATATTAGCGGACGGTTTAATATTATATTTTTATAATTATAATTAATTTTAATACTATAGAAATATATCTAAACACAAAAATCAATATTTTCACTTATTAAAAAATATATTTATAAAAATAATTATATCTAAAATCAAAAATACAAATTATATTACAAAATTTGTTAAACAATAAAAAATATTCTCGTACAATACACGAGGTTAGAATCTAGTTTTAATTAAAATAACATACAACGAAGGAATACATCGGTGAAATACACAAACCCAACAAAGATCAAAATCTTTTTGGAAACTAAGCCGGCAAGTAAAAAAATACCCCCAGAGACAAAGCCCCAAGCTGGTGAGACAAACCAAGGGAAGAAATCCCTAAACAAAAGCTAACAAAAAACCACAGTTACATCAAAAATCTGCTCACCGACACTTTTCCAAGAACCAAAAACGAATAGGATATGAACGCCTATAAAGATCTTTGATTCTTCTTGTCCTCTCTAGGAATGAATAGTCTTGGAAAGTTGAAAATTTGGGCTTGCAAAGAATGGCAGGGCAGAACTTCAAACGAAGCATACAGAACCCAGATGTCGGGGCGGTGGAGTCGAAACAAAATACGACATGATCCGGTAAAGAGCAACCCAAAACAAGCAGATCTCACCAAGATCTGAAAGTTTAGAACGAGTGGAAGAGACTTCAACAAAGCCGCTTTAACGACAAAAAACTCTTACCTGATTTGAATGTGTGGGGTTGTTTGATTAAAGCCATGGGAGCCATCAGAGAGAAAAGACAAAGACGAACCGCAGAAAAGAGAAAGCTTAACATCTAAATACACCAAAAAGAAGCAAAAAGGAAGCATAAAAAACTAGCCAAACCGATGTCATGGCTTTGGAAGCCCAGCGACATCGTCCGTAAACAAGATCTGGATCTGGGCGACGAAGAAGAAGAGAAAAGATGGAGGATATTTTTAAAGAGAGAAAAAAGGGTGAAGCTTTTTTGCTATGATCCTAGTTCAAATCTTCATTTACAAGAGAAAACATTAAAAATTTATATACAAGTTTTGAAAAAAAAAATAGATGTTGTGAAATAGTTATCGAGAGAGGAAATTGGTGTGTCTTATTCTAAAGATAAAAGAAGTATATATAGTGTTACAAAGACTATGTATCACTTCAAGTTTCCGATGTAGAACAAACACAATATTAGTAATGGGCCTTATAATGGGCATCCATATTAATATTCATAATACTCCTCCTGATGACCGTTCTAACAATATTATAGTAAAACGTTTAAGATGCTGCCTCATTAAAAAACTTACTAGGAAAACTCTGTGGAAAAAACCATAAATAAAGGAAAAGGAGTGCAACACGCATTTACTCCCCCTCATGTGTACCTCCGTCTAGGTTTTTGAGACGTCGTAATCCAATAAGTTGAACTAACTTCTTGAAAGTAGCAGTTGGAAGCGCCTTGGTAAATAAATCCGCCAAAATATCGCTCGAGCGGATCTATAGAACACGAAGATCCTCATTCTTCTGCAAATCATGCGTAAAGAAGAATGTCGGTAGAATGTGCTTTGTTCTATCTCCTTTGATATATCCTTCCTTAAGTTGAGTGATGCAAGCAGCATTGTCTTCATAAATAATTGTTGGAGCTTCTTTTCCTTTTGATAAACCACAATCTTCTCGAATATGTTGAATGACGGACCTTAACCATATACACTCTCGACTGGCTTCATGAATAGCTAAAATCTCAGCATGGTTAGAAGAAGTGGCTGTAATGGTTTGCTACGCTAAGCAATAGTGTACCACCACATGTGAATACATATCCTATCTGTGATTCTGGCATTACGGGGATCAGATAAATATCCGGTATCTGCAAAACCAATCAAATCTCTTTTGGATGGGTTAGAGAAAAATAAAACCATATCTTTCGTTCCTTTGAGGTAACGAAATAGATGTTTAATCCCATTCCGGTGTCTTTGAGTTGGACATGAGCTAAACCTTGCAAATAAATTTACTGCAAAGGATATGTCAGGTATTGTATGACTAGAAAAGTACAACAATGCCCCTACTACACTTAAATATGATACTTCAGAACCAAGTACTTCTTCATCGTCTCCTCTAGGAAGAAAGAGGTCCTTTAACACATCAAGTGATATACGACCATAGGGCTACTCAAGGGATGTCCATCATCCATATAAAATCTTTTAAGCACCTTTCTGTATGTCTTTTGATGCACTAGGATTCCATCCTTTAGAAGCTCAATTTGCAATCCCAAGCATAATTTCATTTTCCTGAGATCTTTCATCTCAAATTCTTTCTTCAGATATTCCACTGTCTGATAAATCTCTACATGAGTTCCAATGATGTTTAAATAATCAACTGCAATTATCGAGTGTCCCAGATGATCCATCTTGATATTTCTCTTTGTTTTTGATGATCTTAATAATCTCTTTAGTCGTGATAAACTTTCATATTTACATTCCTTTTAGGTTACTATATCATTTGCGTGTTCTTGTTGCCTCGTTAAAACCTTGTCTTGGAAAAACCCAGTGGGATAAAAACCATGATAAGGAAAAAGAGTACAACCACACAGATCATCATATTTCTCCCTCTGGAAGCATCTTCTTCAAGATATGCATTCCAATCATATATCATCTTTTAGGGAATTGATATAAGCACAACCTTGGTTAATACACTCGTATCCTTATCAAACTTTCTCAGGTTAATGTACTTCTAGTCCATAACATCCTTTCGCATAGAAGATATTTTCTTCTTCCATTTGGACTTTATGCCAAATTCTTTTACATACAATCTTTTACATATTCATATTGTACATATTTGTACATATGACTTATTCATGCTCTTCTTGTAAAAGCTATCATGTTGGCTTTTTTTCTTGCTATACCAAAGCACATCTTTCAATCATGAAAGAGATCAACAACTTTCTCAAATATTTTTTTAAGTGTGGTACTCCAAGACCAGCTATGCATGAACATTTTGTATGTGAAATCCTACAAGGATCTTTGAGACAATATCTCTTTATTTAGTTTAAAATTTGGAGAACCTCAAGACAAACTTGTCATTCCAAAGTTTCTTCTTCCAAATTTCGACTTCCGATAACTCTTCAAGAGTTTTGATTATGTCCAAACCAAAGATTCCATTGATCCATAATCTTTTGATACATAAACATGGGTATATTGATTATCTTATAATTTCCACTTTAAAAGTATACCTCATGACGCATATTTGCTTTAATTCAATCCAATAGCCAGTGTTCTCGAGAACATCATTTTGAAATCATTAATCATTATATTTGCTTTTGGCAATTTGATTTCCTTTTAGGACTAAATCAAGTCTTTTTTTTCATCTTAGACTGATAAAGGATCTATAAAATAGTTGCATCCACCACAAGAAAGTATATATTTTCATGTATCACTTTCATTCATCTTTCGTATAAAGATCCACTTATGTCTCATAGGTTTTACACTTTCAAGTGTACAGACTACTGGTCCAAATATTTCTCTACAAGAGATTTAATCTTTGCCTTTACGGCCTTTATCATAATTGGCCAATCATCATTTTTACGTGTTTTCAATACATCTTTTGTACCGCGGTTACGGATCCTCATTTCTCATCATCAACTGCTTTATTGCATGCAAAATATTATCGACGTCGTTTTGCTTTTGATTCCATTCATTCCAGACATGACTCAATTAGTTGAAATCTCTTATCATTACTAGGTACCTAGATTTCTTTTTTTTTTTCTCATGTCTATATCTCTTCTAGAGAATCCTTCCTCGACCTTGCCATTTTATATATGCTCCTTTTTCTTTTCGAGGATTCTAATCTTTGGAATCAGTAGGTTTATCATGCTTCATGCGATCTTAAGCCTCTGTAGCAGTTGATATTATCCCCCTGGGATATCAATATTAATTGGAGCACAGCTGTTATCACATAATCAGGGTCAGGTAATGCTTCTAGCATCAAATTTGCTTAACTTTGCAAATAAATTATCGTTCAAACTTTTTAGTTCACATTCTTTCTGAGGATCAAGATAATTTCTTTCACTGATTTTCCAGCTGTTTGTTTCTCCCCCTTTCCTTAATTGTTGGAAAGACTGAGTCACTGAAATTATAGTTTGTAGTTCTAATCTTATCCCTTATTTGATGGCTTAATACATTTACTAATCAAGGGAGATTCATATCCAACATATATACCTCTTTTGAGGTCCCATCTTAAATCAATGTGGTGGAGCAACATTATCCAAAAATTTTAGATGGGAAACATCTGGTATCTGACCAAAACCCAATCGTGGGGAGGACTCAAAATTATTCGTTGGCATAATGCGAATCAATATGGTTTTACTCTTAATCAATTAACCAAATACTTTCACAAAGATACATAGTGGGTGATCAATCCAAAATATCTCTTTGTGTATGTACCAGAAAATTAACATATCCAAATTTATTGGAGAGTGAAAACCAAATACATAAGAATCTTCTGGATCTTTTTCGCATTGTTATTTAACTGTAATGGCTTAACCATTTATGCCAAAACAGTGAGATTTTCAGTAAACTTCTTGTTTACTAGACCCATTTCTATCTCATATACTAGTATAGTATAATTCAATAGAGAATACAAGTAGTTTCTCTAAATTGATTTTACTGCCTTGGATAATAGTCATGATGTGAAGATGTTAAACTTTTTCTTCACTCATTGTCTCAACTTGATAAATTTTAAAATCCTTTGGATTTTCTTTACATATGATTTATGGAACATGAGTGTGAACATGATCTTCTGGATGTTCCACTTACTATGAACTGTGAGATCTGCAATTCTCCCCCTCGAGATGATGACACAACATATCCGTTCATCTCGAATTGAATCCCACTCTAGGATCAACAACATACCCAACTTGGGTTTTGTATTATATCTTAGATCCTTTTGACCTTTGAGAATTAGGAGAGTATAATCCATTAATGATTCCAAATCATTTTCATAGGCAATCATATCTGCTCTTCGGGAGCTTCCAAAAATTTATACAATCTCATCTTGTACTCACACTAGTTTATTTTATCATCATATGATAGACATATCTCTTGTATGTTACCATCTCTATTTTCTCACTTCTAGTGTTAAAAGAAACTCTTTGGCCTCAACCTTGACCTTGACCATATCCATATCCATATCCACATTTATGTCTGCAACCACTTCCACAGCTACATTTGGCCTATATCAATCATGTGGTCTTTTCTTTCTCAATATAAGATGTCACATTCACTTCAGAGAATGAACTGTCTCAAATTAGAAGTATATCCTGATTTTTTTCTTTCTAACTCATTATGTTGCTCAGCCTCTTTTAGAGAAAATATCCAAATGTTGAACACTTATCAAAGTGTAGAGTACCATGTCTCCAGGACAACATCTCATTTTCTAAATGGTAGAGTATGTCTTTTAACAACTCTGCATCAACGATATTATCTTCACATAATATATGAACATAGCTGAGTCACACTCATAATATACAGACTTCAAGTCATGTAATTTTAGATTCAACCAATCATAATGAGTGTAATATCATATTCTTGTGATTATATTTTTCTTTTAGATTTCTCTAAAGAACTTGTGGATATTGTTTTGATCATATTATTGATCACATTCTTGGTCAAGTACTCGATCTTAAAATCATTCAAGAGGCAATGGCACATATATAAATATAGTCATGAAGATATAATCAAAGAACAAACAAGGACATTATCAAAATCATAATAGATATTCATATTCTTCGAAGTCATAGAAAAATAACTCAATTAATCACTTATCACTAGTTCATTTATAATCGTATAAAATTTTAACTAATGAATCCAGGATAAACTATTCATTGCAAAATTTGGATGATATCATGTTTGTACAAAACTCGTTTTAAAATCTTCATCCAATCAAACCCATGGTACAATAAAACTGTATAATTCAGGGTATAAAATGACTCCATAACAAATTCATTTTAAACAATATTCTTTAATGAAAGAAGATATTATGCAAACTTCATGATAAAATTATGTACTGATATCAGAAAATCTTTTTAAATCTTAGGTAAAACAGTTTTCTAATACAATAAAAATTGTATGAGTTGCTACGGTTTACCAAACCAAAATAGAGTAACATGACTCAACACTATAAGTGGTCGTACACATGACATAAAACAATCATTATATTATTTGCGAAGTAAATCGAGCTGTGGTTCAATGCACAGATTGAGATGTCGTTTTGATTAATGAATTTCGAGCATTCTGATTGGTCAGTGTTTGTTATAATTTGATTAGTTTAAATTGATTGGTTTTAACGATTTTTGGTAATTTTTAATTTTTATAAAAACTTTTATTGAGATCGTTAATGGATTTGCATTGAATCTGAATATAGGCGGCCCAAAGTTTTATTTGAAAATCCGAGTGCAAACTAATATAAACAAAACAACTTCGTAATCAACGAACAAAATATTCTGGCACAATTGGTTAGGAGATCTTTCCTGTTATACATATATCACGGGTTTTAATTCTTTGTCGTGTAAATTTTGAAAATGTAAATTTTTATTTATATAATATTTTTGTTTTTATATAATTTTATCGGATTCAACTTTTAATAATTAAAATTGGGAATATTCCTTATTTATTCAATATTTTTTATATATTTGAGGGTATGAGAATATAACATTATTTGGTCCGTTGTAATCCGAAAAAGATGTTTTCTTTATCGTAAAATGACAAATTGTTTGTTTATGTCAATATGAGATCCTTTCTACCTTTATCGGTTGGTTTTATTAATAAAAACAATGTTAATTTTGATCTTATAGAAATATTCACATGGAGGGTTGTATTTATCGTAAAATGGCAACATTGTTTGTTTATGTCAATATGAGATCCTTTCTGCCTTTATCGGTTTATTTTATTAATAAAAAATGTTAATTTTGATCTAATATAAATATTCTGATGGAGGGTTGTATTTATCCGTATCACTCAATAATATACATATTCGTCTAAACTCTAGGTTATTCCTATGTATAAATTGGTTTGTGAGCTTTGTACGTTTTGTCATCAAATTTTCTAGGGTTTTGAAGCTCTTCATGATGTTTGTTCACTTGCATTCAATCCTAACAATGTGTTCTTCTGACTACAGCTTTGCTCATCCATCTAAAGTTATGATTTCTTGGGAAGCTTCGTCTGCATCAACATGTATATATGTTTTAAACCCACAGGTTCACTAATGATGTGTATACTCTTTATTATACTAAATGTTTTTTTAATACGATGATCAGGTTCCGTGAACCCTGATCTTGCTGACGGTTATTCGTCTTCATTTGATGAAACTTGCGATCTCTTGAGTCCGATTATGGATGAAAACGGAATATCGGGTTATCGTTACGTAACTCCTTACGTTTTCACCGACATATCTAAAAAGAAAGGTTATTGTTTGTCTCCATCGTATTTAATTTCTTCTCATACGTTTTAAAATTTGTGTTTTGTTCTAGGTTACCCATGTCAGCTGCTCATGGATTCTGGTATTAAATCTTGGGTTTTGCGGTCGTACAATCCTATAATTGAAGGTTTGATGAGCTAACTTTTATTTTCACAATTAGTACTTTTTGAGATAATATTTTTATGATAAAGTTTAATATTTTACTGCTTTACGTAGATCGTGGTTATGCGATTTGTATATCCGTTTCTGATCAAAAGATCTTAAGTAGAAAAGGTAATTCTGAATACCCTGATGCTTTAATTTTTGTCGTTGTATTATTAATCTTTGGCCTAATTATTATTATTAATTTTTTATGCATGCATGTTATTATCTTAGTTTGTGGACGTGGACGTTCGAAAAAACACTCTCCTTACACCTTTGATTGGGATTTTCAGAGAAATGCTTGGTTTCTAAACAATGGATCCGGCGATGTTAATTGTATATATAAATACTAAACCATAGTATATCTGTTTTTATTTATCCATGATTGATGTTACGCTATTATGTATTGATAAACTTTTGTTTTAATTGTGTAGTGGTTGGTGATTCTGATGATACCCATTCTGAAGATACTGAGGTATTGTCTGGTCGTGGAACTGATGAAGATTTAGGTTTCGAGGATTATATGGATTCTGATTATGGATCACATGATGATACTGTTGACAAAGATCAAACAGATGATTATGATTCTGATGATGATTTTATCGACGATGATGAATATTTTGATGGCTCTGATGGCTCGAGTGATCATTCATGGGATGATAGTGGAGATGATGAAAATAATGGTGATTCGTCTGATGGTGATAGTGATGATGATGATGATGGTATTAGATTGGATGATGAGACCATAAATGGTGATGGTGTAGATGATCATCCTAACGTCGATTCGTCTGAAATACTCATCACGAGAGACGTTTGTGTCTCCGGTTGCCGAGGTCCCACTTGGACTTATACTGTTCCGCTTAGTTCGATGTGTTTTGGAGGATGTGTCTCGCGTTTAAGACCTTCGAAAGTTCAGTGTACAATCTTTGTTAAGGTCTTACAGACGTGGACGCATGAGCTAATTTCAAAACGTTCTTCTTTTGAGGTTATATCGTCAGATGAACAGGTGGTTGGTTTATGTAAAGAAATATTTGTGTTTTTAACATATTTATAAAAGCATTCGTTTGTTCTTATATAATGATCTTTTTGTTTTCAAGGGTGTTAAAATCCAAGCGACTGCTAGAGGGAATGACTTGATTGGTGTTGAGTCACATGTTGATGTTGGAAGTTAGATTGTTATCAGTCTTTTTGATGTTATCGATTGCAATGGTAGCTGTAGACCGACCTCTCATCGTTACAAGATAGTGTTTCTACCATCCAGTACCATTGACAAGACATCCCGTCAATGTGAAAACAGATATTTTGACTTAGTGAACTTCCAAAGTATATTGGTGTGTTTATGATGATGATTACGTAGTTGGTGTGTTTATTTTTCTTATAAGCGTTAGTTTTTGATTATTATGTTGATGATTATGATTATTTGGTCTAACTTTTGTTGAATTTCTTAGATTTGATAGGTTGTGTCCTGGATGTGAAACGGTCTACGAGTTGTCTTGGTCTGATATCTGATCAGTATACTGATCAGAGTGAATGGGGTGCATATTCAATCGTTACTTTTCTTTAAAGGACAAACAGTATTTCTTTATCAGAATTATTGATTTGTGTATGATTTAGTAATGTGTATTATTAGTTCTGTTTATTATATTATTTTGTTTTTATTTAGTGGTTTTGGTTTGAGTTGTCAGCTTTCTGGAATGATGGCTAGAGATTTTTACACAACTTGGAGGCTCTGTGGTCAGGATTTGATTGTGTGTGTGCTAAGATGGACAGTCATTGATTATTTTGGAGGTATTTTTTTATAATACAATTTACTATCGTATTTATGTTTGGTATTATATATTAGTTGTTTTGATCCAATGTATATGTTTATATAAGCAGGCAAAATTACTATATCGTCCACTTATCCTACTACGTTTGAGCTCAATCCTTCTATCCTAGAAGTTGATGATTTCTTGGAGCAGTAAGTTTTTAATGATATTGGTAGATTATTAATTTCTTATTTTGATGATCTGATGTCTTTGTTGTTTTTCTTTTAATGAATGTATAAGTATCCTCATAAGAGGATATGTTTGGGAGATAGAGTACATCTTGAGTACTAGACGATGCTATGCTTCTATTTTGGTTTCACTTCTTGGATCAGCTATAAGTCGTTTTTTTGTTCTTATTATCTCTTTTATATTTCATCATTTTTATGTCATTGGTTTGTTAAACAATAAAGTCTTGGCAATTAATGATTTTATTTAATATGTAATATTCCTGAACGGTTACATTAAACTTTTAAACGATTGATATTCCCTAAATACCAGTTTATTAGACTTTTAAACGATTTGTATATTCTCTAAATACAAGTTTATATTTGTCTATCAAAATTGAATACGTGAATATAAACATTGTAATATATTATAATTCTAATTAGAAATGGAAGTATTTGATACTTTACATCAATGTGACTAAGAAGTTAGTTTTAGGTTTTCAAAATGGTCGAGTCTTTTTATGATTGGTATCTTGGAATTCATGAGGATCCATATATGTAGGATATATCGTCTAATAATAATATAATCGTAAAAAGGAGAGAATTCGTAATATAAGATTGACCGTCACGAGTTAACCCTAGCTATATATATATATATATATATTGCAGATTTTTAATAATGAAATTTGACAATATTCCTTATCTATTCAATACAAATTTATACTTGGAAATTTTCGAATATAACATCCTTTGATCCGTTGTAATCTGTAATGGAAGTTTACCTTTTTATAAAATAATAAAATTAATTATTTATGTAAAAATGGAACTCATCTATATTTATCGGGTTATTTTATTAATAAAAAATTGTTAATTTTGATTAGCAAGAGCGTTATATATGTATATATATATGGGCACATACGATAGACTTCCGAGTTGAGTTATTGGTTTGTGCTCTGCGATGGAGGGAATAGGTAATCATTATGCTATACATAAACTAATTATTGTTTTTATGCTATGTTTTGTTGTCGTTCTGTATTTTTAATGTTGGTTTCATGTTTCAAACCTTTGTTTTAATTTTAATAATGATTCGTTGCTATGACTTGGGTGACTAGGTTCTCACAGGCGTCGACGCATAAAATTGCAAGTTTTACCATTTTATCTTCCCGAAAGACATGTTTTGTTTGCTAATGATTTAGATGCATATGTTCCGGTTGGAAAAGCTAAGTTCCATGCATGGATGAAGTGTAATCAGGTTTACCCGGAGGCGAGATGTCTTTTGTACTCGAAGATACCTTCTCGATTTGTATGGGATCAGAAAAATAAGTTGTGGAGACCAAGACGACGTGGAACTCCTGGTCCATGTGTTATAGAGGAATCACCGATAGAGTATGGAGAAGATTACTATCTTAGGATTTTGTTAGACGTAGTGAGGGGTCCGTGTAACTTTGATGATATTAGAACTTTTGGTGGAACCATTTATCCTTCTTTTAGAACTGCATGTCGTGCATTAGGTTTAGCTAATTAGAATTGATATAATATTTCCTTTTTATTTTTGCTGTTTTTTTCATAATTATTTTCCATAATTATCGCTGCTCAGTCATATGCGAGTTTGAACATTCGGTACAATTGTATACGGTTATCGCTGCTCATTCACGTGCGAGTTTGAACAGTTTTGACGAATTGTTTCTTAAATATATATTTAAGTTCACAATTGAACCAATTGTCATTTAATTTTTTCAGTTTGGCGAGTCGTTACTTAAGTATATGAAATACGCCTTTAAAAACATAACCGTCGTTTCTTAAGTATATTAAATCCACGGTTAAAAATATAATAACCGTTTAACTCCATCCTATATAAAAAAAAACATTTATTTTTCTCCTCTTTCATCTCCAATCTAACTAAAAACAAAGAATGTCTCCATGTGATAGGGTTTCTGAACTTCAGAAGACAAACGGCGGGCATCGTATTTGTGTCCACGTAATTAGAAATTATCATGATTTTAGTCTCATTGGTTTCCCTAATCGGATGTTAGTTCTTGCTGATGAATTTGTAAGTTTATGAGATTTTCAAAGATTATTCCTATACATGTTTTTGGAATCTAATCGTTTATTGACTCTTTTTTTAATAAAACTATGTAGGACAATCGCATCCTGTGTACCATGCCATTTGAAATACTTGACAAATTCGAGTATGCATTGCTCGAAGGAGAGTGGTATTTTCTTGGTAATTTTGCAGTTACCGACAGGTTACCCCATCCAAGTATATCATCAAACAACTGTCATATACGTTTCAACGAGGAGACAGTCACTGAGAAAACCGATCCGAAGTCTTCCAGAGAAATATACTATTTCTGTCCATTCATAGATATTTTGCTTGCATCGATTCAAACAGACTGATATCTTGGTAAGTTTCTTACATGCACATGTTATTGTATTGGTTTATCTCATTAACTGAGAAATGATTTTTTTCTAACTTAATTATTTAATTTTGCAGTTGATCTTCTCAGGGTTGTCATTTTTGTTTAAAAACTTTAAAGAGGAGTTCCTATGTTTGATACATCGGATACACCCACGGAACGTCCACTTATTCGTTTTATACTTGAAGATTTCAGGTAAGTACAACTTATCCTCAAAATAATGGGTGTAAGACTTGGGGTTTCTTGGTATATTAAACTATGTTAATTATCTTATATATTGGTGTAAATATATACAGTGGAAATTCTTTGAAATGTATTGCTTGGGATAACTTGGCAATAAAATTTGAAGAACTTTAGACGAATCGTGATAGGTCTTCAAGGCATATTATTGTATTGCGATTTTTCTCTTTCAATAGGTGGAGAGGTACGTAAATATTAACTATTAATATCTATTTAATGCAGCAATTAATCAGAAGTGTAACATATATATTGTTTCCACATGCGTACTGAATATCTATATGTAATTAGATGAGTGGATAGTTGAATCAGAAAGATTCATATCTGATATTCTCGAGGATCCTCCTACACCAGAAGTGGCAATAGCAAAGATAAGGTATGTAAATTGCATCTTTGATATTGTATCCTGTATATGTATTCTATTAACATCTGTTTTTATGATTTTATGATATTGTCATATTGTTTCAGGCTTGAAACTTCGGTTGATTTTACTCATTTGGATGATGGATATGTAGATCAGTATCCGTAGGAGATATTATTTGTTTTTTCGTTTCTATAAGTGATGTACTTGAAAAACATTGATGTTTTTTATTTTTATTGTAATAAACAAATTATTCAATATCTATAAACTTCCTTTGTTTCGCAAAGAATCTCATTTTAGCGTATTGTTTATGATTTAAAGACTGTCACTTTATGTTTTCAAAGCAAAATTGTGTTCATAGTCAACTGATACCGTTGTTGATTTAAAAGTATTTCAATATTTTGCTAGGAACATAAATATGTATATATAATAAAAATGTATTTTAAACAAGAAAAAGAAAATAAGGTATACGAAAGGAATAATATTGCTATAAGTATAGTTTTGATTTTTGATATAGTACCGTCGTTTATTGAGCCAAATTATGAAAACATAAAGAAAAACGAAAACAAAACACACGAAAAAAATAATAATAATAATTAAAGACTTAATATAACACCATGGTTTGATTCTGTGATTGTAGTCCGCATTCTCTCGACTTCGGGTAGGTTAGGGTTTAATAAAATTTCGGTACAATCGTACGCGTTTATCGCTGCCCAACCATGTGAGAACTTGAACAGTTGGATGAATCGAATAACACATATGTTGATTTAGTGTTCTTTCCGTGATAAAGCAGTCATCAGGTCCAGTGCGTAGTCGTTCCGTAATAACACTTGCAATCTAGCATCTCTGTTGGGAATACAATAATCACATAATATAGTAAAAATTGATAATTACAGTGATTGCAATTGAAAAACATATTTTGATAAACTTACGATTCGTTATGAAGCTCCACGTAAACATCATCCCACTTTCTTTGACTTTTGGAGGATTTGTGTCTAAATGTTCCAATCACTGCGACGTGTCCAATTATATCTAACAAAAAGATTAGTTAGTCATTGTGAAAATTTGTAAATATAAGATAACATATATTTTCATGTTATTATTAATTAATTTATCTAAAGTCGTACCAACGAAAAACAATGGGTCTCGGAGATTGTTGTATATGTTACCAAATTCAACAATACTTAGATAGTTATGTTTATCATAGAAAGGGATATTTGAAAAATAAGTTTGAGAACTCCATATTATTTTATAATTGTGCAACGTCGGTCTCAAGTCTCCGATGACAGGGACTACACCAAAACGATACAGAATAATTGAATCTCCTTGCTTCACTTCTGTTGTAAAACTGTCTATAAACCCTTTTGATATTGATCCATGTATTTTATCACCCTGTAAAAACAAAAATGTGTATATCAGAGAAGTGATATGCACGGAACATATGGAGTCACCGGAATACCTTTTTATCAACCAACACCAAATCTAGAGTGTTGTCAGGTTCACCGATGTGCTCGAAAATACGTATTATTTTCACACGAATACGTAGTATTTTCACACGAATACGTCGTAATTGGTTTGATGGAGTTATATCGGAGACATTGGTGAAAGTCATGTTTTTCATTGCTAAAAGACAAGCAGCGATCGACATGATGTAGTGCCTATAAAACCTTTAAAGTATTCGTTAGATATAACTCGGTAATGCTGATACATCTTTTTATATATAATGATTCAGATGTCCCGCCTCCGATAGATTCCTAATACGAATCGGAAAATTGCTATAATTATAACAATAGAATATTTGAAAATAATATGTATAAAAATTGTAATATTTTATTTTCTTATTTTTTATATGTATTACCAAGATAACTTTCCAAAAATTTATATTTATGATATTTAGTATCTTATTTCAATTTAAACAAAACGTTTTATATATTATTTGATAAGTATTTGTTAATATTCCTCTCTGGTATAATATTATCATATCGGAATTATTATTTTCTAAAAAAAAAGAAAACTTTACTTTGTTTTGTAAATATACCTCTTATAATAATATATAAAATGTTTTTATACTGTGGATACGTTGAATCAATATTTACGTTGTTTATTCGTTTTCGTGTTTGCAATGACCTCGCATAATCTTTCTAGTTTATCTCCATTGATTCGCAATTTGAGTGCTCCAGTAAAAATTATTCGAAAATATGCACGTTTAGGCTGCTCTGATAGTTTGCTAGAGCTCATATTATCCGATGAAGATGTAATTTATGCACTACAATTTAATTGCATATTACATACTGTTCTTCCTTTTTTTACTGTTTTATGTTCAGATTTTGTTTTCGGTATTGGGTAGTTAATTGCCTGATATGTTCTTTTTTTTGTTAATTTGTAGGGTATTAAACTTCAGGCGACTCTAGAATTTGAAGTTGCACGTAACTTTGGTCAGTTGTTTGGTGAGGTTGATTGGTTGGTGTTGCGGAATTTTAGAGTGATGCCTAATAATGAATTGAGTACCAAAATTGTCCCACATCCTTTTCGTATTGTTTTGGATTTGAACTCAAGGTTTACTAAGGTTTTGAACAACAATCCAAATAATTTCTTTTCTTTTGTCGAGTACGAAAGCATACTAAATGGTTCTAATTGTGTTGGATGTTATGTTGGTAAGAATCTATATTTTATTTTTGAAGTTGTGGTTTTTATGGTTCTATATAACATAGTATATACCTTAAGTTTTTCTTCGTTTTTTTTTGTTTTGATTTCAGATTTGATTGGTCGCGTTATGATTGTTGGAAATTATGTCGATGAATATCTACCTTATGAAAGTTACATGAACGGTGATATATATCTTGAGTTAGAGAACGAAAGGTATTAGACATTATTTATCTCAGATTTTGTATTTCATTGTTTAAGTTATCAATATATCTTATAGTCTAATGTATATCAATTGTACCTTTGTAGGGGATGTCGCTTGCCATGTCGGTTAAAGCATCCTTATGGTATTCAGTTCACTAATGGTTTATCAAAATTTGATGGTGCTATTATTATTTGTATCATTCGATTTGCAGAACTCAAAATTTCGAAAGGTGAATAAATTACTTTTAAATTTCTTGATACACTATGTGTTTTTAGTTAATTCATTTTATCATCTAATTATTTGTCGCTTGGTATATTTTTTTGTTGTGTTTTACAAGGTTCTTGGATAGTTACGACGGCTTATAGTTGTACACAGCTTATGTTGGACCCAGGTCTTCCTGAAGTGAACAATCTATTGAACTTATGGAAGAAGATCGTTGACGATTAATTCTTAGACCCGTTGATTTAATTGTGTTCATCAAATTGGGAAATTCTATACGATATTATATATTTTATAGTTTAATGATTTGTTATTCGATGTTATAATCATTATGTTATTTAAGTTAGCAAAAAAAGAAGTTATTCTTTGGGATATTCTCGGATGGTGGATCTTATGATTAATTTTGTGGTGATACTCTACTCAATAAAAATATATATTGGAGAATTTTATTTGTGACGTTTTCTTTTAAATATTTTATACGTTCTTAGTTACGTAAGTATATAGAGATAGGTAAAATAAAATTAAATACCGAGTAGATGTATGTAACTAAAAACTCATCGTCGTATGATCATAATAATTTTATTGTTAAATTTCCGATTATTTGTGGCAACTGAATATTATATAGATTTTTTGGTACTCTAATACCCTAGAGAATATTCGTTTTGATATATACGTGTTCATATTTTTGTTAACCAAAAATGAAAAAAGTAAATATTCTGAAAAAAACCTAGAATATTTGGTTATATATACATGTACCGTCATTGTTGTTATTTACACAGTTCCCTTCATCAAGATTTTTCCTTAGGCATCTACAATGAGTTCATCAGGTACATGGTATATTGTATATGTAATTTGTCATTGGTTTGTGTTTATTGGGTTTCATCTTTTTGTAAATTGTAATAGTAATTCGTATTTTTAACCTACTTATGTTTTATAGATGCAGCCAAAGGTAGACGCATTCATTTGAATATGTTACCTTTTAATGTCCAGAAGCTGGGATTTTGATAACCGATGATGACGCGTTTCGTGTTCCTCTTATAAATTCTAAATTCACTGCATGGATGCACTGCAACAAAGAGTTCCCAGAAAATAGGGTGGTTTTGTACTCGGAGGTTCCATCCGAATTTGTTTGGGACCCTAGAGAAAAGTTATGGAGGCGACGTGTTGTTGGTGACCCAGTCTCCAGGACTAGCTGAATGATAGTTTTCATAGGTTTTGATCTAGGTTTTTTTACGTATTAGTTTTATTTTCTAAAGCTTCGATTTGTGATTTAATATGTCGTGTTTCTATATTTAAAATATATACATTTTATTGATAAAATTGATAAGTTTTTATTTGTATGTGTTTTTATTAAATTGTTTATAGAGTTTAGTGTTCTTTGGAAAAGAAATTATGATATTCATATTGTGATAATACTAACTTATCATCGTTGATACTGATTATCCGCCAATTATTTGCCCGAATATTATAGAATTTATAATAAGGCAATACGATATAACAAAAATGTCAAATAGACAATTCGTAATGAAAAAAAGAAGAATATTCAATATATCCTTTTATTCTGAAGTGTGTATAAATAGTAAACGACATGTGATTACAATGCCGCCTTCATAATATAGTCTTGGTGTTTTTATTAAAAGCACTTTTGCTAGCAATTGTCTTGCTTCTATTGAGGCTGTTGATTTTGCATTTAAACAAGATGGCTTATTTCTTAACTATTGCCACACATAAAAAATATGATCAAAATCTGTTTGGGATTTCTGATCTTGATCCACAAAGCATATATAGAAAACGAAGTTGAAAGTCTTGCGTAAATTTAACCGATTTCCCAAACGTGACCGCACGTTAGATTTTATAATGTGCAACTGGAAGGTAAAATCCATTAATCAATTTTCTTTTAGTTTTTGTAGTTTTAAATGTTTGATTTTTCAGGGACAAAAGATTTCTGTTACCGCACTGTTTGAATTTTATGATAAGTATTCTAATATATGTCAGGAGGGAGACTGGATACTTTTAATTAATTTTAACCTATTACCTGTCACTGGTGAGTGTAAGACAAGTACACATCCTTATATGATCCAGATTACAGTTGATACAACGTGTGCAAGCTCTTATACGCTAGATATCAATAGTTATTTTTTGTTTTCCGCTTATGAAGATATTATGAATGGGACTATTGATTTTAGTTTTTGTGTCGGTGAGTATTCAGTATATCTTTCTTAGTTTGCTGGCATTGTATGATTTTGTTTATTAATTGATGTTTTGGGTTCTTACAAAACCAGATTTAATCGGTAAAATTGTCAATGTTGGAAGCTTTCACGATAGAATTAGATCTTTTGATTGTTCTACACATTCGATAGTAAGATTCGATCTCGAGAACGAAAGGTAATTTGTAAACGAGTATTATATTTTTTTAAAAATAAGTATACTAAAATACAATTTCTGTTTATATCAGTCTGATTTTTTTTTAATATGAGAATTTTAGGAAATGGCGTTTATCGTGTTTGTTGAAAGGTGATTACGCTGCAACTTTTCTTCGAGAGATGGAAGGATGTAAACAAGATGCCGTTATTTGCATCATGCGTTTTGCGAAAATAATTATTCGAAGAGGTATTTTGTTAGTTTTTGTTATGAGTTAAATGTATATTATATATGATAACTATTATTATTTTTTTTTGATAATACAGGATGTTTATTGGCTACTACATCATATGATTGCACACAAGTTATTCTGAAATCACGATGCTTCGAGGCCTATCAATTTAAAGAGCTAATATCTGGTCCTTAATAGATGATGATAATAGCTGTTTTTCTACATCGCAGATTTATAGTGTTTCTATATTAAATTTCTAAATTTAAATTTAAATTTTATGGTTTGTGATATTCATCGAGTTTTTCTAACTGTAAGAAATTTTGATTTTATTGTCTCTATCGCAATGTGTACCAGTTACAATTTTTAATTTATAGTATTATGTATGAGATTTGATATTCTAAACTATTCCCAAAATCATTGGATCTCAAAGAATAGTACCTAAAATGATTACATTAGAAATAAAAATTTTGTTAGATAATCAATATTTAGTATATAAGTAATCGAGATTTGGTGATATATACCAAAATGTTAGTTATGTATCTTCATGGTTGTAATAGTAATTTCGTATATGATCCTATATTTGTTGTTATTTCTATAATATTTCTTTAATAATTCTAAACTTAGATTATCATAACATTCTTTCTGGCAACTAGAGTAAAAGTCATGCGCCAGCCTATCATATCATTGCTCTTATTAGAATGTTTCCATCTTTTTCTTCCTTGAAATCTTGATATGCAGTACGGACACCTTTTTCTTATTACTAAAAAAATACTTACCAAAATTTTAAAACTTCTTTAGAATTTCTCAGTATATGGTTATTTCTTTAATATTATATATACCTATAAATATGTATATAGGTAAAACCAGTATATATATTAATTAAATCTGTATGTGTTGTCAAAATAATTTTTAATCTCTTTATTGTTTATTACTTTATTGTATTGAAGGATAATAATATCTTTATTGTTTATTACTTTATTCTGTTAAAGGATAATTTCTTTAACGTGTTTAGGATTTCGTTATATTAATAAAAATATTCCTGTCTGCACTGTTCTATATTATCATATATATATATATATAATTACTTTATTGTATTGAAGGATAATAATCTTTTTATTGTTTGTTACTTTATTCTGTTAAAGGATAATTTCTATAATGTGTTTAGGATTTCGTTATATTAATGAAAATATTCTTGTTTGCACTGTTCTGTATTATCATATATATATATATATATTCCTTTTATACTACATTGTCTATAATTTTAAAATTATATATAACTACTTTAGGTATTTGGAAATATTCTTCTTATAATTTTTAGTGTTATCCTAAATTATTCCATTTTAAAGGTGTATATTCAATGAGTTTCCTTTATCTATAATCTTTAAAATATTAAATTTTATAACCTAATTATTTTATGTTATGGCGGTTCTTATACTATATATAGACATACATATTCTATTGAGTTACCTACAACTTTTTTCATCGTCTTACTACTTCCTTGGTCTTTGTTCGATGTCGATTTTTAAAAGAAAGTCGTCGATTTTGGTTCTCATTCGTGAGCTCAATCCAATTTCAGATAGCTATGTGATAAATGTTAGGGTTCTTAAAATTTGGGATGGTTTCAAAGGCAAGGGTGGGTCTTCACTCGAGATGGTGTTAGTTGATCGAGAGGTGTGTTTAGTATTATTAATATATATTTTTAATCGGTATCGTTAGTATATTTGTATCGTGATTCTTTTCTTATTCATATTTTTTTTGTGTGTGTTATATATCAGGGTGATAGGATTCATGCTTCTGTTGAGAAAGAATTTTTCAAGACTTTTCGTAAGGATTTGGTTGAAGGACAAGCAATAACTATAAACACTTTTAAGGTTGTTGACTATAATAGTGACTTTCGAAGCGGTCGTTCACTTTACAAAGATCGTCTTTTATGCTACAACTATTGTTGAAAAGTGCAAAGACTTCCCAACTGAGGTTCCTGATAAATTTTTAAAGAGTTTCCCTGAAATTTTATCAAAAGATCTTGATAATAGTTTTTTGATTGGTATGTTCAGTTATTTTTTAAAAACAATTCTTTCTTTTGTTTATATATATATATATATATATATATAAATCTTGGTTTTTTAGATATAATTGGTCAGATCATTCGTGTTGGTCATGTTGAGAATGTTGTGGCTCAAGGAAAGCGACGTTTTCGACTCAAAGTATCTCTCAGAAATACAAGGTCAGTTCATGGTTTTTAACGTTATAATTATCCCCCATTATTTCTCTTATATACCTTATTGTTGTGACTGATGGGTTGTTTTTTTTCTTGCTTATATGAATATTATGTTTGATGCTAGTCTTTTTATGTATCAGTGATCTACAGCTACAGTGTACTCTCTGGGGTGATTATGCGAAACAAGTGTCTGATTATGTTAAGCGTAACTCTGCATCAGTTGTTTTGATTTTGATTAGACTTGCTTGCATCAAAGAGTACCGTGGTGCGTTTTTGACTTAGTTTTCTTAACGTTGTTATTTGTTAATATTCAATTAGTGATTTTTTATATAGGTGAGGTTAGTGTTTCGAATGCATTCAGTACGACTCTCATCTTGATGGATCCAGTTACAACATACGCAACTAGATTTCGATCAGAGTATGTCCCTTTTAATATTTTTAATATATATTGGGTTAATTGTACAAAACATCTAGCGTAATTTTCATAATTGTTAATTCGTTTGTTCTAGGTTGCCAAATAATAGATATATACTTACACCAGTCGAAGAGGAAGCTTCTAAGGATTCTGATGAGGTTTTGATTGAGGATTTTTTTGGTGATAATATCTATAGGAGAACGTTAGATGGTGTTCACAATGCCAGCAGGGTATATCTTTTTGTTTTATCTTCTTTTTTTTTGTAACTTTTTTTTATTTAATTTGTTATGTTTCTGATATATTCGGGATGTAATTGTGATTTGTAGGTTGGCAAGTACGTGACATTGGTTAGTGTGACTTCGATAGGCAATAGTAATAGTTGGTATTACATTGCATGCAAAACTTGCAATAAAAAGGTTTATCCGATTCCACAGAAGACCAGTGATATTGGCCCTCCTTTGTGGAAATGTGTGAACTGTTTGAAAAATGTTTTAGAGGTCACTGCTTGGTAAACATTTTTATGTTTTTATATAGTAAGAATAACGTATTAAATTTATATTGATGATATTTTTAGAGTATTGTATAATGAGAACTGATTTCTTTTGTTGTTTGTAGCTTTTTTCTTATGTTGAATGTCACCGATGGCGATGGTGGTTTGGCAGTCTTTCTTCTTTTTGATCAACATGCTCAAAGGTTATTTAAGAAGACAGCTGAAGAAGTTTACGAAGAGTTAGATGGGGTATGTTTTATATAGTTTTGTACTTTTGTTAACGTGTATTTGTAGTATTTTAATTTTTTTTTTTTGTTTTAATGGTGAATGATGATTCATCTGCTCTCCCGACTACTTTAAGAGATTTATCTGGCAAGGAGTTTCTTTTCAGAATATCAGTGTCCGATGATAATATCAATAAGATTAAAACTTCATTTGTTATTGACAAGTTTACGACAGAGGATCGTTTATTTGAAATCTTCCGTGATCAGGTCTATTCACGGGTATGAGTTTTGATATATTAATTAATGAGATTTTCAGTCTATACTTTATTTGTCTGAGATAATATTCCTGTTTGTAGGCACCAATTTCTTTGTCAAGTTCTATAGAAGAATCTGAAAGTTCTCCTATCTCACCATCTACTCCAGTCTAAAAAAGGACGAATGCTGATATAAGTAGAGGTTCTAATTCATCATCTAGACCAACGAGGAAAGGAAAAAAAAACATAATGTTGATCGTATAACTTCGTTATATGATTCATTGGGTCTTGATTTCGTATTTTTATGTTTCTTTATTAAGGATTTATTACTTAGACTATTTATTTATTTTTATTTTTCATTAGTGTTTTAAATTTGGTTTAAATAAAACTTGAGATATTTTTGATTGGCGTTGTATCGTCATGATTTGAATTGGGTTTGGTTCCATTGATGATATACATGATAATTTTATATATGAGAAAAATAATTTAACAATCAATCAAAATATTTTTTATTATTAATTATGTTATATGTAATGATAAATACATAACATAATCATCGATATATACAGTCAAACTTTCTATACGCTTATCATATATATAAGTTTTTTCATTTGTAGTTTACTTTTAAGATTCCATTTGATACAATCGTTTTATATGTTTGTTATTCAGAGACTTCATAATGTTGGAAAATTATCTTCAAAATATCTGTATTTCATGAGTGTCTACGATTCTGTATTTTGTCGATGGTTTTAATTGATTAAGCAGAAGAATTTTGTGGCATGCACTAGCTTAATGTGATGATTGTATACTCCAGAAACTATTATATTTTTTTTTATTATTTTTGATTCGGTATGCTCGCGTATCTCGCTTGCGTGTTTGTTTAGTACACCAGATGCATTAAATTTTATTCTCTCATATTGCATACTGCTAATGTCTCGAAAAAATATATTAATGGATGAAAAGATGCCTTTGACAGACAATTGTTGTCATTTAAAATAAAACCTATAAATAAATTAATTCTTTATTTTAATAATACATATTCAATGTTGTATATTTCCATAAATTTATTAGGTTAAAAAAGGAAATAACTGTCTAGAATGTAACGCGTATATATATGTGTACTCTTTACTTCTTTTTTTACTTTTCCTTTTGTGTTCTTGACAGAGAAAAAAAAAATGTCTGATGTTGTTGATATCTCTAGGTTAGATTTTTACACCACCAGCGGTGAAGTTCGTGTGCAAGTTGTTCGACTCTGGAAGAATGTAAATTTCTTTGGTGATACAATTGAGATAATTCTCGCTGACGATCAGGTATTTTATTATATAGTTGTTATTTCTTTATATATTTCAGAGGGTTGTTTTTAAAAGCAACTTTTCTTTTGGATTTTTACACTTGATCTTATGCGAAATCGATCTTAGGGTCATCGTATCGCCGCAACTGTCATGCCCGATGAAATCCCTCTGCATGGACCTGTACTTAAACAAGGTTACTGGTTTAGGGTTCGTCGATTCGTTGTTAAGAAGGCCAGTGGTTCGATTTGCATAACTGTAAACAGGCATCGGTTTATTTTCGGATCTCATACAGTCGTGATTCCTATATCTCCAGCAACCCATAATCTACACTTGGATCTCAATTGCACACGCTTATTTGATATCGTGACTCGCGGATTAGATTTTGGGTTTTTAATTGGTAATATTGGTAATCATCTGTTAGTTTTGTGACAATTTTAGTATAATATATCATTTAGTTAATATCACTTTTTTTTTGGTATCCTGTATAGATGTAATGGGAACCGTGTTGAAGATGGGTGATCTCCGTGAGATCAACAGCGATGCTTATGAGGATAATGCAACATATGTTCGATTCGAACTTCTTGATGCAGGGTAAGATCTATGAGTTTATATTCGTATGTCGTTTGTTTATGAAAAAAAAAACAATGTATCGTTTTGGTTTTATGACATCTAAACTGGATGAACCTTTTTTGTTCTATTTTAATCAATTAGGAGGGAGTGTTTATTGCCATGTATCGCCCGTGAGAATTTGGCTAAGAATCTGCATAGTGTTTATCAGCGTAATCAAAGTGAATCAGTGGTGTTTGTGCTGAGGTTTTGGAAAATGACTAATGGTCAAGGTAGGTTTTTATTCATTTTTTAGGATTTTAAAATAGCTTATCTTGCATTCTTCTAATTCTGATTCATAAAATTAATGATAGGTGTTGATAAGGATTCGGTTGTCCTGTGCTCTTACCCTCCTTGCTCTGATTTCCTGTGTAGTCCTGTTGATGACGAGATTGATGATTTCAGGGCTAAGTAAGTGTTAAATTTATTTTTTCTTTATTGACATATTTTGTTAGTTGATTTTAGATATATTGATCTAACATATCGATTTTTTTTTTTTTTTTTTGTAGTCGATACCGCCTTAACTAATGCACCATCGATGGAATGTCAATTCTTTATCTTTCTTTTTAATGTTTGTAAATATATGATATTATGATACTTATTAAGTGATATCGGTTGTTGTTAAATCTACTATTTCAGTTTGACTCTATGCATACTGCATTATGTCTTATTTATATTATGAATGTTATGAATAATATCGTTACATCGTCTTTAGTGTTTAGAATAAATCTGTATATCAATGGTTTTTTAGTGTTTTCGTCTTTTTTGGTGATATCCGATTGTTTTTTAGTATATAATCTAATTTTTATTTTGGTTATATTTACTTTTTATATATATATATATATATGCTTAAATCCTATCTTTCTTAGCATTATGGTTTTAATTAGTTTTGAATATATCTGTGAAAAAATAATACGAGTTTATTGATGAAAATATGTATTTTTTATTTTTAGAAAAAATGAGCTGAATCTTAAATATTTTAAAATTCGTTTCACTCGATGTCATTTGTTAAAAAAAAAATTTTGCAGGAAATTTTACAAAACATGATTTTTTAAAAAATGGCGTTGTATGGTGATTTGAAAAGGTGATTTGTAAACTATAGTCTACTCAAAGGGCTAAGTATTCATTGCGTTTTTGAAAAAATATCTGACAACTTCTGATAGATTTGAATTGATGGATATCTATAGTTTTTGATATATGTATATCTATAATGTTTGGTAGATGTATATCTCCAATATATAATAAACTTATCCAAAACAAAATCTTTGTTTATCAATTGTTTATACAAAATAAATTTAAAATACTAACTAATATTATGATTTTGTGTAATATATATATATATTTATATATATCTAATATATATATATTTATATGTTATATATGATAAACTGAAATTTGTTATTTAATGACTGGTGCACTGACCGTGACAGTTATTTTAATTTCAAAAAAAAGTTATTTGGTTTTCATATACTGTATTTTCTCTATTTAATATTTTATTTTTCTGGTATATTTTTTATTCTGGTGTGTATATATTCAATAAATTGTAAAACATTTTACATAGAAGAGCTTCCCCAAAATATAATTTTTTTTAGAGAATCTTTTCTAAAAAGCGTTTATGATTTTGTTGGTATTATGACAGGCTAGATAGAATATTTTCGGTCAGTCTTTCGTTGATATACGTATAGTCTGATAATACAATATATTAATATTAATAATTTATTAATAATTTAGTATATTAATATCTGTTAACCGAGTATTGTAAACTACTTATTATTATTATATTTTCGGTAATGATTATCTTTTTACATAATATATGGTTTATGGGAATCGTTTATCGTTTACATGTGGTTTAGGCATTAAATTATCTATATAATCAAAAATGTTAAAATTGAATATTTATATAATTAAAAATGTTTAAAGTACTAAAACCCTTAAATTTGTAACATTATATATATATATATGTATATGTATTCATGTCCATTAGGTTAATTCATCGTCCTAGGTCTATTGTTTCGTTGCGTCTCTTTTAATGGAGTTTCCAGGTTTTTAATTCTTATTTCCTTTAATTTGTAGCCTATTTTTATTCATCACACAATTCTCTCAAATCTGTATTTGTTATTCTTCACATTGAGAAACTGAGATGACGACTTTTTTTTTGGTATATGAGAGTTTCTTTCTTATTTTTGTGGATTTCTAATAGACAATGGTTTTCATGGAAGAGGCAAAGTGGAGATTCTACCTTTTCATTTACCTCCCTCAAAGAACGTTTTCTCATCCGACGTAGATTTACCAGTTTCAGAAACAGAAACAAAAACTAAGTTTTCAGCTTGGATGGTGTGTAACCAGGACTCTCCTAATGCCCGAGAGCTCTTATACTCTGAAATACCAAAAGACTTTGTTTGAGATCGTATATGAAAACTTTGGAAGCCACATATTCGTTCTACGTTAAGTAGGTTTATGGTTGATCGTTGTAGCGTTGATGATGGTGAACTTTACTACCTGCGTCTTTTGTTGGGTGTCGTGAGAGGACCATGTTCTTATGAAGATATCAGGACTGTTGAAGGTGTTGTTTATCCTACATTCAAAGATGCATGCAAAGAATTGTTTTTGATTTGATGAAATTCGTCAAACTTTTTTTTCATATGAAGTTTGTGTTTTAAGAACTGATCCATTTATATCGTGGAATAGTTCATTGTTTTTTTTTTTTAGTTGTAACTTTCTGGAATTATTAATATGAATCATATTTATTATATGAATAAGCTAACGAGTTTTATTTATCTTATGAATAATATAAGCTAATAAGTTATGTTTAGAAAAGGAAACAATGTATATATAAATTGTTTAATATGATAAAATAAACTAAAGAATATGTTAAACCGTTGACAACTCTTTGATGCTTTACAAATATATAATCTCATATTTAACACTTTTACACATTACCAAAGTTTTTTTTTTAGTATTATAATCGAGAAAAGGAAAAATAGAATGCATCACCTTACGATCGATCTTAATAGAAAATATTGAGAACTGGAATATATGGAGTTTTATAGGATGTATCAAAAATGTACATTGTTCGGCAAATGGAAAAAAATCTTATTTTTAGAAATATTTAAGATTAGCACAGATTCTGAATCATTAATCTATAAATATTTTTGGTTATACGGAAAATATAAAAAAAAAAATCTAAATTAGTTAACATAAATGTATATTATATAATATAATGATATATATGTATATATATTTATATACATGGATAGAAAATTATTGTGTACTTCTGTTATCAAAAATCAGAATGAAACGCAAAGCTAGGTCTGATGATGCTGACTTCCTGGTTTCTTCATCTGTATAAAAAAAAAGTGAGTTATGGTCGATGTCACGTGTTTATTGGTATGGAAAAATATCAAAAATTGTAATTATTTAATTAAGGAGATTGGAGTGCAAGAAACAAAAGATATGCCCCAACCAAAGCTGGAGATAGTTACCAAACTGGTCGAGGAATTGGTCAATTCTACGTTGATGAGAGAGATTTATCCTTGGAAGGTTTTCGTGCTGCGAGGAAGAGAAGAAAGATTATAATGAGAGATAAGAAAGCCTTAAAACAAGATATTGGTTTGATTTATAATTTGTTCTGAATCATATATTTTGTTTTATCAAATTAATTATCAACAAATTAATAGTTGTATTAAACTTTTATTATCTATGATCTTCTTTGTAGATTCCTTGCTTGATTCTTACAACAGTGACAAGTTTGCTTGCTTTATAGCTACTGATTCTGATTCTGAAAGAGAAAACGATGAAGATAGCGAGTTAGAAGAACAATTGGCCGATATTGTCGTGCCACAAGGAGAGACTACCGATGTTTCTCCTGTTAATAAAAAAAGTTCTACGTCGAGGAAAGGAAAAAGGGCAACCAATAATGATATTGCTACCGCAGATGAACCAGTTGTTCGGACCGACATAGTCTCAATTGTAAAACCGGGATTAGATGTTAAGGGTATTATTTAAGATTTATTAATTAACTTTTTATATTGGTTTTTTTAATTGAATTCTTAAATTTTTATTATTACATAATAAAATCTTTTTTTTAGGTTATTATGATGACGGTGATCCTATTTATATATGTGAGTTTTGCAAAGCTTATATGTGGTATGGAGAAAGGTTGGCAAAAAGGACTACACGAGCTAAACCCAAGTTTTCAACATGCTGCATGCAAGGCAAAGTTGTTCTTCCCTTGATTAGGGCTCCACCACAATCTCTATTATCATATTTATACAATGTTGGTGATGAAAGGTCTCATTTTCGTTACCATATCCGTGCATATAACATGATGTTTTCTTTTATTTCGCTTGGAGGAAAAGTTAACAACTCAATCAATGATGGAAAATGGCCATATGTTTTCCAGCTATGTGGTGAGAACTATCACTCAATAGGTGATATGATACCGGCTCCTGGTGCGAATCCAGCATTCCTGCAACTTTTGCATACACGACACCGCAAATGAAACATCCAACAGAATATCTACATATGGGTAAGAAAAATTATGTTTGTTTTTTTACTGCTGTTTTTTGGTTTTTAAGATTTAAAAAGTTCTAACGAATTGTTATTTTGATTCGTTTGTTTTTGGTGATAAAGGACGTACGGTTGGTTCCACTTCAGCATTAAGAGAATCGGTTGTTCAAACACTTAAAAAAATGTTGGATAGACATAATCATCACGTCAAAGCTTTCAGGACGGTACGAGATAAGTTTGGAAGTCTTGGGGATACCAGTGGTTTACAGTTAACACTAGTATATGATAGAACATCCGATGGACGTACTACTAATTTGCCAACTGCAAAAGAAGTTGCTGCGTTGGTACCTAATGGATTTTGATGTTGGAATCAAAACACGAGATATAGTTATTGAAAGTATGTCTGGAAGATGGAAGAGAATCAGTGAATTGCATCCTGCTTATTTGCCTTTACAATATCCATTGTTGTTTCCATATGGTGAAGATGGATTTAGACTCGGTATAGATATTGGATATGTAGATAAGAAGGGGAGAAAAAGTTTGCAGATTACTATGAGAGAGTTCTTTGCTTTTTGGGTTCAAGAGAGGTTTGGAGAATCTCCAACAATTGTAATGTCCGGAAGATTGTACCAACAGTTTTTGGTTGACGCGTTCACGATGATCGAGTCGAATAGACTTCGCTTCATATCAATGAATCAACAGAAACTTCGATCCGAGACTTTCGATAATATAAAGGATGCCACTGATAAAGGGAATTCCGATCTTTCTGAGAAAGGTAGAAGAATTTTCATTCCTGCTTCTTTTACTGGTGGTACAAGATATATGCTCCAACATTATCTGGACGCTATGGCCACATGCAAACATTTTGGATTTCCAGATCTGTTCATCACGTTCACGTGTAATCCAAAATTGCCTGAAATTACTAGGCATTTACAAAGACATAATTTGAAAGCAGAAGATAAACCAGACATATGCGCTCAAGTATTCAAAATGAAACTTGATGATATCATGTACGAGCTAACTAAAAAAAATGTCTTGGGAGTTGTAAATGCTGGTACGCTCTATTTAAATGTGAATCTATATTGATGATATTTGAATATGATTTTTGATACCTAATTTATTTTTTATGTTTTTACGTGTTTTATGATAGCAATATATACAATAGAGTTCCAGAAGAGAGGACTTCCTCATGCTCATATCTTTTTTTTTTTGAGGCCCGAAGATAAACTACCAACTGGTGATGATATCGACAAGTTTATATGTGCTGAGATTCCTGATAAGGAAACTGATCCTCATCTATATGTAATTATTGGTGATGTGATGATGCACGGACCATGTGGTGCTTTGGATAGGGATAGTGTTTGTATGGCTGATGGTAGATGTACCAAATTTTTTCCAAAGGCATTTAGTCCTGTTACTAAAGTTGATGATGTTGGATACCCGATATACAGGAGACGTGAAGACAAGAAATTTGTAACGAGGAAAGGATTCAATTGTGACAATGGTTATGTGGTTCCGTATAACAGAGAACTTTCTATTCGATATCGAGCTCATATTAATGTGGAATGGTGTATACAATCGCGTTCTGTCAAGTATCTTTTTAAATATATTCATAAAGGAGCTGATTATGTTCGCGCAGTAGTAGGCAAGGATGACGAAGATGATGAAGTTAAGAAGCATTTCAACTGTAGGTATGTTTTCTTGCAATTTTCCTTATTTATCTTATCAATGAAGTCTTCAAAACCATCATTGATATTTACTGTATGTTATGTTTAGATATATATCACCTGGCGAGTCTATATGGAGGATCGAGGGTTATGATACACATAGTCGTACAGTTTCTGTGACAAAACTCCCGTTTCATCTGCCGAATCAGCAATTAATTATGTACAATGAAGATGATCCTGCTGAAGAAGTGGTTGAACGTGTTACCATTGGTATCTCCAAATTCATGGCTTGGATGGAATGTAATAAAGAGTATGAAGAAGGTAGGTCTTTAACTTACGTAGAGTTTCCACATAAAGTTGTTTTTGATAAAAAGTTAAGGAAATGGAACCAAGGAAGAAAGGGAAAACTATTGGAAGGATCACCTATGTTCCTATGTCTGTAGGAGAGGCTTATTATTTGAGGCTCTTGCTCAATATAGTTATAGGTCCAACGTGTTTCGAAGATATAAGAACAGTTAAAGGGCATCATTATGATACATTCAAAGAAGTTTGCTTTGTCCTTGGGTTACTCCATGACGAAAAAGAATACATTGAGGCTATAAAAGATGCAAGTTTATGGGTTAGTGCAATAACTATGCGTAGGTTGTTTGTAATTATGCTGACTACAAGAAGTGTTTCGATGCCTTCGAGAGTTTGGGATGCTACTTGGGATATTTTATCCGAAGACGTGTTATACTCAATAAAAAATTCAAAAAAAATCAGGTCAGTTTTTTAATCAATACTAAAATAATTATTTGTTTAACTATTTCACGTGATATGCTATATATTCATATTTATGTTTGGGTTACTGATTTGCAGATCTTAGGCTGTCTACTGACCAGGTTAAAAACTTTTGCTTAGCTGAGATAGAGATACTTCTGCGTACTGCTGGAAGTTCTCTTACAGATTTTTCATGTATGCCGTATTCAGATGATTTGGATATGACTATACGCGGTAATCCTCTTATTCGTGATGAAAGAAGTTATGATCGAGATTATTTGCGAGTTAGACATGATGAGTTTTTTACCATGATAACTGATGAACAACGACTTATCTATGATGAGATTCTAGAAGCTGTTTATTCAGGCTCTGGCGGAAGGTTTTTTGTTTATGGTTCTGGTGGTACCGGAAAAACGTATCTGTGGAGCTTATTAGAGGCCGCGTTACGTTCAAAAGGTGATATTGTTCTGAATGTTGCATCAAGTGGAATTGCTGCTTTGTTATTGCAAGGAGGTCGAACGGCCCATTCGTGATTTGCAATTCCAATTGTTGTTAATCGTTTTACGACGTGTGCAATCAAATCTCAATCAAACCTTGCAGAACTGATCGATGCATCTAAACTGATAATATGGGATGAAGCATTAATGATGAGTAGGGATTGTTACGAGACATTGGATAGAACCTTGAGAGATATATTAAAATGTGACAAGCCTTTTGGTGGTAAAGTTATCGTTTTTGGTGGAGATTTCAGGCAAATTTTGCCTATTATTCCAAACGCAGGCAAAACAGAGATTCTTATGGCTACTTTAAATTCATCTCCCCTTTGGTTTGGATGTAAAGTGTTGAGGCTTACACGTAACATGCGACTAATCCCTGGAGACAACAGTCGTGAGATGTATGAGCTAGCATCTTTTACAAGGTGGATTCTTGATATTGGAGAAGGAAAAATAAATCCGAGTGATAGCGGGGAAAGCGAGATAGATATTCCGAGTGAACTATTGATTAATGATTGTGAGAATCCGATTAAAGCTATTGTTGATGAAGTTTATGGACAGGATTTTCACAAAAAGACTGATCCTGAGTTCTTTCGGGATATGGCTATTTTGAGTCCAAGGAATGATGATGTTGGGCTTATAAATGATTACATGTTATCACAATTAAAATGTATACTTAAATAGTTAATTTTTTGAAATGTTTTATTATTTTCGTCTTTATTAATGTTTTAGATATTTTTTATTTGTAATGCTGATGATCGTTTTGCATATAACAGGTGAGGAACGAACCTATTTAAGTTGTGATAGTATTGATCCCTCTGATAGAGAAATTGATACGAATGATGCATCTGAAATTCTCTCTCAGAGTGTTCGCTCAGACAGCAAGAACGATCCGGGTAATATGATATATACAGAAGAGTTTCTAAACAGTGTCAAAGTTTCTGGTTTACCCAACCATTGTTTGCGTTTAAGAGCCGGTACTCCTGTTATGTTGCTGAGGAATATTGATCCTAGGAATGGTTTGTGTAATGGAACTAGGCTACTTATTACTCAGATGGCCAATTATGTCCTAGAGGCTATAATAATAACTGGTGACAAAATAGGAGAGAAAGTTCTTATTCCTAGGATATTTTTTATCTCCGACAGAGACTAAATTTCCTTTCAGAATGAGGCGCATACAGTTTCCAATTACCCTTGCTTTTGCGATGATGATAAACAAGAGTCAGGGTCAGACACTTGCTAAAGTTGGATTGTACCTGCCTAAACCAGTCTTTACACATGGTCAACTGTATGTTGCTGTTTCGCGGGTAACATCCAAATCAGGACTAAAAATCTTAATCACGGACAAAGACAAAAAGTCTCAAACGAAGACATTAAATGTTGTATACAAGGATGTCTTTGATAATATTTAGTCGCTTTGTTGTTTTTGTGGTATTGCTTTTCTCTGTTCTATTGTTGTTTTAAAACTCGATCAGTATTTATTTGATTCTTGCTTAACAATAAGATAAATTTATTATCTATGAGTTATATTTTAAGGTTGGATTAGATTTAGATACAAAAATAATTCACTATTTATTTACTGATTCACTTTTTATTTAATGAATTTATTGATTTTATATATATCATAATAATCATATAATAATATCATCAAATAATATATCATCAAATATCATAAAGGTGAGAAGTCAAAAATATTACATAAATATGGCCATTCAAAGTTTTTTTAAGTACTAACCATAAAATATAATATTGTAGCAAGAAAATTTTAAAGAAAATATAGTTCACCATCAACTATATTCTCAACTTTCTCTTCCCCTTCCCATTCTTCACCTTCTTCTCTGACTACAAGACAAAACATATAAAAATAACGGTTATATCAAGTAATTTCCTAAAAGTTCTCTATAATTTAATGAAATATTTAACTGTTTACCCATTCCGCTGTATCCATATGCCTGATCTCTCTCTCAACGAATCCACAATTTATGCATTTTAAACCTATTTCGAGATCTAGCCACAGTTCATATTTCCCTCTTTTACAGCGCGATTTTGAAGATTCATCAGTTGATATCTCATTATCAGTTTATAGAGAGATATTACAAACAAAAACAATGGTTATACAGTCTAAAATCATGGATCTCTCATCGAAAATATATTATTAATTAAATATGAATGAAAGTATAACTTACTTCTTTGATAGTCGGTGTGACTTTTTCATTTGGTTTGCTTTGCGATTCCATTTCTTCCCAAATCATATTTAGTTCGATCTCCCAATCAGATGGCATAGGTGGTGACTTAGGTTCATCCTCACCGAAACGTATTCTCAATGGTGCTGGTGTGATTATGAGAAGTCCATTTTCATCGTATTTCTTTTGTTCTTTGTTCTCCATTTTTTTTTGGTTTGGTTTGCTAATAAAGAATGGTAAAAGCAGAGACGTTTTGAAGACCTTTGGGTTTGTAATATATTCAATTTTCTCAAGTTTCAATGTTTTTGGGGGAAATACTATTTAGTATTTACACAACGACTTTGAGTCTTTGACTTTAACTGATATCTCATTATATAATTTAATGCAATCAAAACTACAAACAATACTTTATCGTGATATATATTATAACACAGAAAATCTGAATTACAAAAACAATAGATAAAAAATATATATATTGTAATTTGATTTCTAAATAAAACTTTATTCTATCATAGATAATCCCACCTCAGTATTTTTATATAAGTTACAGACCATATTCATAAAGTAAAAGTTATCCACTATTCTCATAAAGTATGATAGACGTCTACTTATTATTACCTTTTCCAAGAAGATATTGATACTTACAAAAATAACAATTTATATTATTTTATGAGAAATATCAAAATAGACTCCTTATTACGTACATAAATTAGTGGTTTAGGATAATTATCCCGTAGAAGTTTTCATTTCAATTGATTTTATTCCTTTTCTTTTTGGGGTTAAATCTTAAGACAAATTAGTTAAGCAAGTTTTGAAATTTAATTTATGACGTAATGTAAAATTTACATATAGTTTGGACTGTGATGTGTTTTTGAAGATATTTACAAATATTTAATGAGTAATATTCGGAATATTTACATTTTACGAATATATTTTTATGTTGATTTATGCATATATATATATATATATATGTACTTTGTTCACGATCTTCAAGAAAGATTAACATCGAGTGATGGCAAATTATGATTTTGTTCGAACACTGAGCTCACGGAGATCTGATTGGAAAATCGTGGTAAAAATATTGAAAAAATGGAAGGTGGATTATTCATGTAGTAAGAGAAGCTTAAATTTGATCGTTGTCGACGAACATGTATTTTAATTATGTTTCGTGATATTTATATATATATATACATGTATTATTATTATTCTGATTACGATATTTTGATTTGTTTGTATATTGATGTAGGGTTCTAGAATACATATTCGGACAAATAACCAAATGATGGACTATTTCGATCGGAATTGTATAGAAGAACAATGGATCATCATGTTATCTGGATTTCTTTTGAATCCTTATAATTGGAGAACTGTCGTAAATATTACGAAACATGATTATGTTATTACTTTAACGAAAAATACTATCCTTTTACCGGTTCTACCGATAACAAACAATTCCATAATTTTATCTCTTTCTTATCAATTTATGAGTACCCAAGTGAGCATTATTATTTGATTGGTGAGTTTGATTTTAATTTTGAAATATAAAAGAAAATTAATTGTTTTAATTCATCGTTTTGATTTGGTTTAATTGTAAACTCAGATTTGATAGGATTGGTCGAAGATGCTAGGTACTTTACTATCACGTATCCAGATGGTACGACGAGGGCATCAATTCGGTTTCGTATCATAGACGATGAGTAAGTCAATTTACCTATATTTTCTATATTTAATTAGTTCTTAATAAATTTGTTTGTCAAAACATAGGGATGTAATGCTTGAGTGTATTGCGCATGGTGCGTTAGCATCTGAGATAAATGAAACGTGGTGGAGTCTAAAGGACCTTTTCCTATTTGTGTTTTAACGGATTGGTGCGTCATAATTAACGGGGGTATGTGTTCTGATGCTACGATTTTTTTGTTTTATAATTAAAGTTTTATAAACTAAAACGAATCAAATTATGTACGTTTTTAGAGAACGTGATTATCCAAGATCATGAAGAACATGGTTTATCCCGTTTTGACGTTGTTCCAGAAATCAATCAAGTATCCATTTTAAAATCCAAGTAAGTAGTTTTATTGATAATATTTATATTTGAATTAAAGGAATAACAATATTTCAGGATAATAAATAAGTAGGTTGATTGATATACCTTTAAAATCAATATTTCAGGATTTGGAACAGGATGAATTATTTGGATGCAGCTGATATCTTATTGCCCTAATCTACTATATTGATTAGTAATTAATAATGTTTTCAATATCAATCATACTATTAATGTGTTATCTTATTATTTTCTAATTTTATTATGTATAATAATTCTTTCATCTAATTAAAGGGTTTTAAAATTCAGAATAATGAGAAAAAAAGTCAAACAGAAGTGTCAAACAAAATAAAGGAAAACATAAAATGAAATTGATAGATTCAATGGCTAGGAAAAACAGGTGAGTGATAAAAAAAGTAGCCATCTTCAATGTTGTTAAAATCATCTGTGTAGTCAAGCATGCAAGAACAAGATAAATAATGAGTCGAATATTCAACAATTTTGTTTAGGAAATTTACAAAATGATAACGGTGAACAATGCTTACATAAAACGAGAATTTTCGACTTCAGGAATTGGAGGATCGAAAAATATTTCAGAGAATTCTCGATCAGAACAAACACGTATTTCATCTGTACAATATGGAAACTTATATTAGCTACAATTAATATAAGTTGATATATGGTTGGTCGATAGAATGAGAAATAACCTCCATATCGACACATCTCCCAAAATCTCAATACACAGAAAACGATTTTGCGACGAGGAGTGTTTTTCCATAAGCTTCTCTTCCCCACGCTATGCAATTGATGTCGACACCCCTAAAAACCAGAATTAATATATCATTTTCCATAATATCGAGAATATGATTGTAAAGATTTATATATGTATTAGTCTTTGTATCAATGGATTTTTACTCGAAATCTCTAATTGTAAATTTTAGAACACTTGAGTTGATTCTCTGATATCCGATCCAAAATTGGTCTTGACGTTCCAATTGACGAACTTTGATAATACCTCCGATCAAATCAACTAGCTTAAAGCAACATATTCATATAGTTAAGTAGAGTATTAATTAATCTAATTGAGTATAATAAAATACTAAGAAAACATACCAACGTCTATGTTTTCCATCAGAGATTCGTTAAGGACTCTTCTAAAATTAGCAAATGAATACAACTGGTCATCTGATTTAGGCGATGTCTTCTCAACATGAGTATCCTCATCGATACAGATATGGAGACCATTGACTGTAATCCTCGAAGTTCCCGTGTGTGAAGTAATTTTGAAGTTACCAATGAAGTACCAATCTTTATCACACATCATGCCTTCATAACGGTCTACTAAACGATTCGGAATCGATGCACGTATTCGATCACCCTAAATTTTCAGTTAAAAAGTAATGATGGTATTGATAATATATTAAGATTCAGACATTATGTTATGTTTGAAGATATACTTACATGTTCGTCTGCGAATATAAACGATCGCTGAATACCGTGAACACCTAGACTTTCCTCGACACTCTTGATAATTTGAACACAGATAGAACATCGATCAGATGCTATACCTAAATCAGAAATCATCGTGCAAGGAGACATTTTTTTCAAAAATAGATGCGGTTATTCTCAACAATGAATAGAAATAAATGAAGTTAGATTATGAGTAACAAATGGGTACTACTTTTAATTGAAAACCACCGCTACGATAACCAATAATAGTTTTTGCAATGTTTTGAAAAATAACGGTCATTGTCGACAATCCATTAAAACAATTCATCTTTTTATGTTTGGTAGTAATTTAGTTGAATATATATGTCATGTTTTGTTATAATATAATAATTAAGAAAATCAATAATAGAAAACTTATAAAAATTCAATACATTCATAAATAAAACATCACCATCAAGAGTCTCTATTTATGTTAAACTTCTATTAAGGTTTAATATATATCGAGAAATTTTCAAATATATATGATGAACTGTATATCATTCAATTTTTAGGAGTTATCTTAGAATTTCTTTTAAATTTGCAGAAATATTCTTTCGTTCAATGTGTATATATAAGTACATAAATTATGCATAATCTCAGATATAAAACTATATTATACAACTTCTTAAATGTATAAAGTCCGCGCTTGGTGCGGACAGTCACCTAGTAAGGTTCTTAAACGTGTATAGATAAAGTAATAATCATGAATCAATTAAACATCAGATAATTTCTTATACCGCATGGACTTATTATAATGCATCAATAAGATTTGACCATGATAATTCGTTGAACAATAATTATGATAAAGTAATAATAATTGTGATAATTCGAAAACTCTAATTGATTTAGAGAAACTTCCTTTTATATATATAAAACTTTCAATAGATGCACAGTATTAAGTTAGATTAATCAGGCTTAAATAAAAAATGGACTTTAAAATCACGTTGATTTTATAAATCAAAATCTCACTTTAATTTGCTTTAATAAAATTTTTAAAGCATAAGATCTAAAGATCAAAAAATTAATTATTCTAGATAAGTATATATAAATTTGTTTATGCAAAATTCGTGTTTAGAAATCCTTATCTAATAAAACTGAAAAATCCAGCCGTGTATAGATAGGGCATATATTATGCTCTTATAATCTCGCTGCCGTGCATAGATAGGGCATACATTATACTTTTATAATCTCGCTGCTGTGCATAGATAGGGTATATATTATTATGCTCTTATAATCTCGCCGTGCAAAAACAGATTATAAATAATGCAAATTATAAAATCGTGCAGATTTAGGATTAAGGCGATTTTTGTGATAAAAATCATAAACCCTAAACATGGAGGAGGCATAGTGTAGCACCCTAATCCGGATTTCCGATTTTAACTAACACTTAGTCAAATTTTCATCCGAGTTTTTACTTAGCATTTTTTCGCATTAGGTTCGTTTAGACAGTTTTAGCCGTGCATAAGTAGATTAAAAACAGAATACTTGAATTAAATCGAGGTTCTCAGTACACTGATCGTTCGCATATAAGCTATTACATCGACTAAGACCTTAACTACTCGATCTTACCATCCATCCTGTTCCAGCCATAGTCCGCACGCTGATCAGACCTCTTTACCTGCATCCACTAAGGAGGCATAATCAAACATAACTGCTTAGTGAGAGCGATCATCCCGTCTCACCGAGCCAAAGTATAATCGCATCTAACAAAGATCGAGCCCAATGCTCATCAGAAACAGAAAACTACCCGCAAGATCATACACGCTTACCCGGCCGATCATCCATCAACCAGACAAGCCTCGGCGGGCATCACAGCCACGAGCGCCTTGCCTGATCGAGATCGACGGTAAGACGGATCGATCACACGGCATAGCCAGCAGAAATGTCATGACAAACACAGAATAACAAGCAACCGACCAGAATCTAAGCAAGAATACAACCAACAAGGCCACGGTCACGCACTCACCTTAGCTTTTATCGGACAGATTCGGTAAGGACAGAAATCGCGATTGATCAGACTCGTTCCCACAATCGCTCGGCAGAATCTGGACCACGCTCGACAGAATTGCACTCGCTCTCGGCCAGAATCCGATCGCTCTCGGCTAAACAGACTTTCTCTCGGCTAACTTCTCTTAAGAATATTTCTCTCAATCTTTCTTTGTACTTTTGGGTCTCGCGAAGGAAAGAAATGATCCGGAAGCTTTTATTATATAGGCGTTCCCACGATTTTCCGCAGAAAACCGCCCAGAAACCGTTCCCGCGTCAATCCGCACTTTCCCACGATCCGCGTGCTTTCGCACGACTGATAACTGTTCCCGCACTATCGCCAGTTCGGCTAAAATCCATAACCGTTCCCGCGCTCACACCTTAAGGCGTTTTCACCCAATAACCGCTCCCGCGCGCACCCGATCTCGACAAAAGTTGTCTGTTCCGAACCAACCTTGTCCGAATTCCGACCAAGTCCCGAAAAACTCGGTTTGTCGGAATTTCTCAGCTAAACTTCCCAAAAATTGCGGCGAGCTGATTTCAGCTCGGCAACACTTGACTCAGCTCAGCCAAACTTGATTCAGCTCGGCAAAACTTGATTTAGCTCGGCAAAAGCTGGACTTAGCTCGGAATAACCCGACTGAACCCAGTTTCACTCGGCTAAATCCATTTTCCGACTTTTCTCAGTTTTTCCCGAACACGGGTGTTACATATAGCCTTCCTTCTTCGAGAAAGAATAATTTATCATCCCGGAATAAAATTTTAAACTAACTGTCACCTTTTTCAGTTTGAGAGAAAAAAAAATTTTAAACTATCTCTCATATTTTCGGTGTGAAAACGGATTAAGAGACGATCGCACTGATAATGTGTTGTGAAACATTTATCGAAAGAAATGAAATTGGTATGTCTTATTCTAAAGATAAAGAGGGGTATATATAGTGTTACAAAAACTCAGCTATTACTTCAAGTTTTCGATGTGGGACAAATACAATATTAGTAATGGACCTTATAATGGGCATTCATATTAATATTCATATAGAGAAAATAATCAATAATGTGAAATATAATCTAAAAGTGTCTTGTTAAACACAAAAATATCTACTTGATGGCTCGAAAGTCCTTTTCCATAGCGACTAGGGTTTCCATTCGATACTCTCTTTCAAGAGGCGCCAGATCTGAAACCCGATTCTTGTAAGCGTGATTCTGGTTTTTTAATAGCTGTTCATTTGGTCCATTTGGCCTATCTTCTCTAGGTTTTGGTTCTCCCTGTGTTATTCAAAGGAAAAGCCAGGAAGAATGAATCGTTCGAGGAAGAAAAAAGAACTCTCTCTAATGAAGGAACTAAAAGAGCTGGGCTCTTGGAGGAAGGCAAAACGGTTGACATCCCTGATCTAGAGAATGGCGACCTTATCAAGGAGAACACAATGAGTGGACTGATCAAAGCTATGCCCCCCATATAGGGACATGAAGTTGGAGAAGACAGATCCCAATTTATCTTTCAGTGCGAAGCAACCTCAACTACGTCCTCACTAGGGGACCTTGGTTTGTCAATGGATGGATTATTTCAACTGACCAATGGAAACTGAACCCAGGTCCTGATTTCCTGAACCATATCCTCTTCTGGGTCCGAATCAAGGTATCATATATGAAGGTTAAGCTCGAATGACGAAAAAAGAATGAAGAAGGCAAAAGTGGATGATCCCCCGGAAAAAAGACCTTGCCATCTATTTTTCATCGACTTGGCTCTAAAGAAGGTGGGTCAGGTTATAATCAGTCCAAGCACCAACATCATTTGGTCTCTGTGACAGCTGATTCTGCTCTAATGGCAGATCCTATCCCAAATCAATTTGCTGGTAACTCAGCTGTTGAAAGTAGGAAACTTGTGAAAGAATGGTTGATGGGTAATACCAATCCTTCAAAATCAACATGAGGATATTAAGTAGGAACTGTTAGGGGATGGGGAATACCCCTACAAATCGACAACTCAGGGAGACATGAGGCAAGTATTTTCCTGAGGTTACATTCCTTTGTGAGACTAAGAAGAAAATAGATTACTTAAAAAAATTGTAGGCTATCTTGGCTATTTGATTTACATATTGTTGAGCCTATAGGACTGAGTGGAGGACTCACTTTGTTGTAGAGAGTTGGTTTCTGTTAAGATTTTGTATTCTGATAAGAGAATGATTGATGCTTTTATAAATGGGAAGATAAATAATTTTTTCTCACCTATGTATATGGTGAGTTAAAAAAACTTAGGACGAACGTTTAATGAATAACTTGAATGGATTAGAAAGAAATGGACATTGGGTTTTAATGAGCTTGTGGACCTTGGAGAGAAGAGTGGCAGCGCTGAAAGAAATAACGCCTCATGCCAGAAATTTAGACATATGCTCAATGCGTACAGACTTTAAGAGATTCACCATTCCGGTGACCAATTCTCCTGGTTCGGGAAATGGAATGACGAGCTAGTGCATTACAAGCTTGACAGAACGGTGGCAAACCAACAATGGACTGAGATGTTCTCATTAGCCCAGGCCATCTATCTCCAGAAGATTTGCCCAGACCATAGCCCAATTATTACAAGCCTCCTTTCCTTGGGAGCCAGTGGAAGAAATGGGCTGGATTTAAATATGATCACAGATGGGTGAAGGAAAACCTTTTCATGGAGACTGAAAAACTGTTGGGTTAGTAATGGTCCGTGTAATCAGGCTGAGGTGATGAGGAAGATCGCTGCTAGCAGACAAGCTATCTTGCGGTGGAAAATGAGATTTAAGCCAAACTCTGCTTTCAGGATCCAAGAACTCTATGCTTTTATTGACCAGCTCAATGTGACAAGAGTTTTTTTGATCTTAAGAAACTCCAAAGACTAAGAATTGAACTTCATAAGCAATATTGCAACGAGGAAACCTTCTGGAAGCTAAAAAGTAGAGTTCGATGGCTCAAATGTGAGGACAGGAACACAAACGTTTTCCACGCTGCCACCAAAAGTTGCATGGCACACAATCGAATCCTTAGTCTGTTGGATGGGATGGGTGTCAAGTGGTTTGATGAGGAGGACCTAGAGAGAGTTTCTGAAGCGTATTTTAAGAAACTGTAACCTTGGAGGATGTTGGGTTCAGCCAAAGAGATTGGATGGACCTGGAATCTAATTTTCCATCTGTGTCCAGTGAGTAGAATCAAGGCCTTTTGAGACAAGTCTCAAGAGAGGAATTCAGAATGGTTGTATTCTCGATGAACCCTAACAAATGTCCTGGTCTTGATGGAATGAATGACCACTTTTTCCACTCCTCCATGCACTTAAATCTAATAACAAATGTTTCGTAGGAGTTCATTGCTATAAAAACGAACATCTTTAAAGCTTATGACAGGAGGGAGAAGCCGAAATGCCATAAATTGGAAGAAAAAAAAAAGGTTGAAATGCCATATATCTAATAAAGAATATATTTTTGATTTTGTTTTAATACAGAAAATTGTGGAAATTCTTTCATTCTCCTTATATGTTTTTTAAATTACAACTTAACCACATTTTTATACACCCAAACCCAATAATCCAAGAATATCCATCCAAATCACTTAAGATATTTTTATTTATCCCAAATAATTAAATAATTACACCTAATTTCTTCATCTCATCTACTCGAGCTCAACATAATTGGCGAAAAAACCATATTCTTATTCTCTTCTTTTGTGGATCCTTACCTCCTCCTCCTCCTCTACAATCAATTTCTTGTACTTAAATCCTCTCTCCTCTGCCATCGTTGAAGCTTCAAAACTGTGTGAGTTATTCTTATTTGAGGATTTAGGGATTTTACAATTTAAGGATTGGACTTGCGAAAATTGTTTGTTTTGGTATGCAAATTGGATTGGTAACCAAATTTTATGGGACAATTAGGTCATTGCATTAATAATTTGTTGGGTGTAGTTTTTGAATCGTAGTGATTCTTAGGTAGATTAGAATTACTACCCGAGTCCACTAAATCTGGGAAGCTAGGACAACTGGTACAAATAATATAACTAAGAGATATACGACAACTGATACAAATGATACAACTAAGAGATATAGGAAAACTGGTACAAATGATACAACTAAAAGATATACGAAACTGGTGAAAAATGGTACAAATAAGAGATATAAGACAACAGGTACAAATGATATAACTGGCATGATCAATGGCTGGACTGCAAACGTGCATGACCACTTCTTGCATCGCAGAATGTAAGTCCCTCTTTTGTTCCTGCTCTTTCGGCATCAAATACGGTGAATGATTTGATGATGAGTGGATGAAGGGAATGGAACTAAGAAATCCTATCAAATTTCTTGAGGAAGGAAGATAAAAAAATTGGTAAAGGAGATCAGACCAAGCAGTCTGTATGTCTGCAGTGACTGAGTTCTGACTATCGCTAGAGAACATCCTATGGATGCTAACTCTGCCAAATTTTCTCTTTGAATCACGTGGAGATTGTAAAAATGTTGGAATGATTATTTATTCAAGGGTGTAGATTATGATGCACAACAAAAGGTGTAGAAGGCCTTCTCAGTTTCGAATGAATGGGCATGAAGTCTGGAGGTAGAAGAGCAGAGGGGTGAGAAAGCTAAGTCTGCAGAGAAATTATCAAATGGATCCCTCCACAATCTAACTGGATAAAAGGGAAAGTTGATGGAGCCTGGTTGAGGGATGGTAGTAAGTGTGGACTCGGATGGGTTTTAAGGAATAGTAAAGGCAAATTCATCTGGTTAAGAGCAAGATCGATATCCCTTCTCAGATCAGCTCTTGAGACCAAAATCTAAGCTTAAAGATGGGCTGTCTATTTTAGAATGCTCTGACTATCGTAAAATTATTTTGAATCTGATTCTAAAGAGCTTATGGAAGCGATCAAATATCGAAGAGCATGGCCTGTCTTGCAACCCGCCCTTCAAGATATAAATCAGTTGTTGCTTCGCTTTGAGAACTAGAAAGTGATATTTTATCTGAGAGAAGGTAACAGAATGGCTGATTGAACTCTAAAAGAGTCTCTTTCTTTTCAGAACTATGACTCCAAGTTGTATTCGATTATGCCAGCGTGGGTTAAACCCTATGTTGAGACAGATTATGTGGAATAAACTCTTGTATTGGAGAAATGAAAAGTAGATGTTTGAGCCAACAAAAAAAAAACCCAACAAATGTCCTGTTTTGTCCCTAAAACTAATGAAAAAGAGTACACACTCAAAACCAAAAAACTTGTTCTTCTCCATTCTGATTTCCATAACCTTCCTATGAAAACTCGAGTGGATCTTTGGTTTGAAACGGAGACTTGAAGTAGGACGATATGCATGAAGTAGTTGACCAGTTCTGTCCAGTTCTGTATGGCATCATCTATTAAATGGACAAGTCCTTCATCTTTGATCTAACCAATCTTGTCATAGACATCACACCAGAGGTGAGCAGGCTTTTAATTTGTACATCAACTGGTTTAGAGCTTTATGTGTGAAGTGGTTGATGGTTATAGTTCTGCTTCTTCGTATTGTTTTTGTAGGTCGTTGAGTATGCGATATAGGAGGATAGAGTGAGCAGAAGACTTTCTCTGAGTAGGTGTTTGAACAAAGACAGCCTCATTTTAAAAATTGCATCTTTGCTGATCCTCTGCAAATATAAAAGCCGTTGTAATCTCTGTCTGCGAGAAATACTTAGAAAGGCTAATAGAAGCTTTGGTGGGTTTGCTCCCCATCTGGAGTTCATACTTCATTTTTGAAGGCGATTACGAGAGCCCATGAGGATCTGATAGATATGTGTTCTTCCAATGAGTACACACTTTGCTACTTGTGCTCAGTACCAAACACTCATTGATTATGTTTTTCGGCACATTATTTGTCAGAACTATTTATGATCACAAGTTTTCAATCTTACTTTTGGTGAAAACAAACGTGTTCTGTTCCAAACACTGATTGATTAACATTAGCTAGTGAATGTGCTATGTTGTAGGATGTATTTTTTTTAACTTGCCTAATAGTTTTAATAATGATTTTTTTTTTTTTTGAAATTTTAAATTCACTATATAGAAAAATCAATTTAACATAACAAATCAAAGAAAATTTATAGAATCGAAATCAGTTTCATGAGATATATGAATCCTCCTTATTTATCTAGAGACCAAATTCTCTTTCATAGAGATTTGCTTTAACAAAACATAGGTGTTAGTTTTATCCGCTGGTCTAAATATTATAGCTAGACTTTGTTATCCCGGTAAGAGTTTGATCGCAGGAGCTACACCCAAAAAAATTTGATTTTTAGAACTAAAATAATAAAGAAGACGAATAAAGTTAAATTTATTTATACAAAACATTATCAGTCTATCACATGTAAACGGTAAATTGCAAGCCCACATGAGAGGCTCAATTCGACCAAAAAGACCCATATAGAGCCTAAGCTCTAGTCGAGCATATTTGCAAATTAAACAGACTTTTTGCCGAATCTGTTTGGGTGGTGGCGCAATAGATGGAATCACTGCCATGGCCTCTAAGAATAATATATAAGATTTTGACGGAGTCACCGAATGAACAAAAACATGAAAAGCTATCATTAAAAACTTGAAAAAACGAGAAGATATCCGACAAAAACCAAAAGCCAAAAAGACACGGTTCCGACAAATTGATACGTCAGACATCGACAAAAAAAAACGCAGATGTGTTGTTTAAGCTGAAACAACAGTATTGATTTATAACTAGTTCAATTTGTTATGATGTATCATCTCTTAAGAGTACAACAAAATTGATGTGTGAACCTATGGAAAGACTAATTTTTTACTGTATTGATTTTTAATATATGGTGTTTCAAGCATAAAGTGATGCTTTTATGCAAGAAAACTGAAACTCTTACTCCGATTGTTTCATGCCACTGATACTTGCTCCCGTTAACAGTGTTGAAACAAAAACAACAACAACAACAAAAACAACAACAAAAACAACACCACAACAATTCCACTCAGTCTCGTTTCAACAACAACATCAACCAGCAGTGTTTCTCCAAGCCGTATTTAGGTCGTTGCCATGCGTGTGGTACACAAGACCATAGCGCTAAGTATTGTCCAGAGTTTCGTACCGTAAAAAAATTCTTCTGCTTCACCTGTGTTATCTCAAGCTCAAAATTATTCCAATTGGCAGCCTTCTCCTCAGTATCAAACATGGAAACCAAGTGCAAATCATGCTATGATGTCCGATTCATCTACATGACTTGTGGATTCAGGAGCATCTCATCACATGACCTCCGACTTGGGCAATCTCTCCTTGCATAATCCCTACAGTGGAGGAGACGATGTACTCTTGGTGATGGTTTCGGGTTACAAATATCACACCCTGGTTCCCTCTCCTTACCATCTTATACCCATCTCTTTTTTCTTAATAATGTTTTATGTGTTCTGTCACTTGAAAAGAACTTAATTTCTGTCTTTCAATTATGTACGAGTAATGGTGTTGCTGTCACATTTACTCTCACATACTTTCAGGTGAGAGACCTACAAACGGGAGCCCTTCGTCTCGAGGGTAAACCTAAGGATGGCACTTATGGCCAAAAAAAACTTCATCCAAACCACATTCTCTTGCTTTTACTTCCTCCGTGATCGAAGACATCTTTGTCGGATTAGCATTTACGCTTAGGACATTCTGCTTTTCAAATTCTTCAAAAAGTAGTTTCTCAATTTCAGTTACCAATTACTTCAAATACTTTAATGGCTGAGCCATGTTCTTCTTGTTCAATTAATAACATGCACAAGTTGCCTTTTCAAAACCCGACTCTTCGCTCAACTCATCCTCTTGATATAGTACTTTCTGATGTGGACTTCACCAACTATTTCAATAGATGGTTTTAATATTATGTGATTTTTGTTAATCATTATACTAAATACACATGGTTGTGTCCCTAAAAAAAAAAATCTCACGTTTTTGATCTCTTCACCCCTTTTAAAGCTTTGGTTGAAAATCGATTTCAAACCAAGCTTCAAACACTATATACGGATAATGGGGGTGAATATTTTGGTTTGAGCGGTTTTCTTTCTACTCATGGGATATCTCACATGACAAGCCCACCACACATGCTCGATCATAATGGTATAGCCGAACGTCGTCATAGACATATAGTAGAAATGAGACTTTCCCTTCTATCTCATGTGGCTATACCAAAATCGTATTAGACTTATGTGTGTGCAACGGCTGTCTATTTAATTAATAGAATGCCCACACCGGTATAAGACTTTCAAATTCCTTTTAAAAAGCTTTATGGTCATTCACCAAATTTTGAAAATTTAAAGATTTTTGTTTGCTTATGCTTTCCATGGATTCGTCCCTATGCATCTCACACACTTGATGCTCTATTGACACCATGTGTCTTTCTAGGGTATTCCATTATACAAAGCATTGATTTTTGCTTAGATAGAGAATCTTCTCGGATATATACGTCCCAACATGTTCGTATTTCAAAAAAATGTTTGTCCCTTTTCAATTAAGTCGTCAATTCCTAAGGAGGATGATGACTATGTTTATGAAAACTTTTCTAGACCAGTTGTGAAAGTTTTACTGAGAGACTCTTCGCCACAGCCTCCGCTACCAGCTTCTCCGACATCAAACCCACCGACTCCTATATTTTCTCAAACAGTGTCTGATATGTTCATAAATTGCATCATATAGCTTGCATATTTCATTCCAAATCATGTCTTGTTTCATGCATTTTAGGTCTTTAAGCATTGTTTTAGGACTTAGGATTTGCATTAGGTCCCAATGAGTCTTTGAATGGTTTGGAGCCATAAACAGGTGCTTTTGAGGCTGTTCGGAGCAGAAGAGTTGAGACCAGGTGTTTAAATGGAGTTTGGAGGTTCAAAAATTGTGAAATCAAGATTTTGGAGTTTATCGGCTAAGGCATGTACCGGAAGAAGCATTTTATCGGCTAAAAATGTTGTCGGGTTGATTTTTCTTGGCCAAAATCGCTATCAGGTGAAGATCTATAGGCTAAACTCTTATGCCGAGAAGGATGAGTTTTTATCGGCTAAAACGCTTACCACAGGAAGTCATTATCAGCTATTATCCTTACTGCGGTACATAAGCTCTCGGCCAAAACCCGTTTATGCCGATGCGCACCAAAGATTGCCTGTCCGGGGAAGCTTCAAGTCCGATTCAGTTGTCGGGGTCTTCATCAAAGTTGGACACTTGTCTCGCTTCCAATCTAAGCCGATTCCAATGAGCCTCAGATATTACGTGGGACGATGTCTTTCCAGACCAATTAAGTCTCCGGGATCTTCATCAAGATTCAAGATATTTGAGTGCTTTTTCCAGAACGTCTGAGATCACCCGATTTGGAGCTATGAGATGAGAGATAATGTCTCCAGAGTGAACAAGGGTCCAGAAGCCTCTTTCTGATCGTTCCAATGCGCTGCAAAGATTGACCGTCCGGGAAATCTTCCATTCCTCGTATGCCAATGGTGTCCTTGTTGAAGAAAATAGTCTGAAAACAACTACGTGTTGAGCTGAGTATCTATGTGGTTTGGTATTGAAATCTGTCTAAGTGTGAAACTGGACCTCGGCCTCAACCCCTCAACATTGCACCTCGGACTCTTCCTACATGACCCCCTTGACCAAAGCCCCTCGGTGTGCCCACACCCAGGTGATCTCTTGCCAAAACAAAATGCTCAAAACCTCGAGCAAACTCCACGGCTTGTATACACCAAGGTGCATGTTTTACGAATGGAAGCAGCCAAAGCTCGACCTAACTCCACGGTGTGTCTACACCGAGGCCACCTTGTCACGAGCCCAGATCAAGAACAAGTTTCTCTAACGGTCACACGCGAAGATGGATCAAAGACTAGGGTTCATGCATGTTTTTGGTGAGTTCTTCATTTCAAACCAAGTTCACATGCACACCTCGGCTTCAATACCTCGGCTTTGGACTCTCACACACCGAGTGCTCACCCAACTGCCCAAGAAGACCGTTTCAGTACTCGTTTTGTTCCGGGCTGACCCGGGTCACTTAGCTTCATTATAAATAGTTTTAGGGACTAAAAACCCTACTTTATCCTTTATTCTTTTTGAGAACTTGCCTCTTTTGTGTAAAACTTGCTGCTTTATAAGAGATATCTCGTTTTGCATCATAAAAGTCTTGTTCTCATCATTTCTTTTCATCAAATCAAGCTTCTAATCATGCTTAACATCACTTCTTGCAAAAGATCAAATGTGTTAACTATGATTAGTGAGTAGTTCCCTTATAAGATCTTAGATAGGTAGATTAGGGTGCTGAAATGCTAGATTAGAGAGTTTAGGGGCTAGATCTTGCATCATCCATTCTCTAGAAACTGTTCTCTATGCTAGATCTTTGCACATCACTTGTGGTCTAGATCAAAGGTACTTCATGCACCAAAAGTGTTTGTTGAAATGCCTGAACCAAGTTTGTTAGAGGTTTAAGTGTCTTTCATCATGATAATGATAGTTTGATCACTTAAATGACTTATTGAACTGATTCTTAATGCTTGTTAATTCATGCTTCTCAAATGGGATTTTGGTATGAAAGAGGATTAGCACATAAGTTTAATGTCTTCATGAGAGGATTATCTTGCTTAATGAGTTTATGTTAAATGGATTTGCTTTGATTGTTTGTTCATTAGCTTTATAGTCTAGTGTTAAAGCACCCTAATTTAATATCCTGTCTAAGGCCTATGCATCATCATATCATATTCATATATAATCGCTTGTCTTGCTTTGTTTGTTTAGTTGCATCTTAATCTTGTTTAAATCCTGTTTCAGTTCATTTGCTTTTCTTGTTACTAGTTTAGAACCAAAATCTCACTTGTCTTGCTTTAATTAAGTACCTTTGCATATAAACTAGTGTCTAGAACCCACAAGATGGATTGATACCTTTGTATTACAAAGACAAGGGATTGATAACCCCATCTAAAGGCTTAAAAACCTTAGTTATCAATTGGCGCCGTTGCCAACATGTGGGGATTTAGCATTAGTTATTGTTTAGTTCTTGAGATCAAGCTCTTATTTTTTGTCTTACTGATCAGTTCTTAAGATTTGTCTTTGAGTGATCAGGTGTATGAGAACACGCTCCAGAAGTTCAGAGCCTCCTCTTCCTTACAACAACAACATAAAATTGCTTGAAAGGAGAGCTAGAGAAAGGGCTGCTCATCTGAAACAGTTGGGAATGGATAAACAAGCGCACAGGATTGAGCAACAGGCTCAAGAATCTGAGCATCAGGCTCACTTAAATCAGGCATAGACTCAGAGGAACGAGCAACAAGCTTTTGTCAATCAGAACATGGCGCAGAGGAATGGGCGCCAAGCACAGCAGAACCAACAACAAGCTAACCGCAATGAGCAACAGGCTCAAAACATTCCTCAGCCTCAGCCACATGCTCAAAGGCAACCTCCACAGGTCTTTGTTGGTGAGAATGATAGAGAAAATGCACACCAGCACCGAGCAGGAATTCAAGCACCACCGGTTCAGAATAATAACTTTGAAGTGAAAGCTTCCTTGCTCAATATGGTGCAGAACTCTAAGTTCCATAGGTTACCAATGGAGGATTCTTTGGAGCATTTGGATCAATTTGACAGGGTGTGTGATCTAACTAAGATCAATGGTGTATCAGAAGACAGTTTCAAGCTCAGGTTGTTCCCATTCAGCTTAGGAGACAAGGCATACCAATGGGGAAAGAATCTTCCAAGGGGAACAATACAAACTTGGGAGCAGTGCAAGCTTGCCTTCTTATCTAAGTTCTTCTCTACCTCAAGAACTGTCAAGCTGAGGAACCAGATCTCAAGCTTTACACAACACAATAACGAAAGCTTTGGAGAAGCTTGGGAACGGTTTAGAAGCTACACCAATCAGTGTCCTCATCATGTTTTTTCTGAGGCATCACTTCTGAGTACATTGTATAGAGGAGCACTTCCAAGATCAGAAACCAGTTAGACACAGCCTCCAATGAAAATGTTTTGGGTAAAGAGATCAATGCAGCATTGGAACTAGTGGAAAACTTGGCCATGAGTGATGACACTTATGGGGAAGACTTTGACAGGGCGAATAGAAGTGAGGGATCCAGCAAAGAGCTGAGGATGGAGAAGGACATTAGAGAGCTTCAGAAAAAGCTTGACAAAGTTCTAGTGGCAACACAAAAGCCATTACACTTTGTAGGCGAGTTTGATGATCAAGGTCCAAGCTTTGAAAATGTCAATGAAGATGGCCTCACTCAAGAAGAGATCAACTACATTGGGAATCAGAATAGGTATCAGAGGTTCAACAACTTCAACTCAAATCAGAACCTCTCTTACAGAAACCCCAATGTAGCTAACCCTCAAGATCAAGTTTATCCTCAACTACAAGATCAGCAGAATTTTGTTCCCAAAAACAACTATCAAGGGAACTTTAAACCTAAGCAACAGTTTGTTAGCAACAGACCTATGGACAGCAACAGCAACCGATTCAGAGTAACAACTTCACTAGTCAGCCTCAGCAACCGAAGTATCTGCCGGGTTTCAGTCAGCAGCCGTTGGTTCATCATCAGTTGGGTCAGCAGACGCCAGTTCAAGGTCAACAAATGGGGCCTGAGTTGTGTGGAGTGTTGCAACAGCTTCTACATGATCAGAAGCGGGTTGAGTGTGGTTTTTCAGAATTGGGGGTTCAAAGTATGCTGCAATGCAACAAGAGATCAAGGATTTAAGGAAGAATCAAGCCCCCACCTCAAGAAAACAAGGCACTTTACCTGGTAAACCTGAGCCTAATCCCAAAGAGTATTGCAATGCTATAACTCTTAGAAGTGGAAAAGAGTTACCAGAGAGAGAGCCTAGACAAGTGCTCATTGAGGACAATGAGCAAGTTAGTGGGGAGGCAGCTCAAAAGAGTGAGAAAGAAAAGGAGATTACCAAGGGTAATGTGACCAAAGAGGTGGAACAAGAGATGGTGCCTGAGAAACCCTATGTTCCACCACCACCTTATCAGCCTAAACTTCCATTTCCAGGGAGGTTTAAGAAGCAGATCCCAGATAAGGCAAGAGCAATCTTTGAGAAGCACCTAGAGAACATTAAGATGACTATGCCCATCATTGAGGCATTTCTTATGGTTCCACAGCCTGGGAAGTTCTTAAAAGATGCCATTTTGAACAAGACCAAGAAGTTACAAGGAATGGTTATTCTGAGTCATGAGTGTAGTGCTATTATTCAAAGGAAGACTATCCCTAGGAAGCTATCAGATCCAGGGAGCTTTACACTACCATGCACCATAGGTCCTTTGAAGTTTGATAGCTGTTTGTGTAATTTGGGAGATTCTGTAAGCTTGATGCCTTATTCTATTGCAAAGAGGCTGGGATACAACAGTTACAAGCCAGCAAGGATCTCTCTACTGCTCGCTGATAGGTCAGTAAGGCTACCTATTGGATTACTTGAAGATTTTCCTCTTAAAGTTAGTGAGATTGAGATACCAACCGATTTTATTGTCTTCGAGATGGATGAGGAACCTGTTGATCCTCTCATCTTAGGAAGGCCTTTCTTAGCTACAGCTGGTGCAATATTTGATGTTAGAGGTGGAATGATTGAGCTTCACATTGGATCAGAGACCATGAAGTTTGATGTAAAAGAAATGATGAAGAAGCCAACACTTGGTGGACAAATCTTTTACATTGAAACAATGGAGGAGCTAGCTGATGAGCTTCTTGAGGAATTGAACACAGAGGATCCTCTCCAAGTTGTCTTGAAAAAGGAACAAGGTGAACATGGGTATTTGGCTGAAGAGAGTGAAGCCTACAAGCTGTTTTTGGATCAGCCCAAAGAACTTGATTCAGAAACAAGGTTTTTGGAGCTAGGAGCAAACGACCTTGAGGTTCTAGATATCAGAGGTTCAAATACAAGTCAGGGACCAGCTCAGGGATGCATGGCCGTGGGTTCACAAGCTGAGGAGAAGGCTGAGCCGTGTGAGCAGATCAACACCAAGGGGGCTGCAACCGAGCATGACAGCTTCAATGCGGATTGGGATGAGTCCAAAGCGCCCCCTGTTGAGCTCAAGCCTCTACCAACAGGACTCAGGCCTCTACCAACAAGGCCCTGTCATCATAAATAATTGCTAGCTCATGAGGAAAGTGCATTGTTGAATGAGTTAAGGAAATTTAGGAGAGCAATAGGTTATTCCCTTGCTGATATAAGAGGAATCTCTCCTAATGTCTGTACCCACAGAATACACCTAAAGGACCAATCCATGTCCTCTATTGAGCACCAAAGGCGCCTTAACACCAATCTAAAGGAGGTGGTTAAGAAGGAGATACTCAAACTTCTTGAGGCAGGAATCATTTACCCAATTTCTGACTTAAGATGGGTATCTCCTGTCCATGTGGTGGTATTACCGTGGTGAAAAATGATAGGGATGAACTCATTGCAACTAGAACTGTAACTTGTCAGCCTATAGGAAGTTAAATGCAGCCTCAAGAAAGGATCACTTTCCTTTGCCTTTTATTGATCAGATGTTAGATAGACTAGCTAATCATCCCTATTTTTGTTTTCTTAATGGGTACTCTGGGTTCTTTCAGATTCTAATAGACCCCAGAGATCAAGAGAAAAGGACATTTACTTGTCCTTACGACACATATGCATATAGGAGAATGCCGTTTGGTTTATGCAATGCTCCTACTACCTTCCAAAGGTGTATGATGCACATATTCTATGATCTGATTGAAGAAAATGTAGAGGTATTCATGGATGATTTTTCAGTCTATGGATCCTCTTTCTCGGTTTGTTTGTCTAATCTTTCTCAAGTTCTCAAGAGATGTGAGGAGACAAACTTGGTGCTAAACTGGGAGAAATGCCATTTTATGGTGCAAGAGGGTATTGTGCTTGGGCACAAGGTTTCTAAGGCAGGCACTGAGGTTGATAAAGCCAAGGTGGAAGTGATGGTTAACCTAGAAGCTCTAAACTCGGTCAAGGGGATCAGAAGCTTCTTAGGGTACGCCGGCTTTTATAGAAGATTCATCACAGATTTTTCTAAAATAGCTAGGCCATTGACAAGGTTGCTGTGCAAAGAAGTTGAGTTTGTGTTTGATGAGGAGTGCATGGAAGCTATTCCATGCAAAGAAGTTGCTGTGCCATTGACAAGGTTGCTGTGCAAAAGAAGTTGAATTTGTGTTTGATGAGGAGTGCATGGAAGCTATTCAAAAGATCAAACAAGCTCTTGTGAGTGCACCAATAGTCCAAGCTCCAGATTGGACTCTGTCCTTTGAAGTGATGACCGATGCATCAGATTATGCTGTGGAAGCTGTTTTGGGACAAAAAAGGATAAGAAGCTGCATGTCATATACTATGCAAGCAAGACTTTGGATTCAGCTCAAGAGAAGTATGCTACAACTGAAAAAGAGATGCTTGCTATAGTATTCGCCTTTGACAAGTTCATAAGCTATTTGGTTGGTTCAAAAGTTGTGGTCTACACAGATCATGCAGCTCTTAGATACTTGATGACAAAGAAAGATGTCAAGCCAAGGCTTTTGAGATGGGTTCTTCTCTTACAAGAGTTTGACATGAAGATTCAAGACAAGCCAGGAATAGAAAATGGAGCAGATGATCACCTTTCAAGGCTGAGAGTGGATTCTGATATCCCTCTAGATGATGCATTACCTGAAGAGCATCTCATGGTGATTAATTCTTATTTGGAGTTTGAGCAAGAGAATACCATCAGAGAAAGGAGCTTACCTTGGTTTGCTGACATTGTTAACTATCTCTCTTATGGTATGGAGCCACCAGAAATGGATGCTTACCAAAGAAAGAGATTCTTCAAGGAGGTGCAAAGGTATCATTGGGATGAGCCATACTTGTATGTGCTCAACAAAGATCATTTGTACAAAAAGTGTCTAGCTGAAGAGGAGGTCCAGCCGGTTCTTCAAGAGTGCCACGGTTCAGCATATGGAGGGCATCTAGGAGCTTTCAAGACAGTTGCTAAAGTGTTGCAATCAGGGTTTTGGTGGCCTACAATGTTCAAAGATGCCCAAGGTGTGGTCTCAAGTTGTGAATCTTGCCAAAGACATGGAAACATCTAAAAAAGGAATGAAATGCCTCAGAATCCCATCTTTGAAGTTGAGGTTTTTGATTGTTGGGGCATAGATTTCATGGGGCCATTCATCTCTTCTCATGGGAATCAGTATATCTTGGTAGCTGTTGATTATGTTTCCAAGTGTGTAAAGGCCATTGCTAGTCCAACAAATGATTCAAAGGTGGTGTGCAAGCTGTTCAAGAGCATTATCTTCCCTATGTTTGGTGTTCCAATGGATGTTATAAGTGATGCTGGTAGTCATTTCAAAAACAAGACCTTGGAGGGGCTGCTTAGGAAGCATGGAGTTAAGCATAAAGTTGCTAGCCCTTACCACCCTCAAACAAGCAGGCAAGTTGAGGTATCTAATAGGCAGATCAAAGCGATCTTGGAGAGAACTGTTAGCTCCTGAAGAAAGGTGATCTGCTCAAAGTTTAATCCCTAGAGCTACTCTGCAAGAGCACATATGTGCAATTGTAGTATGTAGAGGTCGAACCACAGAGACGAGAGATTCGCTCAATAAACCTATTAGGAATTGAATTACGCTAAGCAAATTAATGAGAAGCAAATAGCGATGCAAATAAAGATAAACGAATGCAGTAAAAACGTTTGTAAAGTTCAGATGTGTGGAGATTAGGTCTAGGGCGTTTTTCAGGAAATCAATGAATGCAGATCAATCGATTAATCAGGGTTCAGATTTAAGCACGGTTCTTGAACTCGAATCACATAATTATAATTAACCAACTTCCGTTGTGAGAATTATCTAAGTTAAATCCTAGAATTCCAAATTCCTTTGCAAACCCTAAAGATTTAAACCAGCTTTAATGCTCAAGTTCGATATGTTCACAAAGTATCTAAACCAAATTCCTTTGCGAATAGCTACTTTGCTCACCCTAGGTTCTTTCCAGTTATTCAATTACACTTCCGTGTCAATCAATTAACCTAAGATCTAAGTTTTAGGTGGCCAGTCCAGAATTAGCTTTAAGAACAACCTATGGTGAAGAACTAAATAGATTATGAACCCTAACTAAATCAATTAATCAAACATCCAATGAAATCCTTTATGAGAACCCTAAACCTAACAAGCAAACTACTCAGTCATGAAGATTGAAGCAATAAACATGAATGAATAGATTGCAGTAAGCAGTAAATAGATTAATAAACAGGGGTTCGAAATCTTCTCTCTCCGGAACAGAGTTTCAGACTTGTCTCCCCAAAAGCTCTCAAAAACAAAAGTCCTCTCTAAGAAAAGCTCAGGTATCAATATAAGGTGGCTAAAAACCCTATTAATAACTTAAAAACACGTTTTGGGCTTCCTTGTAATTATTGGAGACTTTTGGGCCCAACTCCTTCTTCAAACAGGAAACAAAATCACGTTTTCCTTATTTCTGCAACAAGTGTCAAGCGTCACTCTCCATGGTGTCGAGCGACACTAAAGCACAAAATCCATACTTGACGAATTTGATCCTGATTAAGCTCCAAAGTGCTCCAAAGTCTCCAGTTAAGTTCCAAACGTACCTATGACCTGAAAAGACTCCAAAAGACTCGAAAGACCCTAAAAAAGACTCTATAAATAAGACTTATACCATGGTTAAAAACCATAAAAACCATGATATATCAACTCCCCCAGACTTAGCATTTGCTTGCCCTCAAGCAAACAGAATACCAAAAAAGAGAAAGAGGTTTGAAAACACAGAGACTCAACCTTTCATTGGAACATCGCTTTTGACCAATCACCCTGCAACTCAACTACTGCTTCATCACTCCAAATCGAACCACCATGTACTTCTCCGCAGACATTCACAGCTTCCCAGATTAAGTCCAAAATTTCACAACATTGTTCATAAACCCTCATCGCTGGATCTCACTGATGATTCCAATGCCCAGAACCTTCTAGATTCTTTCCCGTACTATACTCAAACAAATCAGCCATACAAACTTTGGTATTTTTCTTTCCCCCAGACTTATTCTTTTCGCACATTCATCATCTTTTCCTCTTTTTTTTTTTTTTTTTCTTATGGCATATACTCGATAAGAGTAAAGCTGCGAGTACTGATGGTGTTTGCCATCGAGTCCCCGAGTTGTCCCCTTACTTTGTATCAAAGGTTAGGTTTTCAGCGAATAGTGGGGTCATAGGAAACTTTCCTACCCCTCACTTCCTTCCTTTGTGTGATCATTCCAACTTAGAAGTGAAATAATGGGATAATTGGAAACATTTCTAGCCCTTCACTCCTAAACGAAAATCATCTCAATCTTTTCGCCTTTTTTTTTTCTTAGCTCGTCACAAGGGAGAGAAATACCAACAATAAATTTCACACAGGCTTTCATTGATCAAGTACGAACGAGGAATCAAGCTCTAAGGCATTAGTCACATCAACGAGTTAAAAGTGAAGTTCAGAACTTAGCTTAGGTTAGTGGATTCTGTTGGAAACATGGACGTCTCTAGTCAACTGGTCAGCCTTTGGATTTTTCATTAGTCGGATCTAGACTGAATCTGTAGCAGTGGTCACTTAGAGGAAATGTCAGCACAATAGTTCCAGGAAAAGCATCATAATCTCCAACAAGTTTTGACTCAAAAATTTTTTGACACGACTGACTCTAAGAAAAACAAACACAATGTCAGCAACTACCTCCCCCAGACTTAAACAACACTGTCCCCAGTGTTATCTAGTCCGAAGTTGGTGAAACAAAAGAAAGGAAACAGAGAAACGCAGGAAAAACAGAGAATTTACTTGGCCGCAATGATGGTGTCGAGCGACACCGATGATGGTGTCGTGCGACACTTGTTCTCTTCGTACCGAATTGCAGCAGATTCATCCGAATTTCTGGTTTGACTCCGGTTATCTGATTTCCTAATTTTTTTTTTTTTCACAGAAGCAAATGACAAGCGACATCGAAAGTGGTGTCGCTCGACACCAGCCTCTGTTTCACCTGAGACACACAAAAAAAAAAGAAAAACGAAAATCAACTGAAACAAAAAGACTTATGAACAGACTCACCAGTGGATTGCCTTCCACCAAGCGCTTGTTTTAAGTCATTAGCTTGACTATGGATAGACTATACATCTGGTGGATCAGACAGTGGCAAAGAGTGCCTCTGTGAAATTCGTCTCATCCATGGTGGTGTGTAAGCGTTGTGCGCCATGAGGTCGTACAAGGAATACAGGAATAGCACCAGGGTGGGATCTGTGTTTGTGTAGCCTTGACCTTTGATTTGGTGGAGATGAATAGAGTGAGATGTTTTGAACTCCCTGATCAACAGCAGTCACTGGTTCTGTAGACGTTTTCTTCAACTCAGGTTGATCTCTCACCTTCTCAGCATCAAACTCGTTCTGATCTCCAACTATCACTTCAGGTATTGCACTGACTTGGAATGTCTGACCATCTATGGTTGAATCCTTCAGCCTCTCCATCTTGAAAGTCATGATGGTATCTCCCAAGTGGAGATCAAGGTTACCATGCTTGACATCAATTACCGCTCCATCTGTAGCTAAAAACGATCTTCCCAGGATAAGAGGATCTTTGGGTTCCTCTCCATATTCCAGAACCACAAAATCTGTAGGAATTATGCAATCACCAACTTTAATCGGAACATCCTCCAAGACACCTTTTGGGATTCTTTTAGATCGATCTGCTAGGATCAAAGAGATCTTAGTTGGCTTGAAGTCAGTCATCCCAAGGCTAACAGCTACAGAGTATGGCATTAGGTTGACACTCGAACCAAGATCACACAGCAATCTCTTGAACCTCTCAGAGAAGATAGAGCAATCCAACAGCTACAGAGTATGGCATTAGGTTGACACTCGAACCAAGATCACACAGCGATCTCTTGAACCTCTCAGAGAAGATAGAGCAATCCAAAACAAAGCTTCCTGGGTCCGAGAGTTTCTCTGGAATCTTATTCTGAATCACAGCACTGACCTGTTCAGAGATCATCATCACTACTTCCTCATGACTCAGATTATTAGTCACCATCTTCTTCACATAGTGTCTGAGAGTAGGAGCAATCTTCACAGCATCAACCAAAGGAATCTCAGTCACAAGCTTCTCCATCAAAGCCTTGCATCTGGCATCGTCTAGCTCCTGCTTGGACTTCCTAGGACTCCTTGGGTAAGGAACCTTAGGTTTGTAAACCTTTTCCTCAGCAGATTTCGAACTTTGAGCAATATCAGCTTTGCTCTGCAATTGGTGACGCGCGACACTGGTTGTGGTGTCGCTCGACACCGGCTCTGCAACTTCAAAATTTTCTTCAGACTCGTCCAACTCCACGATTTCATCCTCATAAACACCCTTTTTAAGCACATGAGTCAACTTTTTACCACTCCTTGACGAGATGGCACTGCAGTAATGCCTAGGATTGGTGTCAGTCTTCCTAGGAAGGGATCCTTCTTGCCTTTTTACAGACTCTGCAGTTTGAGCAACCTGAGTATCAAGCTTCTTGACATGAGTGTTCAAAACTTCAATTTTTCCATTCAGATCCAGATACAGAGCATCAATCTTCCCATTGAAATCCACAGTCATCTTCTGCTGACCTTCCAAGATCTGTTCCAGCATAGACTTCACCTCATTATCTGGAGTTTGAGTAGGAGGAGAACCATAGTTCCTTGAAAACCTGTTGTTGGAGTAGGATGTCTGGTACTGAGGTTTGGAGCTGTAACCAGAAGAGTTCTGATTACCTGTGAAGGTACTCCTCTGATTACTTCCATTGTAATTCGTGTTCCCTTTCCCAGAACCAAATCTCTGACCCTGAAATCCAACTCCATTGATGAAGTTAACATCCTCTTCCTCAAAAGCTTCATCTGGTCCGAAATTCTAAACTCCTGCAGGGTATCTGACAGTTTTCTTAACCACAAGAAGACTATGCACAAAGTCAAGCTTAGCCTTCACCTGAGCAATTTGCGATCCATCCATGTTCCCACCCTGTTTCTTTCGCTGATAGTCTGCATTCTTGGTACTATTGCTAGATGCCAAGTTCTCAATAAGCACAACAGCATCTTCAGGGTATCTGGTGTTGAAGTTCCCATTGCTTGCAGCATCAAGAGCCATCTGATATCTCCAATCAACACCTCTGAAGAAAGTACCTAGCAGCTGAACATCACTGAAACCATGATGTGGACAATCTCTCTGATATGACTTGAATCTCACCCAAGCAGCCTTGAATGCTTCAGTTGGTCCCTGAGAAAACGTTGAGATTTTGAGTCTCAACTCTTCAGACCTGGCATCGTCATAGAAGTTGTGCAGGAAGGCGTTCCTGGTCTCTTCCCACTTAGTCAGTGATCCAGGCTCCAACTGCTTCAGCCAATTAGCTGCTTCTCCAGCAAGAGAATAAGGAAACAGCTTGCAGAAGAGGTAGTCATTGGACACTCCATTGTATTTGATGCTGGTGACCAAGTCCTCAAACCTCTCGATATGATCCATCGGGTGTTCATGAGAAAGACCATGGAAAGGATGCTGACCCACAAGAGTGTAATACACATGCTTGAGCTCAAAATCGTTCCTCTGAAACGCAGGAGCGTGAATCGCGGATCGATTTGCATAGAATTGCTCAGGCCTGTTGTAGTCACCCAGCGTCTTGATGATGTTACCCTCTCCATCAAGTCACTGGCCTCTCTCATTACACACATGACCATCTTGGTCTCTCCAGACTCCAACATCATCACGAACCAATGCCAATGCGTTCTCCATCTCTGCTGGTTTCTGAGACAAAGAGAAAGAACAATGTAAGTAACAAAGTAAAAATAAAATTAAGAAAAACGACGGGTGTCGCGCGACACCACTAGTGGTGTCGCTCGACACTAAGAAAAACTTAGTCGAAACTCAAGAACTAAAGTTTAATGGCGAAAATCAAGTCCCCGGCAACGGCGCCAAAACTTGATCTGCTCAAAGTTTAATCCCTAGAGCTACTCTGCAAGAGCACAGATGTGCAATTGTAGTATGTAGGGGTCGAACCACAGAGACGAGAGATTCGCTCAATAAACCTATTAGGAATTGAATTACGCTAAGCAGATTAATGAGAAGCAAATAGCGATGCAAATAAAGATAAACGAATGTAGTAAAAAAGTTTGTAAAGTTCAGATGTGTGGAGATTAGGTCTAGGGCGTTTTTCGGGAAATCAATGAATGCAGATCAATCGATTAATCAGCGTTCAGATTTAAGCACGGTTCTTGAACTCGAATCACAGAATTATAATTAACCAACTTCCGTTGTGAGAATTATCTAAGTTAAAATCCTAGAATTCCAAATTCCTTTGCAAACCCTAAAGATTTAAACCAGCTTTAATGCTCAAGTTCGATATGTTCACAAAGTATCTAAACTAAATTCCTTTGCGAATAGCTACTTTGCTCACCCTAGGTTCTTTCCAGTTATTCAATTACATTTCCGTGTCAATCAATTAACCTAAGATCTAAGTTCTAGGTGGCCAGTCCAGAATTAGCTTTAAGAACAACATATGGTGAAGAACTAAATAGATTATGAACCCTAACTAAATCAATTAATCAAACACCCAATGAAATCCTTTATGAGAACCCTAAACCTAACAAGCAAACTACTCAGTCATGAAGATTGAAGCAATAAACATGAATGAATAGATTGCAGTAAGCAGTAAATAGATTAATAAACAGGGGTTCGAAATCTTCTCTCTCCGGAACAGAGTTTCAGACTTGTCTCCCCAAAAGCTCTCAAAAACAAAAGTCCTCTCTAAGAAAAGCTCAGGTATCAATATAAGGTGGCTAAAAACCCTATTAATAACTTAAAAACACGTTTTGGGCTTCCTTGTAATTATTGGAGACTTTTGGGCCCAACTCCTTCTTCAAACAGGAAACAAAATCACGTTTTCCTTATTTCTGCAACAAGTGTCGAGCGTCACTCTCCATGGTGTCGAGCGACACTAAAGTACAAAATCCATACTTGACGAATTTGATCCTGATTAAGCTCCAAAGTGCTCCAAAGTCTCTAGTTAAGTTCCAAACGTACCTATGACCTGAAAAGACTCCAAAAGACTCGAAAGACACTAAAAGGACTCTATAAATAAGACTTATACCATGGTTAAAAACCATAAAAACCATGATATATCAAAAGGATTGGAGCAAGAAGCTTGATGATGCACTTTGGGCATATAGAACAGCTTTCAAAACCCCCATAGGTACCTCGCCTTTCAATCTGTTGTATGGGAAGAGCTGTCACTTGCCGGTTGAGTTGGAATACAAGGCCTTGTGGGCTGTTAAGATGTTGAATTTTGACATCAAGACCGCCCAGGAGAAAAGAGTTTTGCAACTCCATGAGTTGGAGGAGATCAGGCTTGACGCTTTTGAGAGTTCAAAGATTTACAAAAAGAGGACCAAAGCTCTCCATGATCAGAAAATTCACAACAGGGAGTTCAAAGCTGGAGATCTTGTGCTCTTGTTCAACTCTAGACTTAAGCTTTTTCCTGGAAAGCTAAAGACTATATGGTCAGGACCATTCAAGATACTTGAGGTGAGAGCTTATGGTGCCATTGTGCTTGAAGGAAAAGATGGGCAAGGTTTGTCAATGGACAGAGGGTCAAGCACTACTTGGTATCTGAAAAGAAAGAGGGAGCTTCATCAGTTCCTCTTCTTGATCTACAATCCGCTTAAGAAGGTATGAAAAGTCAAACTTAGTGATATTAAACAAAGTGCTCTTGGGAGACACCCCAAGATTATCCTTGTAAATACTTTTCTTTTGATCTTTCTTTTTATGTTTATTTTGAATGTTTTGAAGGTTTTGTTAAGTGATCTCAGGTTCAGAAAGTGCTCTAGCTGTGTAAATGATAACTAAGACTTTTTAGGTCTTAAAGAGGTATCAATCCCCTTTAGTTGTAGTACAAGGGGTATCAAATCCAAGCTTGTAGTCACTAGTTTATGATGCTCAAATCTTAAGTCAAGTGCAATCAAGGAAGATTTTTGGCTTATCTAAACTACTAAAAGCAAGCAAATGAAAAAAGATAAGAGATTTAAGCTAAACAAAGATGCAAATAAGAAGACAAATAACAAAATTACTAAGCAGATGATGTATGAATGATGGAGCTGAGGTTTTAGACAGGATAAAGGACTCGAGTGCTTTCCACACTAAACTAGCGAGTTAATGAAACAAATGATCAGGAAACTTCATTTAACATGAACTTAAAGACAAGTTAATCCTCTCATGAAGGTATTAAGCTTCTATGCTAATCCTCTTTCATACCAAAATCTCTTTTGAGAAGCATGAATCAGTAAGCATTAAGCATCAGTTCAATAAGTCATTTAAGAGAATCAAACTATCATTATCATGATGAAAGACTCTTAAACCTCTAACAAACTGGTTCAGACCTTTCTACAAACACTTTTGATGCGAGAACATGTCTTAGATCTGGACCGCATGTGATGTGCATGGATCCAGCTTAGAGATCTGTTCTATTAGAGAATGAAGTATGCATATCTAACCTAAACTCGCTAATCTAGTGTTTGAGCACCCTAATCTACCTATCTAAAACCTCATAAATGGACTACTCACTAATCATGAAGAGCACACTTAATCCTTTTCAAGATGTGATGCTAGACATGATTAGAAGCTTTGATGATGAAAAGAAAATAAAAGAGAACAAGATCTTCACATAAAAACGAGATATCTGATTAAAGAAGCAAGTTTTCACAAAAGAGGCACGTTCTCAAAGATAAAACAGGATAAGAGATAAGATAAGTAGGGTTTTAGTCCTAAAAACTATATATAGTGAAGCTAAGTGATGCGGGTCAGCCCGGAATACAAATCGGGTACTGAACCGGCTTTCTTGAGTCGTTGGGTGAGCACCTCGGTGTGTGAGAGAGTGAAGCCGAGGGGCTGATGTCAAGGGGCTCGGTGTTGCTGAGTTGAAATGAAGGATCCACCAAGAACTTGCCAAGAACTCACCAAGATCATGCATGAACCCTAGCCTTTGATTTATCTTCACATGCACTCGTTAGATCAGCTTTGTTTTCGATCTGGGTTCATGACAAGGGACCTCGGCATAGATATGTCTAGGGGCTTGGTAACCGAGGGTTCACGGGGGAGAGAGTCCGACGTGCAATGCCGAGGTCTTGAAGCCGAGGTGTAGTTGCAACACTTAGTCATTTTCAGCTTCGTTTCTTCGGCAGGTGTGCCTCGGTCTTGATGCACCGAGGGGTTAGCACGAGGTCTTAGACCAAAAAGCTTCAGGGGAGAGGCCTCGGTATAGAAAATGTCGAGGGAACGACACTGAGGCTTGTTTAAACACTTAGCACCAATCGCAACCCTTTAAACTTGTATCGACCCGCTTGTCTCCTGATTGCAATAACTTTCAGCACATGACCCCAAACGGCTTGAAACCAACTCCATGAGGAAGATCACTCAATTAGCTCAAAATGTGATGAAGAAAACATCGAAGCTTGGGAAGTGGAAGGCTCTCCGGATTGCTCATCTTTGCATCGCATCGGAATGGTGAGAAAAAAACTTCTCGACCCATGTTTACTCCGGAGACGGTATCTCTCAGGCCACAGCTCCAAATTGGATGATCTCAGGTTTTCTGGAAATAGAACTCAGATATCTCAAATGTTGATGAAGGCCCTGTAAACTGAATCGAACGATAGAGGCGTCGTCCCACGTGGTCTTTGAAGCTCATCGGATCAGCTTTTGAATGCATGCGAAACTGGTGCGTCATCCGGTGGCGATATCTCTCTGCTCACTGCTCAGAATTCAGTAACTCCAACTGTTATGGAATCTTGACTTGATTATCTCCAACGTTAATGACGACCCCGTTAACTGATTCGGACCAGAAACTTCCCCCGATTTGCAATTTGTGATGCGCGCAGGTGAAAACATGTTTTAGCCGAGAAATGCTTCCAGCAGTAAAGAAAATATCCGAGAAACAAGTGCCACGGTAAGCTTTTTAGCCAATATAAATTTTTCTGTCTCGGCATAAACTTCACCCGATAGCTTTTTCACCTGATACCGGTTTTGGCCGAGAGAAATTCACCTGACAGCATTTTTAGCCGATAAACTGATCCGGCCAGTACATGCTTTTGCTAAAAACACCTTTAAGCCGTTTTCACCATTTTTTATCCCTTTCTTCACTATTTCAACTCCTGATTCCAACTCATCTGCCCCAAATAGCCTCCAAAACACCTGATAAAGACTCCAAACCATGCAAAGACACATTGGGACTTGATGCAACCCCTAAGATATAAAACGACATTTAAGAACCTAAAATGCATGAATCAAGACATGATTTGAACTCTAAAATGATCTCTAAATGATGCAAAATATACAATATCAGTAACTTGAAGGAACAGGTGCAAGAAGGAGTTTAGAAGCCACGACCTTGTGTTTTTAGGCAGGATTTCTTATGGCCTTGGTAAGACCCCTCGGCATAACCAAGCCGAGGTGTGGTTTTATCGTGTGAAAAGTTCAAAACCTCGGCCAATGTCCTCGCCATGAACACACCAAGGCCGTGTGAAGGGAACAAGAAATGGTTCCAGGGATTAAGTGTTGGAGAAACTCCCGGTGTAGACCCCTCGGTATAAACATACCGAGGCTGATTTCCGAAAAAGGGGCCAAACCTCGTTCAAACTCCGCGGCCTAGTTACACCGAGGTCTCAAGTTGTAGATGTCAGAGACCAAGTGTGGGGGACGCCCCTCGGTGTAGACCCCTCGGTGTAAACACATCGAGGCCAAATGTCTGAAGGAAAAGTTCAAAACCTCGTTCTGAGTCCACGACATGTCTACACCGAGGCCGTGATGCTTATTGTCCCAAGAACAAATTTTCTTACCCAGAAAAAGGTACCCTTCGGTGTGATGCCCTCGTGGTGGAGCATACCGAGGTGCTTGTGGAGATGCATGAACAAAATGAGACACTTTGGATACTTGGGTCAATGAAGAAGGTTTGAGGGTCAAAATGATGATTTTCTGTGTTAGCACGAGTTGTAAGCCCTCGGTCTGGTGCCCTCGGGGTGGAACATACCAGAAAAATGAGAAAAAGCCGTACGGCCCTCGCATTATTCATACCGCGGTCATTCAGCACTTGGCGCGGGAAAATGAGTTTTGAAAGCTCGGGTCAACGTATTTGGGTCAAGGTCAAGGCTGAGAGTCTTTGGGAGAGCTGACCAGTCACACATGAGCCCAAAAGACAGCTGTAAAGGATTCCAGCCCCATACCAAACTCTATACTCAGCCAAAAACCCGAGTTTGCTTTCTTTTCCCTTTTCTGCATTTAGAAAAAGCATAACTCTCTCATCTCTCACTCAGTTTAAGCGATTCCAAGTGCATTGAGTTCGTATTGAAGTTGTCTATCCTGAATTCTCGTCTCGCTTAGCTCGAAATCTGTGTATCCCAAGGTATTTCATCTGAAAGAACTCATATTTTTCCATGTTCATTTACGGCAATGTTGATTTTGCTCTGTGTGGAATCGATTCTTTTAGGTTGTTAGATTCCTTGGGAACAATTTTAGAAATTCTAACAGGATAGACAACACATGAAAAACCGGTTCTTGCATTGAAAATCGCCTGTTCTTGAGTTTTTAAAATTCTTGAGAAATTGCACCTTAAAACCGGCTTTAATGGCGAGATGGTTCCTTGGCTGACACTGTGTTTAACATTGTTAAAAATCATTTCTTGATCACTTTTAGCTTGAGAAATCATTGAGCCATTGGTTTTTGAAAGAACTCTGTTCTTGATTTTTCTCTTGAACATGACTTTGGTGATTTGTACTTGGTGCTCATTCTCTGTTTGAGAGTTGTCTTGCAGATGACAGAAAGAACGGCTGCCCTAGCTCAGAAAAAAAGAGATTCAGAAGAAGCAGAAAAAGGGTAAATCTGTGGCTTCAGAAAAATCAGAGGGAACAAGCAAGAACACCTCAAAGGGCACCAAGAGAACCGATGAGGAGCCGGCTATGAAAAGAGCAAGGAACAGTGAACTTGCTCTTGTGGTGGTGCTGATCCGAAAAAGAAGGGAAAAAAATAGCTGTGGCACCTGGAGAGGAGAGAAAAGAAACCACAGCTGAGAGAGAAACTCCACTTGAACCAGTTCCCAGCAGTGCTCAAGAGGCAAAGAAGGTGGACAAGAAAGCTGAGAAGGAAGAAGATCGCTTTCCCACTGCTGGAGAATACTTGCATCAGTTTAACAAGGCACAGGTGACACAAGGGAGGTTTTCTGATGTAGAACGTTTGGGCAAGCTGGAGCTCCTTGATGATGTTAAGCTCATTTTTCAAAATATGGGTTTAACATCATTCTTTGAGATGAGAGATGTGGCCTATGAGGGAATCACTCAGCAGTTCCTTGCTTCTTTGGAGGTGTACATCTATGCTAAGAGAGATCCAAAAAGACTCCACGGGAATGGTTTTGGTCACATTGAGTTTGAGATCAATGAAGTTGAATATGAAGTGAGCTTTAGGGAGATTGATGAGATCTTTGGTTTCATTAGAAGTGGAAGCCCTACTAAACTTTGTGTACCCTAAAGAAGAGATTGCAGCTCTGTGGGATACAATTGCATATGGATCTTATGTTGGAGGAAAGAGCAAGACCAGTTGTATAAGGAACCCAGCCATCAGATACGCAAACAGGGCATTGGCTTGTATGTTCTTCACCACCTACAACCCTGGAGTGATGCAATTGAACGAGATGGAACTCTTGGGGCTTGGTTTGAAACCGTTCATCACTCACACCAGGAACAAGAAAGAGTTCGATGGTCCTTACCATGTCCCTTCTTTAGGCGCCTTCTTTGCTATTCAGATGCTTGTTTACAAGCACAATGTGTGGCGTGACAGAAGAAAGAGAGGGATCAGAAGGCTGCAGAAAGGGTGGATTGTGACCAAGATCTTGAGAGCTAAAGGTTTTGAGTTCCCTGAAACAAAAGCTAAGCCAAGTCTCATTGATGAGGGTTACTTAAGCAAGAGTGGGTTCTTTGAGGGAAAAGTTGGGAACAGTTGGGCTTATAACTTTAAGCTGCTTCAAGGAGATAATGTGCAAGTCCTCTTACCCAACAGATCAATCACCACACTTCAAGAGAGATGCAATGTCTCTTTTATTTTGCTCAAGGACCAGCTCTACAAACCATCAAGAGATCCTCCACTTTGCAAGGGCATGAAAGAAGAGAAAGCTGAATCCAGCAAGCCACATGATGAGCCTCCAGCTGCTGGATGTAATGGTGATGAACCCCGAGCTCCACAAAGAAGAATGGGTGCAAACCGATACCATTTTGACCCATATGTGTGGGGTTCACCAGAGTATCACACTAGAAAGCTCTACACCAGAGTCAACGGGCTTCAGCAATGGTGTAAGTGACAAGATAAGACAATACACAAGCTTGTCCAGTGTGTGAGGCACTTAAAGAAGAAGGTGAAGAAGCTCACAGCACCTGCCTCACCAGACAAAGACTCGGCCACTTCTCCAGCACCGGTTCAAAGGGAGGAGATAGGAGAGAGCTCCACAACGTGTGCACCAGAGCTACCACCAGGAAAAGAAGATTGGATAAATCCGGCAACAGCATTCCTCCCTGAGTCACCAGAAAGTAGCCCACCAATGGACCCATCTCCATCCTGTTCCACGTCTAACCCCTCAAATTATGTGGGGTCTGACCTCAGCGAATAGGTACCTTCTCCAAACCCTTTGTATATATGCATGTAGATCTCTTTTCACTTTGCACTTTGCTTGTTTTATTTTGCACTCCTTTCTCATTCTTTTATAACACAAGGGACTGTGTTATTTAAGTGTGGGGGATGAGTTTTATGTTTCACTAATCATGTTTTCTTTGATCTTATTTTCCATTTTGAGTCTTGAGTCTCATTTTTCATTCATCTAAGTGCATATAAAAAAATTTGAAAAATCTAAAAAATTTTCACAAAAAATGCTCATGTAGTTTCATTCACATTTTAGATTGTGTCTAGGATTGCATTCATATAGGGTTGCATCACATGCATAGGAGTAATGATAGGTTTCCTTGAGAGAACATCACATTAAGAGTTCTATTCAATGCCCAAGTTGTTAGGTCTTTAATGCTTTCATGACTTGAAAATGTGTGAGATTGTTGATGCAAGTTTGAATTGAACTCAGCTCTAGTTAAAGTAATAACCCTGAACTTGACAATGCAATTATCATTTGATGCGTGCTTGAATAACCATGTGGATAGCATATACATATCTGAGCTAGAAATCCCATTTTACCACTCTTTTCCTTAGCTCAGATAGCTGACTCCCATCTTTGGAGCAGTTACCTCACCTTAAACCAAAACCCCTTCTTTCAAGCCAGTGTTTGTGTGTGAATTGTGAGGCCACCTTGGATCAAACTTAGCAAAAGTGTTAGGTTTAGAGCGACAAGGGTTAGGTTTCATGTAGACTAGTTCCAACATCAAGGAACTACTAGGTCTAGGTCGTAAATTAAGTGTGGGGGAGAGGTTTCTTTGAGTGAGAGTTTTGAGAGAAAAGATTTTTGAGAGAGAAAAGAGAAAGAGTTGTGAATATGGGAGTGATGAGAGCAAAAGGGTTTTAAAAGAAAAGAAAAAGGTTTTGGGTCTTGTGTTTTCAAAAGAAAAGAAAGCTCTAAGTGTTTTAAAAAGAAAAAGTTTTTAACCTATGAGTGTAAAGAAAAGAAAAGAAGCCAAAGGCTCATATGTTTAAAAAGAAAAAGAGAGGTTAGATGAATCAAATAAGAAAAGAAAGAGCTAAGTGTAAAGAAAGAACCCAAGAACCAATGTTTGTAAATGAAAAGAAAACCCTTATAGAGAGAGAGAATGTGAGGTTCATGAAAGGGGAGTTTAGAGCATCTTAGGCTTTTGGGTAGATGAATTCTAGCCTTTGTATGCATCAGTTGCTTTTTACCTTTAGCATTTTTCCATAGTTTGATCATTCATTGAGAGATCCCTTGTGTTGAACTGAACCCACATGTGCATATAATGAGATCATTTTTATCTCATAACCTCATCCCTTGGCCAAGCGTGTTTGTTTGAGTATGCATCATTTTGATTCACTTGGTTACTGATTAATGAATGTTAAATGGCTGAGAAAACTATGAAACTTATGGAGATCCTGGTTTGAACTTGATGCACTAAGTAAAGTCATGCATGCATTTTAGACTTAGCAACTTGGGCATTGATTGTGAATTCTTTTTGTGATGACTTCTCTCTCTCCATAGGAAATGTGAACTCCCAAATCACCAACTCTCTCTCTCTCTCTCATTTTTTCTTTTTGCTTGAGGACAAGCAAAGGACAAGTGTGGGGGAGTTGATATGTTCATAAATTGCATCATATAGCTTGCATATTTGATTCCAAATCATGTCTTGTTTCATGCATTTTAGGTCTTTAAGCATTGTTTTAAAACTTAGGATTTGCATTAGGTCCCAATGAGTCTTTGCATGGTTTGGAAGGTGTTTTGAGGCTGTTTAGAGCAAAAGAGTTGAGACCAGGTGTTTAAATGGAGTTCGGAGGTTCAAAAATGGTGAAATCAAGATTTTGGAGTTTGTCGGCTAAGGCATGTACCGGAAGAAGCATTTTATCGGCTAAAAATGTTGTGGGGTTGATTTTTCTCAGCCAAAATCGCTATCGGGTGAAGATCTATCGGCTAAAATCTTATGCCTAGAAGGATGAGTTTTTATCGGCTAAAAAGCTTACCGCGGGAAGTGATTCTCGGCTATTTCCTTACCGCGGTACATAAGCTCTCGGCCAAAACCCGTTTATGCCGATGCACGCAAAATATTACCTGTCCGGGGAAGCTTCCAGTCCGATTCAGTTGTCGGGGTCTTCATCAACGTTGTAGAGGATCGATTCATGGTTTCATAACAGTTTTAATTACTGAATTCGGAGCAGTGAGCAGAGAGTTAAGGCCATCAGGAGACACACCTGTCTCGCTTCCAATCTAAGCCGATTCCGATGAGGCCCTTGATATTTTTTTGCAACCACTCATACATGAGTTAAACCAGTTATGGCATGTTGGAGTACGAACATATGACTGTTCGAGTTACATAACGTCTGAGATCACCAGATTTGGAGCTATGAGATGAGAGATAACGTCTTCGGAGTGAACAAGGGTCCAGAAACCTCTTTCTGATCATTCCAATGCACTGCCAAGATTGACCGGCCGGGAAACCTTCCATTCCCCGGATGCCAATGGGTCCTTCACAAAAGTTTGAGCTGGATGAGTTGTATTTCTCGTGGATCTGGTTACAAGTCAATTGGAGTAATGAGTTGAAAATTACAAGAAGCAGAAGACAAGCGCGTCGATACAGGGTTTTAAGAGATGTGATTGGTGATTAGTGTTTTGGCAGGCCTCGGTGTTGTGCCCTCGGCATTGTTTTATACTGAGGCATAACTTCAAAGGCTTTTGGTCTAAGCCTCGAGCTGACTCCTCGGTCATGCAACACCGAGGCATCCTTGTTGAAGAAAATAGTCTGAAAACGACTAAGTGTTGAGCTGAGTATCCATGCGGTTTGGTATTGAAATCTGTCGAAGTGTGAAACTGGACCTCGGCCTTAACCCCTCGACATTGCACCTCGGACTCTTCCTACATGACCCCCTCGACCAAAGCCCCTCGGTGTGCCCACACCCAGGTGATCTCTTGCCAAAACAAAATGCTCAAAACCTCGAGCAAACTCCACGGCTTGTATACACCAAGGTGCATGTTTTACGAATGGAAGCAGCCAAACCTCGACCTAACTCCATGGTGTGTCTACACTGAGGCCACCTTGTCTCCAGCCCAGATCAAGAACTAGTTTCTCTAACGGTCACACGCGAAGATGGATCAAAGACTAGGGTTCATGCATGTTCTTGGTGAGTTCTTCATTTCAACTCAAGTTCACATGCACCCCTCAGCTTCAACACCTCGGCTTTGGACTCTCACACACTGAGGTGCTCACCCAACTGCCCAAGAAGACCGGTTCAGTACCCGGTTTGTTCCGGGCTGACCCAAGTCACTTAGTTTCACTATAAATAGTTTTAGGGACTAAAAACCCTACTTATCATTTATCATTTTTGAGAACTTGCCTCTTTTGTGTAAAACTTGCTGCTTTATAAGAGATATCTCGTTTTGCATCATATAAGTCTTGTTCTCATCATTTCTTTTCATCAAATCAAGCTTCTAATTATGCTTAACATCACTTCTTGCAAAATATCAAATGTGTTAACTATGATTAGTGAGTAGTTCCCTTATAAGGTCTTAGATAGGTAGATTAGGGTGCTGAAATGCTAGATTAGAGAGTTTAGGGGCTAGATATTGCATCATTCATTTCCTACAAACTGTTCTCTATGCTAGATCCTTGCACATCACTTGTGGTATAGATCAAAGGCACTTCCATGCACCAAAAGTGTTTGTTGAAATGCCTGAACCAAGTTTGTTAGAGGTTTAAGTGTCTTTCATCATGATAATGATAGTTTGATCACTTAAATGACTTATTGAACTGATTCTTAATGCTTGTTAATTTATGTTTCTAAAATGGGAATTTGGTATGAAAGAGGATTAGCATAGAAGTTTAATGCCTTCATGAGAGGATTATCTTGTTTAATGAGTTTATGTTAAATTGTTTTGCTTGATTGTTTGTTCATTAGCTTTCTAGTCTAGTGTTAAAGCACCCTAATTCAATATCCTGTCTAAGGCCTTTGCATCATCATATCATATTCATAATCGCTTGTCTTGCTTTGTTTGTTTAGTTGCATCTTAATCTTGTTTAAATCCTGTTTCAGTTCATTTGCTTTTCTTGTTACTAGTTTAGAACCAAAATCTCACTTGTCTTGCTTTAAGTAAGTAACTTTGCATATAAACTAGTGTCTAGAACCCACAAGATGGATTGATACCTTTGTATTACAAAGACAAGGGATTGATAACCCCATCTAAAGGCTTAAAAACCTTAGTTATCAGTGTCTCCGATAACAGAACCAACATCGCTTTTGCAACCTACCTAGCCTACTTATGTTCCTAATCCAACACCACCACCTCTGGCTTATCCGTTACCAGCACCACCAGCTCCTCAGTTACCAACCCGACAAAGTACAACAGCTAGAAAACCAGTTCAAAAAAATGCTTCATACCACTGTTACACAGACCACGAAATCGCCTCTTGCTCAAGCACTCAAAAGTCCTCACTGGTGATAACACCGTATTTTGACAACTTTTATGGATCGATTTTAAATGCTTTAAAAATGGTTTTTTATTTAGTTTAAATGTTTTTATCATGGTTTTCCTATATTTGTAGTTTCAAGACTTTTTTAAGGTTATTTAAGCAAAAACAATGAAAATTGGAGAAAAATCTACTTTTGGCCAATTTTGGACCGTCAGAAGTATCACATCCAATGAAGACCTTCTCACCGTCTGGTCAAGCTCAAATTTTGACACAAAATAGAGGAGATAACCAAATTTCTAATAAAATTGTATTGGGGAGGGGGGGGGGGGAATCTAACGATTTGATCATAAGTTAAGTTATACCCAATTTTTTGATGACATGTTTTGCAGTCTCGCGAAAGAAGCAAAAGAAAGAATGAAGTTTGGACATTGTAAGCCAACCACCGTGGTCCAGGAGCTCGTGACCGTGGTAAACACTCTCCTGGACACGCCTCAGAACCTCCACCCACGGTGAACCCACATTTCCCAGCCTTGGAGAGTTCAATTCTACGACAAGCCCATTTTCGGCCCAATGGCCCGTTTTTCAAGCCCAACTCATTCTCTCTTCAAAGAAAGCCCTAAGGAAGACCAGAAAGACTTGGAGACCTATAAATATGTATTTTAGAAGACCTAATTCGTTTGTGATCCTTTCCCCTTGTTAGGGAGGCACCCAACTTTTGTTTCGTAGGTTTAGATTAGGGAGATATAGATTCTTCTCTTGAACCTTTGTTCTTTCTTTTCATTCAGTTTATGCAATCTCTTTTATTTTACTGCTTTTCTATTTCAAAATCAATGATGATGTTTTCAAGCTCAGCCATGTCTGAGTAGGTACCTTGTTGGGTAAGAGGGCCATCGAAAGGGACCCCATGACCGATGACATCTAGGTTTTTTAGGTTAAAGGTTTTCGATTTTAAATGATTCTCCCATTTATCCTGTACTCAAATCGGTACGCTGGAGTAGCTGACCAGTGTCCAATCCAAGGTTAACTCTGAGCCATGAGAGTGTTGTATCTGGGTTATCTGAACGGGATTTTATAGACGTCAGCGTCGTAGGAGACAAAAGCTACATACGGAGGATACGTAAGCCAAGATGGATTCTGATCTAAAATGCATGATCTTAATCCGGCAAGAGAACGAGATTTAATTTTCAAGATTAAGTGATTAGATGATTAGGGTGACGAGAGTTAGCTAATCTTATAAGTGTCTATCCTAGTTTCAGACTCATAAAAAATTCGTACTTAGATTCCTTGTGTAATAGATCATGAACCCTAGAGATGAACCCTTATACCCAGCACGTTTTTCATCTCTGTTTTTATCTATTTTTATTTCTTGTTTAGTTTAGTAGAAATCGTGACACCAAAACCCCACAAAAAACCTCATTGGTCTTTGACTTTGATTACTAATCCAGTTTGCAGTTTTTCCTGAAAAGACAACTCTCCATGTGGATCGACACCCTAAGTACTACAACGCACTGCTGTGCACTTGCAGACACTAGTATTTACAAATTTAAAACTCCATCTGTGACCCCTCAACATTAGCTCGCATTAAGTTTTTGGCGCCGTTGCCGGGGAGAGATTCGTTCTTGCTTTTGCCAAATTTCATAGGTTAGTGAACCCAACTCTTGTTAGACACTTTTTTATTTTAAATTTTTGTTTTGTTTTTCTTTGTTTCAGGTTTCTGGAGCATGTATTCACCTTGGGAGCAAGATGAGATCATTGGGCGAGGGTTTTATAACCCGTGTGCTGCTCAATACTCTCATTCATACGCCTACAGTGAATCAGACTACATGGATTGGAACTCTAATCTGAACCATCACTGCCGAGATGAAGTGCATAATGATAAGATCCATTGATTAAGTCTACAACAAAATCAATTAAGTCCCAAGCTTAATAGACTTGTTCCTATGATGAATCAGCAAGCTGGTGAAGAGATGGACAGTATTCTTCAAGACCTGAATGAATTTGAGCCTAGAGATGATGGGTGTTGGGTAGCTTATAAATTAGATGGAGAACCCTCCTTCAAATTTGTTAAGAAGAGTATGTCCAATGAAAGTCTCTTGGATCCTAGTTTTCGCATCATCAAATCCAGTCACCAAGGAAGAGAAGAACCTGTTTCTATTCCCAGCAATGACCTCATCACTACCAAACCATTCGAGTGCCTCGAAGTAGATAAAGAAGATCACAATCCTCCCTTTCTTGACGAGCGAAAGCCTTCCTCTGCCTCAACTCTTCAAAACCTTGAGTGTGAGAAAAATCTCATGAAGGATGATACACTAATGGCGAAGTCGCTGATTGAAGGAAGAGAAAGGAATAAAACTTCATGATTCTCTTTGTGATATCAAATCTGATGTGATTCAAATACCAAAGCTCGTTGAGGGAACAATTATTTCAAAATTTCATTCATCTATGGTTTATAATCAAGGTTGGAGATCTTTCTTCTGCAGTTCTATTAGGTTTCACACCTAGTTTGCCTCTTCAAGTGGAAGATTGTCTTGTTCCTAATGATTTCCATATTATGGAGATGAAAAAGGATGCAAAGAACTCTCATTGACTGACCATATGCAGTGGAGAAAGACCAGTTTTTGATTCTGGAGGAGCTACAAAGGATGTTCAAAACGTCCTAGAAGAAGGTTCACCCTTCACACTTCATAAAAACATCAACCAGAGAAGTTCAATGTGCAAAAAAAAATTTTTTTATGCACACTTGACCTTTGCTCATATGGGACGTGATCAAGACTAAAATGGAGCCAAAGTGAAGCATAAATGGCCCTCAAGACTCTTTCCTCAAGACTTGTCACAAGGAGAAAACATTGAAGACTCATATCTCAAAAAAGTTCCAAAACTAGTTTTTGATCCTGGAGGAGACAATCCATTTATAGGTATGTTTTTTTTTAGTTTTTCTTTCTTTTTCTGTTAATGTTTTCTTTTGTCTTAGTTTCAGGTTTTCAAAAACACAAAAAAAAAAAGTGTTCTACCGCGGCCCAGAGTGCCTGACCCGCGGCCGCGACTCCTTCACCTGCGGCCGGACCATCCTTTCACCCGCGGCCATACCATCCCACACAATGATCCAGCAAGTTGACCCGTGGCCGCGCACACATGACCCGCGGCCGGACCATTCACTGACCCGCAGCCAGCCTCACCTTCACATGGTGGCACATTTGAAAGATTGCCTGAGAAGGAGGTCTTACACTTCGATACAGACTTCGGTATCTTCACCAAGTTTGTAGAGGAGAAAGTAATCTTTCCAGAAAACCTAAAATCAGAATATTTAGAGCAGTGATCTGAAAGTTATGGCCGTTTGAAGATGAACTTGTCTCACAGCTGGACCAATCAGATGTGCCTCAAAGAACCGGTGAAACGGAAGCCTTGCTCTCCCCGGATGCAATTGGACCCTTCATCAAAGTTGAAGCTTCTTGAGTCACAAATCTCATGGAGTTGAAAAATTAAGTACCGGACCACTGAGAAATGAGTTATGCAAGTGTTGGTGCAAGTGGTCTGTACTGGTATCTCTTCAAGGAGATTCACAAAGACCAACAATGCCATCTCTTTTTGTTGAGACCAGGTAAGTTTTCTTTTAATTTATCTTTTCAATTCTTACATACATTATTTCTCATCCAAGTCTGATTTATTTCACATTAGGGACAGTGTGATTTAAGTTTGGGGAAGAATTTCATCCCTTTCTAACCACCTTCTCATTCATGAGTCTTTGCATTCTGCATTTTTCTTCAAAAATTTTAAAAAAAATTTAAGGTGTTTACAAAGGTCAAATGTGTTTTGAGGGAATGATGACAAAAAATCTGTGATGATAACCAACTTGTTTGCTTGTACATCATCTCTCTATGAAAGCTCTTTTAAGGTTTAGTACTAGACTAGGCGATAGCTAGAGTACTTGTACTACGAACTCTCACTAGAGGACTTCTATCCATGGAGATTTTTTCTGACAGGATATACTAGCTCATTTTACTTGGACTTAATCTTGACATCTAATTTTCTCATCAATGATTTTAGGAAGGCATCATGAGATACATCTAGGACATCTTTATCTTGTTTTACCATTCTTTGTTGTCCTATATGGCCAATTCATCTTTAGCTGGTACCATACCCTTTACCCAAACCATCATTTCGAACCTCATGCATTTTATCTAGCTTATATCAACAGATATGTGCAAAAACGCCGGAGAGGGAGGAACAACATAGTTTTCAGTCACTTAAGAGAAAGACTGAAGGAAATTGGGAAAGAGGAGTATCAGCAATCCTATCAGGCTTAATGGTGCCTCAAAAAGCTCGTTTATAAAGGTAAATTTCGTGTTCCCTAAGACTCTATGTCAAAAGGCGGTTTCCCCTTTCCAAAAAAAATAAATAAATAAAAAAAAGAATGAGAGGAAAGGAAATCAAAAGCTTAAAAAGTCTTAAAAGCCGAAATCATTTGAATCAAAGGCTATAAGTATTCATGTAAGGAGTCATGATTTCACAAATCTAAGTTTGGGGGAGTCATAAGGAGAACCTGAAGAAAGGAGATTAGAAATCTTAAGGCAAGAAGAATGTGACTGGAAGCTGTGGACGTCAACAACATCATCCTCTCTTACTATTTTTCATAATATCTTGTCTCTCCAGAAAAAGGTAACCCTAAACACATCAAACCTCACCAATAAACAGCCCTTTGAATACCTAGCCTTGAATACCTTGTTTAATATTTTTTTGGTGAGAACCACTGGAACCTTTAATGAATGTTAAGAGCTAATTGACTGGAAGTTGAGTCTAAGTGTGTATATTTTTTCATGATGGATTAACGGACTAGTTATGCTTGTATTGTGGTGAGAATTTTCTAGGCTACCCTTGATTGATGCATTGCGTTTAACTATGATCTCGAAGTATGGTTGCTGATGATTTTGAGTTCCATGTGATTTATGTTAAAAAAAAATACTTTTCCAAGCTAGGATCTTGTTTTGTTTGAGGACAAACAAAGTTTAAGTGTAGGGGAGTTGATAACACCGTATTTTGACAATTTTTATGGATTGATTTTAAATGCTTTTCAAATGTTTTTATTTATTTTAAATTCTTTTTTATCATGGTTTTCCTATATTTGTAACTTCAAGACTCTTTTCAGGTTACTTAGGCAAAAACAATGCAAATTGGAGAAAAATCCACTTTTGGCCAATTTCGGACCGTCATAAGTTTCACATCGTTGAAGATCTTCTAACCGTCCGATCAAGCTCAAATTTGGACACAAGATTTAGGAGCCAACCAGATTTCTAATACAATTGAACGGGAGAAATCTAACGGTTGGATCATAATTTATACCCAATTTTCTGAAAACATGTTATGCAGTCTTGCGAAAGAAGCAAGAGAAAAAATGAAGTTTAAAAATCATAAGCCAATCACCCCGGTTCAGGAAATGGGCTTCAGCGGTGTACACTCTCCTGGCCAGGGTGAACCCACATTTACTAGCTTTGGAGATCCCAATTCTTCGACAAGCCCATTTTCGGCCTAGTGGCCCGTTTTTAAGCCCAGCTCATTCTCTCTTCAAAGAAAGCCCTAAGGAAGACCAGAAAGACTTGGAGACCTATAAATATGTATTTTGGAAGACCTAATTCGTGTGTGCTCCTTTCCCCTTGTTAGGGAGGCACCCAACTTTTGTTTCTTATGTTTAGATTAGAGAGATAGAGATTCTTCTTTTGAACATTTGTTCTTTCTTTTCATTCAGTTTATGCAATATCTTTTATTTTACTGCTTTTCTATTTCAAAATCAATGATGATGTTGTCAAGCTCAGCCATGTCTGAGTAGTTACCTTGTTGGGTAAGAGGGTCATTGAAAGGGACCCCATGACCAATGGCATCTAGGTTTTTTAGGTAAAAGGATTTTGATTTTAAATGATTCTCACATTCATCCTGTACTCAAAGCGGTACACTGGAGTAACTAACCAATGTCTGATCCAAGGTCAAATCTGAACAATGAGAGTGTTGTATATGGGTTATCTGAACTGTATTCTTATGGACGTCACCGTCGTAGGAGACGAAAGCTACCTACGGAGGATACATAAGCCGAGGTGGATTCCGATCTGAAATGCATGATCTTAATCCGGCATGAGAACGAAACTTAATTGCCGAGATTAAGTGATTAGATGATTAGGGTGACAAGTGTTGACTAATCTTATAAGTGTTTATCCTAGTTTCAGAGTCATAGAAAATCTTTATCTAGATTCCTTGTGTCATAGATCATGAACCCTAGAGATGAACCCTGATACCCAGCACGTTTTCCATCTTTGTTTTGATCTACTTTTATTTCTTGTTTAGTTTAATAAAAATCGTGACACCAAAATCCCACCAAAAAAAAATCCATTGGTCTTTGACTTCGATTACTAATCCAGTTTGAAGAACTCTCAATGTGGATTGACACCCTAAATACTACAACGCACTACTATGCACTTGCAGACACTAGGGTTTACAAATTTAAAACTTCATATGCGACCCCTCAGCCCTAGCTCGCATCAATTGGCGCAAAGCAATGAGTGATGAGTTTAATGCTCATCTAGGCCAATAGAACACGAATGTTTTTGATTTAACTAATGCTACTAACGCTGTCAATGTTATAGGTTGCCGGTGGATTTTCACAATCAAAAGACATCCCGATGGTACAATTTCTCGATACAAAGCCTGTATTGTTGCGAAAGGTTACACAAAGACCAGACATAGATTATCATGATATGTTCAGTCCGGTTTTGAAGCCAACCACAATCAGAATTGTCCTCAGCAGTTCTGTTACAAACAACTGGCCAATACGACAACTAGATGTTAATAACATGTCTCTTCAGGGAACATTACATGATGAAGTTTCTATGGCTCAACTGCCTGGATTTTTAGATAAGGACAATCCCAATGTCGTCTGCAAGCTACGCAAAACCATTTATGGACTCAAACAAGCTCTGAGAGCTTGGTACAATGAGCTTTGCAATTTCTTCTTACGCTGGCTTCAAAAATTCCTTGGCTGATGCGTCCTTATTCATTTACAACAAACAGAGAGTACTCATTTATATGCTTGTTTATGTTGATGATTTAATTATTACAAGCAATAGTCCATCTCATACAAATGGTTTTATTGTGTCTCTCTCAAAATGGTTTTATCTCAAATATTTACATGATTTATCATTCTTTCTTGGAATTGAAGTAACTAAAACTTCTGAGGGTCTTCATCTAACTCAAACTCACTATATTGCAGATTTGCTTCATCGGACAAAAATGGAGAATTTCATACCTGTATCCACGCCAATGTGTTCAAATACTAATCTCACTCTTCACTCAGGAACAACTTTGGATGATGCCACCAAATTTTGAGCTGAAGTTGGGAGTCTCCAATATTTATATCTCACAGGCCAGATGTTTCTTTCCCGTCAACAAATTATCTCAGTTTATGCACCATCCAACGATTGACCATTGGAATGCGGTGAAACATATCTTACGTTACCTCGCTGGAACAATAGCAAAAGGCATTATGTTTCATGCAAACAACAAAGGGGTGCTTCATGCGTTCACGGATTCGGATTGGGCTGGAAACAAAATGACTACACTTCCACAAGCGCATATTCATCCAATAGCATGGTCTTCAAAAAAACAAACCAGAGTTGCTAGTTGTCCACCAAAGCCGAGTATAGATCACTGGCGTCAACAACCTCTGAAATATGCTGGATTACGTCTGTTCTATCAGAACTTGCTGTTCCTTGTCCAACTCTGCCAGTGTTATATTGTGACAACGTCAGTGCTACTTACTTAGCTGCGAATCTGGTATTTCACTCAAGAATGAAACACACAGCTTTGGATTATTATTTTGTTTGTCAATATATCCAATCAGGTCATCTAAGTGTGTCTCATATATCCACCAACTATCAACTGGCAGATGCACTAACAAAACCACTCGCAAGAGCTCGCTTCGAAACATTGAGTGTCAAGATCTGGCTTTCGAGAGGTCGTCCGTCTTGAGGTGTGTGTAAGACTATATAAAAGTAAATATTGCTTACAGCTATCAATTATGTGTACTTAGGAGTCAATAGCTTATGTTTAGGAGTCATTATAGTATGTATATTGTAGTTTCCTATTTCTCTTGTTATTCTCAGTGTATATATTCTGAGGTTCTCATAATAATAAAATCAAGCAATTCCATAAACTTCATACGGTATACCAAAAACATAATATAAACTTCCCTGCGGAGTATGACTTTGGAGAAATTGCAAAAAAAATGATGATAAAGTATATATTGTGTAGAGTCAGGGTAAATAACTTGTATTGAGATGCAACAAATACATTTAAAGGTACAATTTTTTGCATGATGGTCTTGATTAAATTTAAGATTTTAGTCATCATAGGAAAGCCAACCCAAAATAATAAGCTCATCAAGTATGTACATAGAGTTTTTGAATTCATAAAAAAATTTCAATCATTTGGTTTATGAACTTGATCAAAGTTTTAAGCTCAAAATTTGTACATTTTTTTAGTCAATAGAGTGGAAATACCTTAGTTAGGTGGTTGATGTTGGGATCGGTTTTCACCTCAAGTAGATAAACCACCTCAGAATGGCTAAGTATGGAAGAAAGATAAGTGGGAGAGCCGTGGTCGCCAAGTGGGAGAGCCTTGGTCGCCAAGTGGGAGAGCCGTGGTCGCCAAGTGGGAGAGATGTGGTCGCCAAGTGGGAGAGCCGTGGTCGTCAAGTGGAGAGCCGTTCTCACCAAGACAAATGGGAGAGCCGTGCAGATAGGCCAGTAGGGAGAGCCGTGAAAGAAAACAGGTGGACCGAGCCGCATCGAAAGAAATGGGCCGAGCCCCACTTCAACACTTTTGGGCCGAGCCGTGTATCGGTGCGGTGGGCTAGATCATGTCTCCATGAAAAGTGGGCCGAGCCGTGAAGAAGGCTAGATGGGCCGAGCCGTAAAGAAGCTTGGACGGGCCGAACCAAAGCCTTGAGAGATGAAGCCCATGGAAAACCCTAGGCGAGATGCAAAGGCGGTCAGCCGCACGAGGCGATAAGGAAATATTCCGAAAATCCCGTCCGAGATTTTCGGCTAGGCGGTTTAGAAAGTTAGTATAAATATATGATGTATGCAATTCATTCCGTCAACTTTGGCAACCCTAAGCAATAAGACCTACACACTTTCACAGCAATAAAAATCCTCTTTTGATCTTACTGTTCTTGCGATTACCCTAGAAGTTTCAGATCCCTTAGTTTCTCTTCACAAATTCTTGGTTGTGCGAGTTTTGGCTCACACAATTTGGCGCCGTCTGTGGGGACATCGAAACTTTCTTACTCTAAATCGACGAGACTTTAAGATCCGAAGAACATGGCGAGCAACACCCCCGACGACAACAACAACAACACCGGTAACGGCGCAGAGAAGGACGCTCTAGCATCAGGCACAACGACGGCGGCGACCGAAACCCACGAGGAGATGCGATACATGATAGCTGCGTTGATGAAAAAAATTGATGACCAAGACAAAAGAAACGAGGCAATTACGGCGAGGCTCGACGCGATGGCGGCTGAGCGACAACACTCGACTTGGAGAGCCGGAATTCCCGACCCGATGGATGGAATTCGGAGACGCTTCGATTTCTCGACACCCGCAGAAGCCTCGGGGAGTGGCGCAATAAATTCCTTGTTTCTTCGTCCCCTTGACGAACAAACTCCCGCAGCAACCCGAATCAACATGACCGAGCCGCCTCCACTACGCCGGAACTCCAGGCAACGAGCCGGTGAGGAAGGGGGCGATGCGATCGACGTAGACGCCCAGCAGAACGACGAGACCACGAATCCGCAACAAACTGGTTCGGCTAGCCGAATTAGTCAGGAAGAACTCGCCTCGGCACTGAACGGCATCCGGACTGACGAAGTCTCCGATCCAACCCGCGGCGATAACCCAACCGAGATGGAAAAAAATTTCCAATGGATCAAGCAGGCAGAACGCGAAGACGAGCCGAGGCGAGAGGAGCGGGAGCGACCCCCCCAATCAAAGGGAATGACTCACGCACAAACTCTCGAGCTCAAAGAGCTGCGAGCCTCTATGGCTTGGACAGTGGCTGAAATACGCGCCATGAAATCTCAAGTGCACAACGCGACAAGTGCCGCGCCCGAAATCGACCGAATGCTTGAAGAAACTCAAAGAACCCCGTTCACTGCAAGAATCACGGAGGCCAGGATTCCCGAGCCGGGGAAGGTGAGAATCCCGTTCTACGAAGGAACAACCGACCCGAAAGCACACATCACCGCGTTTCGAATAGCGATGGGACGAGCCTTCACAAAGAACGTCGCTAAACTCACCGAACGCAAAGTAGACGCCGGATACTGCCTGCTCTTCGTGGAGCATCTTAAGGGAGCCGCGCTCGAATGGTTTTCGAGGCAGGAGCGCAATTCTATCGGCAGTTTTCAACAGCTCTCCGCTTTGTTCCTTAAACAATACTCGATGTTTATGGACAGAGGAACATCTGATGCCGACCTGTGGACACTATCCCAAGGACCGAACGAACCGCTTCGGGATTATATGGCACGATTCAAGGCAGTCGTATCCAAAATAGAAGGGATAAGCGACAAGGCTGCGCTCGAGGCTCTGAAACGATCTTTGTGGTACAAATCCGAGTTCCGCCGGGAGATGGCTCTCAATACGCCGCAAACAATTCAAGACGCGTTGCACCGATCATCAGACTTCGTCGTAAACGAGGAGGAAATGAAAAACTTGGACGAGCAGTACGAAGCCACGAAAGCAGCGATCCGAAGCTCAATTTTGCCACGCCCCGCGAAGAAGGGCAATCCATTGAGCAATGCAACAACGCAGAGTTCGGATGAACCTAGGAGCGGAGGTGCCCATAACTACCAGGTCAGCTCCGGACGCGGAAGAGGAGAGCCGCGCAACAACACTTGGGTGAGAAAGTCCCCCAACTACGACGAGAAGGCTTTCTGCGAGTACCACCAGACCTATGGACACTCAACGGCTCAATACCGAACTCTAGGAGCAAAGCTCGCAGCAAAAATGGCAGCAGGAGAGCTCCAAAATGCGGTCAGCCTCAAAGACTTCGTTCCTAACGAACAACAAGAAAAAGCCGAGCCGAGCGGCGCGACGGAACCAGCGAATCCTCCCGGACGAGGCGATAATCCCAAACGCGACAGGAGAGGCGAACCTGAAGAGCGACCCGAGCCGAGGCAAAGGATCAATATGATCATGGGCGGATCTCAATACTACCAAGATACCGTGTCCTCCATCAAAGCCTATCAGCGTCGAGCCGAAGTGAAGGAGAATTGGACAGAGCCAACCGACATCCCAAACACAGTGATCTCTTTCGCCGAGGAGGAAACGGCAGGAATCGATCGACCTCACAACGATCCGTTGGTGATTGAGCTAACGATCAGGGATCATGATGTAGCAAGGGTGCTCATCGATACTGGAAGCTCGGTGAATGTCATCTTCAGGGAAACACTCAGAAGAATGGGAATCGACCTCTCCGAGGTGAAAGCAATCCCTAAACCTTTAACCGGATTTTCAGGAGAAACGACGATGACTATGGGAACGCTCAGACTTCCCGTGGTAGCTGGCGGAGTCACTAAGATCGTCGAATTCTGCGTCACGGATCACCCAGCAATCTACAATGTGATCATGGGAACTCCCTGGATCAACGGGATGCGGGCAGTGCCCACCACTTACCATCTCTGCCTCAAATTCCCAACTCCATCGGGCGTCAAAACGATCTGGGGGAATCAAAAGGAGTCGCGAATGTGCTGCCTAGCCGAGCACAAACTGAGGAACCCCGTCACCGACGCACGAGCTGACATAGACCGCAAAAAGATGAAGACAGACAGAGAGCCCGCAAACGAGCTCTTCAAACTCTTATAGCAATTACAGATCGCGGAGAGCCGCGAAACACGCACCGAGCCGATATGTGATGCAGTGGACTCGGAGTGCATAGACGTGGCGCACCCGGAACGGTGCGTCAAAATTGGAACACAACTAGGAGAGCCCCTGAGAAGCAAGCTCCTTTCCCTCCTCAAGGAAAACATCGATACCTTTGCCTGGACGGCGGAAGATATGCCAGGCATCAGCATCGATGTAACCTGTCACGAGCTGAATGTAGATCCGACCTTTAAACCAGTCAAGCAGAAAAGAAAAAGCTTGGTCCAGAACGAGCTAAAGCAGTCAACGACGAAGTCGAGAGATTACTCAAGGTAGGATCAATCGCCGAGGCCAAATATCCGGACTGGCTCGCAAATCCGGTGGTTGTAAAGAAGAAGAACGGCAAGTGGCGGGTCTGTGTGGATTTCACCGACCTCAACAAGGCGTGCCCAAAAGACAGCTTTCCCCTGCCACACATCGACCGGCTCGTCGAAGCCACTGCAGGGAATAGACTGTTAACATTTATGGACGCGTTCTCCGGCTACAATCAGATCCTGATGCATCCTGATGATCGGGAAAAAACGGCATTCATAACTGATCGTGGGATATATTGCTACAAAGTCATGCCGTTCGGGCTCAAGAACGCAGGAGCAACGTATCAACGGCTCGTCAACAAAATGTTCGCGGCTCAGCTCGGAAAAACCATGGAGGTATACATCGACGACATGTTAGTCAAATCACTCAAGGAGGAAGACCACGTCGATCATCTACGGGAATGCTTTGAGCAACTGAACAAGCACAACATGAAATTAAACCCGGCGAAGTGCAGATTCGCTGTCACTTCAGGAGAATTCCTCGGCTATTTGGTAACTCACCGAGGCATAGAAGAAAACCCCAAGCAGATCAAGGCATTGATTGAGATGCCCTCTCCAAAGACGAAGCGCGAAGTGCAAAGGCTCACAGGAAGAGTCGCCGCGCTAAACAGGTTCATTTCCCGCTCCACAGACAAGTGCCTGCCCTTCTACGACACCCTCCAAGGAAACAAGAAATTTGAGTGGGACGAGCGATGCGAAGCAGCTTTCGAGGAGTTGAAAAATTATCTGGCGAGCCCACCAATCTTAGCAAAACCAGTCGAAGGAGAGCCGCTCTTACTCTACATCGCAGTATCTCCCACAGCTGTAAGCGGAGTGCTCATCAGAGAAGAGCGATCCGAGCAAAAGCCCATTTTCTACATCAGCCAGACATTGACCGACGCCGAAACTCGCTACCCCCAGATCGAGAAGGTCGCCCTAGCCGTCGTAGTCTCGGCTCGCAAACTGCGCCCGTACTTTCAATCACATTCGATTGTTGTGCTCGCTACGCTTCCTCTACGCTCGATCCTACACAGCCCTAGCCAATCCGGTCGGCTCGCCAAGTGGGCGATAGAACTAAGCGAATACGACATCGAGTACCGGAACATGTCGTCTGCAAAATCACAGGTTCTCGCAGATTTCCTCATTGAACTTCCTACCGAAGCAATAAACGAGCCGACTCTAGATGAAGTGTGGGCGCTGCACGTCGACGGCTCGTCGGCTAAACATAGCTCGGGAATAGGAATCCGCCTCACCTCTCCCACCGGAGAAATACTGGAGCAGTATTTTCGCCTGAACTTCCACGCCTCAAACAACGAAGCGGAATACGAAGCACTGATCGCCGGCATACGGCTAGCACAGGGAATCGGAGTTCGAAAGATAAGAACCTTTTGCGATTCACAGCTCGTAGCATGTCAGTTCAATGGAGTACGAGGCGAATGATGGACGTATGGGAGCTTACCTCAAAGTGGTCCGAGAGTTGGTGCAAAAGTTTGATGAATTCGAACTCACGCGCATTCCCCGATGAGAAAACACCTCGGCCGATGCCTTGGCAGCACTCGCTTCGACCTCGGACCCAGACCTCCGACGAACGATCCCAGTTGAATTTATCGAACGCCCTAGCATCGAAGAGGTGGAAGGAGTTCGGCTGATAAATCCTCCCGAACAAGAACCAGAGGACGACGAAGCCATTCCTATGGACGAAGACACTTCACCGGCCGAGCCGGAATACGGCTGCGACACAGAATGGCTCGGAGCTATCCGAATGTACATCGCCGATGGAGAGGCGCCAACTGAAAAATGGGAAGCCCGCAAACTAAAAGCTCAGGCCGCACGTTACGTCCTCGTCGATGGCGAGGTGTTTAAATGGAGATTCTCAGGGCCTCTCATGACATGCGTCGAAGGACCAGAGGCAAGAAAGATCATGCACGAGGTGCACAGCGGCGCGTGCGGGAACCACTCCAGCGGAAGGTCTTTCGCTATCAAGATAAAACGGCACGGCTACTTCTAGCCCACGATGATCAAGGACTGCGAGAAATTTACGGCTAAGTGCGAGAAGTGTCAGCGGCACGCCCCGACGATTCATCAACCTACCGAGCCGCTCTCATCGATTTCGTCGCCTTATCCGTTCATGAGATGGTCGATGGACATCGTCGGACCTCTACATCGCTCGAAGCAGAAGCGTTTTCTGCTCGTCCTCACGGATTACTTCTCCAAGTGGGTCGAGGCCGATTCTTACGCAAGCATAAAAGATGTTCAGGTCGAACACTTCGTCCGGAAAAATATAATCTGCCGACACGGGGTCCCTTACGAGATAGTCACCGACAACGGATCCCAGTTCATCTCAACACGCTTCGAAGCCTTCTGCGAGAAGTGGAAAATCCGCCTCAGCAAATCTACGCCAAGATACCCTCAAGGGAACGGACAAGCCAAAGCAGCCAACAAGACGATCCTCGACGGTCTGAAAAAGAGGCTTGACGCCAAGAAGGGACGATGGGCAGACGAACTCGAAGGAGTCCTTTGGTCTCATCGGACAACTCTGCGCCGAGCCACCGGGGAAACTCCATTCGCTTTGGTCTACGGATCGGAGTGCGTAATTCCCCCCGAGGTGGATTTCCCAGGTATTCGACGAAGACTTATACCGGGACAGGAGGGCTTAAACCACTTAATGATGCTAGATGAGCTTGACCTAATCAACGAAAAGCGCGACCAAGCCTTAATCCGAATCCAGAACTATCAGCAAGCAACAGCGCGATACTACAACAAAAACGTTCGTAGCCGAAGATTCAAAGCAGGGGAGCTCGTTCGCCGAAAGGTCTTCCAAAACACTGCCGAGAAGAACGCAGGAAAGCTCGGAGCAAATTGGGAAGGTCCTTACAAGATCACAAAAGTGGTTCGTCCAGGAGTCTACGAACTCGCGACACTAGCTGACGAGGCGATTCCAAGATCATGGAACGCAATGCATCTGAAGAAATACTATCACTAAGGATACAGCATGACCAGCATGAACTACGGGACGGCTTGATCCCTGCAAAAGGTACGTAGGCAGCCCGTCTTCGGACGGGTTCAGCTGTCCCCCCTCCTAAAAAGAGGGGGGGGGAGTGGGTACGTATACACATACCTCCTTTAACTCTACAATTTTAACTTGCTCACTTAGGAACATCGCCACTTCGGCACATTCTCAGTTCATTTTTAGTCATCTACTCATTTCACGTCTACCTCTGATTTCTAGTTCGTTCATTATCGCTTCGGCTAGTTTCTCATTCTTTTTTAATCAGCAACTTATTTTAACGAGTTCGGATTTTTAAATTCTTTCACCCATCACTTCGGCGACTAAATACCACTTCGGCATGATATCATGACCTGATTACCTCGGACCTTAATCGGTCCTCAGTTTCAGTTCGGCAAACTAAGCCTCCGAACGCCTCGCCTCGTTGCTGGCCACAACGGGGCAACAAATACAAAGTTCTCTAAACGGACTTTTACCACCTTTCCTAGGACGAGGGTGCAAGTTACATCCTCTACGGATAAAAATTAAGCGCGCAATACAAATATCAGACCAAAAACGTATCTGGTCAACCTACATCGCTTTCTCTAAAACCGAAGTAAACCCTTAAAACCCGGATAAGCATACTCATCCTCTCGGAAACACCAGTCCATTATAGTCAGGATCGATAACACATCGTCCTTGGCTAACAAAAGCAAAAACGCCTCGTCGTTTACACGGCTCGGCATCACGCAAAGAGAAAACGCCTCGTCGTCTACACGGCTCGGCATCACGAAAAGAGAAACCGCCTCGTCGTTAACATGGCTCGGCATCACGCCTCGTCGTTTACACGGCTCGGCACCATGCAAAGAGTAAAACGCCTCGTCGTTAAAAACGGCTCGGTGTTGCTACGAAAATTCGCTGCGACATTATCACTTAAAATCTTTCCAGCATCACCTGAAGGATGTTCCACAAAACTAACTCCCAGCTCGGGATTAAGAATACAAACGAGACCCTTAAACAACTCAAACCTTAGCCCATCTTTCTATCGATTTCGAAGAATTCGGTTAAGGGAGCAATCAAAATCATTCTCGACAACTTTCCCTAAGCCAGCGGTTTTCGCAGATGTTTGCACAAGTCATTGAAAATAAGTGCATCCAAACGAAAAACAGCTAAACGAGAAAATATATCCATAAGCAAAAATGAATGTCGGGTGGATAAAGCCGTCCAGGCATCGGTTACAAAAAGAGTTCAAAAACGTACAAAAAGCCTAAGTACAAAAGCATGAAAGACGAAACAGGGAAAAGCAGAGGGTATCAGGCCGCACACTGCATCTCACGTTCGGCGAGGAGGTTCGAGAGGACTGGCGTGCCCGCATTTGATCCGTTCGGATCTACCACGCCTAAGTTGGCCGCTATCTCTTCGAGCGGCTCGTTGCCGAGGGTGGTATCGACCGAATCCGGCGATACAGGAGAGTAATACAGCTTGCCCCGAATCTCGGAAGCAATACGCTCGCACGCCTCGTCATCGGCATACTCGCTTTTCCAGCTTTTCAGCTTCGCCTCCTCGTCGTCAAGCGTCGGGGCGTCCGGCTTCTTCAGGTCGGCAATCATCGCAAGATTGCCCTTGATCTTTCCCATATCGTTCTCAACATTTTTGGCTTTCTCAAGCCTGACCAAACCCTCTTCCACCTTGGCGAGGCGCTCCTGAAACTTCACCGTAAGCTCTCGCCTCGCCTCCTTTTTCGCCCTCTTGACCTTGGCATCGAATAAGGCGTCCTTGGCCTCGATACGCCTCTTCAGCATCGCAACCTCGGCGCTTTTGGCTCTCCTCGCCTCCTCGAGGCGAATGACCGAGGCGGAGACCTTATCAACGTTGGCGCGCAGAACGATCTTCTCTTCTTCCAGCCTGGACGCCCTGATCATCGCCTCGTCCAGTTTCCCTTTTGCCGCCGCGGTTTCGGTCTGAGCCTCTTCTAGCTTTGTCTTTGACGCTGTGGACTCAGTTTTGGCCTCGGCCAAGCGACGTTTGACCTTAGACAGATCCGCCTCATACTCGGCCATTAGGTCGTTAATGGCCGCAACAAACTACAAAGAACAAACTCGCGTTAGACACTTAGCAAAAAATCACGAAAAACAAAGGAAAGCAAAATAGAACGTATAACCTCGGCCTCCTCAACTTCTCCGGAGGAGGAAGACGCGTGTTCGCGTTATTGACACGCGAGAACATGATGGCGGAGGCGTCGGGGTCGTCAACGACCAACTTGCGCGCAGCGGGATCCCCGGGCGTCGGCTTCCGCCTCTTCTTGGACGGCTCGCCCCTCTGAACAGCGACCCCCTTCCCTTTATCAGCAGCCGAACGTTTTCGGCTCGGGTCGTGTTTCTGAACGACGGAAGTCGGGGGCCTTGTCGACTTCGGGAGGGCTAAAATAGCAGAGTTCGAAGGATCTTTGCTCCGAACCGCCGAATCGTCCCCGGACGCCTCGGGAACAATTTTGCCCGGTTCCACCTCGGGCGCTGCACTTCTCTCGACCACTTCGGCTGTGCAGACTTCTGCGGCTCGGGTCGTTTCATCTCCTTCCCGGCTCGGCGGGTCGGGTTGAGGAATGGCCTCGGTATGCGCCGGAACCGCCTCGGTCTGCGCCTGAGCCGCCTCGGCAGCTTGTCTCGCGGCCTCTTCCGTCTCACGCTTCTTCCTCTCCCTAAGAGCGATTATCACCATCTTCTCTCGAGTATCCCTTGAAGAACTAGAGGATGAAGAGCTAACAGGGACTCCGGCAAGGATGGCTCGCGCTTTCTCTACTCTTTCGAGGGAGAAGTTCTTTCTCCAATTAACCTTCCGCGCCGAAAGAGAGTCTCGAACAGTAAAAATGTCGTCGGGAATCGGGGGAAGATAGCAACAAACTGCAAAACAAAGCAAAAAGCAAAAGTCTCAGAAAAGGAAGAGAATATCAACTGAATCTCCGAGCCGAGGCAAAGCTTCGGGTCGGCTACCAAGTGGTCCCCAAGCTGTCTTGGTTCGGTGAACGTAATCTTCGCCGACCGACGCCTCGTTCACCAAGACGTAGAAGAAGCGTTCAGTCCAAAACTGATCCTTGCTGGGGAAACCGCCAATGATCCGTCGCTTCGTCTTGTTGGAAATATAGAACCTATTTCCTTTCGGAGCTTTCCTGATTTCCAGCAAGTTCAGCAGGTGGTTCAGCTCGATGTCGAGACCGCATTCGAAACTTCGGACTAAAATGCCAATCATATGCCGTAATCCCCTCGGCATAATCTGCCCAATCGAGATCCCGTGTTTCCAAAGGTATTCGAGGATCACTCCGGGGATCGGGAACCAGAGGAAGCAAAGCTCGAAGAACGCCTCGTACAGAGTAAAATGATTCTCTGGAGGGTTGTCGGCTCGGTCGCTCTTCTCTGGAACGACGAACTCCACCGCCTCGGATATTCCAAAGCGATGCCTCAAAGCCTCGAGCGACTCAAGGGAGCGGAGTGTAGATCCAGGCAGGTCAGGTTTTTGCCTCTTAACTCTCCGCCCTCGCCCAGATGTGGAAGCGCCTCGGGACGCCATGAGGCGTTCCAATTCAAGCTTCGCCTCGAAAAGATCAAAGGGAAATGCCTCCTCCTCGGCCTTGAGTGCGGCGCGGTTAATGTCCTCGTTAGGAACGGGATCCTGGGGACGGCTCGTCGAAACCGACGGCTCGCCATCCGGAGAGCCGACATCTGATGGGTTTTCATGGTTTGACGCTTTGTCAGATGAGTGATTGGAGGGGCTCGGCGAAGCAGACGCCTCGGAGGATTCTGCCATAACCTCTCGCCTCGGCGTCTACGCGGCTCGGCTCGTAGTGAAAAAGTGAATCCAACGAATCGTCGGAACAGCTCGACATAATTTACGACTTTTACAAGAGATACAGCACGACTCGGCGAGCCTCTGCCGGAAAAAGATCTAGAACGGCGGAGACCTCGGAAACCCTAGCCGGAAAATAAATAAACTAGACAGAGAAAGAAGAGAGAAGGGAGAGCTACCTTTAGTGAAAACGAGTGAGTCGGGAAATAATGAGGAAGAGTGAAGGAGCTCACCTATTTATAGAAAAACGAAGCGCGTGAATTCCGCGTAAACCTCGGGAAGCCGTCCAACAGCGCGTGGGATCCGCGGTGAATCGGCTATACCGGGCTGCGTCGTTGGCACGCGCCGAAAGATTAGGAATTTCCTCTCGAAAGACCAACAGTCAGGGTACCCAGGTTAACGAAACGGCTCGGTATTGACTCTTTCTCTCTCGAAACGCCTCATCGTTAACGAAACGGCTCGGCATTGAATCTATTCTCTCGAAACGCCTTGTCGTTAACGAAACAGCTCGGCATTGAGTCTATTCTCTCGAATCGCCTTGTCATTAACGAAACAGCTCGGTATTGACTCTTTCTCTCTCGAATCGCCTCGTCGTTAACGAAACACCTCGGCATTGAATCTGTTCTCTCGAAACGCCTCGTCGTTGACGAAACGGCTTGGCATTGAATCTGTTCTCTCGAAACGCCTCGTCGTTGACGAAACGGCTCGGCATTGAATCTGTTCTCTCGAAACGCCTCGTCGTTAACGAAACGGCTCGGCGTTGAATCAGTTTCTTGAAGCGCCTCGTCGTTAACAAAACGGCTTGGCCCTGACATTCTTTCTTGAGACGTCTTGCCGCTAACAAAACAGCTCGGCGCGAGCTTTCTCTCGAAACGCCTCGCCATTTGTTCGGCTCGGCATAACCTCCTCAAATCACCTCGTCATGGGCTATCACTATTAAAAAAAAATCGCCTCGTCCTTAATCTTGCCTCGGCACTCCTTGGGAACGCCTCGGCGTCTTCATTCCCAGAACGCCTCGGCGCCTTCATTCCCAGAACGCCTCGGCATCTTCATTCCCAAAACGCCTCGGTGCCTAACTCAGTGGTTTATCCTACGGTCGGAAATAATGGACCTCGTCACTCTCGCCTCCAAAACTGACGAGCTGGGGGGCTAACTGTTGGGGTCGGTTTTCACTCCAAGTAGATAAACCACCTCAGAATGGCTAAGTATGGAAGAAAGATAAGTGGGAGAGCCGTGGTCGCCAAGTGGGAGAGCCGTGGTCGCCAAGTGGGAGAGCCGTGGTCGCCAAGTGGGAGAGCCGTGGTCGCCAAGTGGGAGAGCCGTGGTTGCCAAGTGGAGAGCCGTTCTCACCAAGACAAATGGGAGAGCTGTGCAGATAGGCCAGTAGGGAGAGCCGTGAAAGAAAACAGGTGGACCGAGCCGCATCGAAAGAAATGGGCCGAGCCCCACTTCAACACTTTTGGGCCGAGCCGTGTATCGGTGCGGTGGGCTAGATCATGTCTCCATGACAAGTGGGCCGAGCCGTGAAGAAGGCTAGATGGGCCGAGCCGTAAAGAAGCTTGGACGGGCGGAACCAAAGCCTTGAGAGATGAAGCCCATGGAAAACCCTAGGCGAGATGCAAAGGCGGTCAGCCGCACGAGGCGATAAAGAAATATTCCGAAAATCTCGTCCGAGATTTTCGGCTAGGCGGTTTAGAAAGTTAGTATAAATATATGATGTATGCAATTCATTCCGCCAACTTTGGTAACCCTAAGCAATAAGACTTACACACTTTCACAGCAATAAAAATCCTCTTTTGATCTTACTGTTCTTGCGATTACCCTAGAAGTTTCAGATCCCTTAGTTTCTCTTCACAAATTCTTGGTTGTGCGAGTTTTGGCTCACACAGTTGATTAAATGGTTATTAATGTTTCTAAAATATTCAATGTTTGATTCTCTAAAAATGCGATTTTTACAGATTAATGGAAACAAGTTTATAAAAAATTTCCAAAGCCAAGTAGATCCTTTTGAGGCAAAAAGAATTGTCTATTATTAATATGTTATTATATTTGTTCTCATAATTTATAATAAAATAATAATATATATTACAAAATAAATCGACTAATCATTAAATTCTCAGTATATTTTAAAAAATTATTACCCATAGTTAGGTTAGGCTCTTGGGTGTAAAGGATATTTTACCCATATGCATATAAATCAGTAGCCCAATCATATCCAAGGCGAGATTCTGGTCGAAAGATTTATCATATATTCGAAGTCTCCCCAAACTCGAATTAAAAAACATTATTCCACAACCCAATTGAGACAGAGAGAGAAGTAGAATCTCTGTGTTCTTCATCTTGAATAGGCAAGAAGGTGAGGGTGAAGTGTATAAGGAGGAAGACACCATCGGAGATCTGAAGAAGCTCATGGCGGCACAGACCGGACGGCATGGCCCTCGATATCTTCTACAAACCAATGAATCCTAATGGTAACATCCTTTATGTACGTCGTGATTATTTTAGGTGAAAGGTTAAATTTGTTATGCAAGATTAATTTTTGTGTATCAAATTGTAATTTGTAAGTGCTTGACTTTATTCCAGTAATTATTTTGTATGTGTTAACAATTCAGGCATGATCATTCAATAATGATTTACCATTTATGGGAAATTGATATAAGAAAGTGTAAAATAATTTAATATCGTTGTTGAAAGGAAAAACGGCCTATTTCCTATGAATTTTTTACCTTCTGATTATTCATACACGAACTAATACACGAACTATTGAACTATGCCTTTAACTATATGAACTATTTAATAATTTGATTTTTTAGATGAAATATTGAACGGCCAATTTCATCAAAAACATAAACAGTATTAATTTTCCGACAATAATTAATGACATGGTTGACAATATCATTGGTTTATTATAGTATATGATGTGGTCGTTTTTACGTCATTTTAATGGTTTTTTAAAAAATGCATTCGCTGAGTTTTGAAGACACAACCTTTCAGCAAATTTAATTAACACCAGACTGAGCTAAAGATATTTATTAATTATAGTCATCGAATAGTGTTTATATAGATATCCCATCACACCTTCAGACTCATTATCGCTATCATGCGATCTCCTTCGCCTAATCCTAGAGCTCTTACTCTTTCTCTTCCTTGATCTCAAGTCATCAGATTCAGATTCCGACTCTGACTTGCCAGAATGAGACAACATTCCCTGTCTTTACCTTTCGGGTTATCATCCCTTTCCAGAATCTCGTCGGAGATCTCATCGGAGTCCTCGTTCTGATCTCTAGACGGGCTCGGCGTGTTCTCCCAAAAGCAGAACCTTCCCGGTTTTCACATCTTAAGCCGTTTACTCCTCCTGTATTCCTCGTGGCTCAGTCGTGACTCAATCCTTTCAACTCTTCATCGGGTTTCAAATATTCTGCAGAGAGAGAAAGAGTTATAGGATATCTATATAAAAGTGATTAGATAATTATAATTATTAAATGTCTTTAGATCAGTTAGTATGGTGTTGTCTGCGGTTTTGTTGTTATTGAAAAAAAAACATATTTCATGTAGTTGAAGACATGGTTCAATAGTTGATAATCAAGAGGCATAAGTTCGTGGAAAAATAGGCTGTTTCCTTTGTCCAAAACTCCAAACTCTAGATGCAGAATACATTTACAAGAGAAACACAAACATATCTGTTTTGGAAATATAAATAAATGGAATATTGTGAAAGAAATGAAACCTAAAAGTGTCCTGTTTTGTCCTAAAACTGATGAACACAGAGTAAACCCTAATTTCAAATAAATGAGATAATTGTGAAATGGAACCTAAAAGTGTCATGTTTTTTTTTTTTTTTGAGTGAAATGTGTCCTGTTTTGTCCCTAAAACTAATAGAAAACAGAGTAAACCCTAATTTACTAGTACAAGTCTGATACGAATCTCACTAAACGCTAGTTCCTCTTTCTTCTGATTTCCATAACCCTCCGATGAAAATTCGAATGGAGGTTTGGTTTGAAACCGGGACTTGAAGCAGGACGGTACTCGGGAAGTAGTCGTCCTGTTCTGTATCGCATCCCGCAAGCGTTGCAAAGCGTTCCCGCACCTTTGGGACCTTCCCTCCATAAGGGTGTGTTTCTCGTCCCACAATGTAAACAAATTTTGTCTGTAACGTCAACTTCAGAATCAAAGAGATAAGCCGTACTCTTGAAGAACCGTCTTTTTCGTCTTCCTCTCTTGTTTCTCGGCCGTTTTGGTGCAAGAGACCGTACTCTCGTCATAGTTGGTGAATTTGAGGAGGTTCTAAACGGTTTTAAATCGTTTGTTACATTGATAGATACGTTGTGGCTAAGATCTTCTTCAAACTCTCGATAATCTTCAAGCTAAAAACACATTGAAGAACATACATTGAGTTTTGTTTATACTTTATACTCCAAAACAATGAGAACATGTCTTTAATTGTCGAAATAAACTCACTAGTGAATTTGAATCTTTCATGATTTCTCTTATTTCGTCATCGATGGAGTTTTGTTCCAGTTCTTCGTAAGGGATCTCAAGTTTCTGCATCGCAGCTCCGAAATCTTCTTCTTCTTCATGCACAACGACATCCTTGTGTGCCATCTTAGCTTGGTTGATTAGAAAATTAACTTTATACCTTTTGACTTCTGTGTAATGTACCTTTTGACTTTTGCTCTTGCTCTTGCTCTTGCTATTATATACGTATATCCCTAAAGGAAAGAATATTATAATAGAATATGATAGTTGAAGTTAACATAAAATGGATATATTCATACGAAAAGAAATCGGAAACCTTCTCGCCTGAGAATTCTCCGGTGGAAGAGAAAAGATAAGACTAGAATGTTAGATACCTTATCCAGAATGTTCGAGTGCTTATCTTAGATACTCTTTCTTCTCAGGAAATCGGTTTGCTTTGGTTTGGTTTTGACGATTTTCCCGGATAGTTCGGATATAAGAAGTCATCAATCTAAGAAACAAAAAAAAAATCTATTCAGTACATCTCGGTCTGGTTCAGTTTGAATATTTTAATAAAAACGGCTTAGTATCAAATTAACTAAAAAAGTAACAACGCAAAAACTGCAATAGTTTAAATATTATAGCCAAATAGTCTCAAGTTATTTCAGTAATTCAGATATTTTAAATAGATTACGGTTATTTTGAATGTAACAATAATTAGTACTATTCGTGGATTAATCATCGTAATCTGAGTATTTCACTGATTTCAAATCTATATATAACTAATATTTTCAGATTGTATCTCGGTTGATTAGTTCTCAATTCGGTTTTAGTTCAATCCTGATATCGAAATGTTTAAAGAAGGAACGACTATCTTAAATCAAATTAATGAATCTCGACTCAGTAGAAGTTCAACCAAAGAGGTTTCCCAATTAGGTTTGATTTCTTCGGTTTCGAGTATGACTCTGACATACTCTTTCTAAACATCTTTGGTTTAAAAATGTTTTATTTGTGGTTCAAATTGGTGCATTTAAATCGAATTAAACCAAGGGGCAAAGCTAGAGACAGTTGGTTCATGTTGTCGGGTTTGGCTCGGCCCGTTTTTATCGGTATAAGTTTATCCTATTTAATCCGGTAAGATCTTAATTACAAAATAATTAAGACAATATCTATTAATTGAACTCCATATTATTCTTTTTAAGAAAAACACCTATATAATTACTGCATGTATATTTTGAAATTTGTGGATAAACCTAAGAACATAAAGATCATAAAGATCAATAAAGAGTTTTTGTTATGCCAGTGTGTTCTATGCGGTTAATAGATAAGGGGAACCAAGCTTCTCTTTTCTTCATCTTCTCTCAACGGAGAAACCTATATTCTACTGTATCTGAGAATGGAGGGTAAAGAGATGCAACACTTTTTTAGGCGAGCCAGATTGGAGGTTTAGTTTGGTTTTGGTAGTTAAATATTGTTTAATCTGATTTGAATAGTTAGTAAAAATAGAAGAATAAAAATGAAGAATATGTAAAAACTTAGATTGTAAATGAACTCCAGCGTAATCCCAACGTTCCATAATTTTTTTTTTAAGTACAAGCTAGATGAACTTCTGAAAGACCATGTCTGTCGTAATCTAAATTTTATATTTATAAAGAATTAAAACTAAAACATATATCTATATATCTAGTGAATAAGTGGATTATCTCTTTACCTAAAAAAAAGTGGAATATCACTTAAATTTCATTTCACATCTCTTTTGCCACATATATTTTTTTCGGCAAGGACCACTAAAAATTAATAATGAAGTTAGCCTTGTGGTTCAAATCAAAATACATATTGCGTTTGATTGAGCATTCCACACTTGCACCAAATTTGAACGTGATACTAAATCTATCTTAACTCCACTCTTTTTGTGAAATGTGATCACTGGAGTGATTAAGTTACAGATCAGAATCAAGATGACGATTTGGTTCTGTCTCAGTCAGGAATCTGTTTAAAAATGTAGTCCAGCTTGCAGCCAATGGATGCTCTATTGTTGCTTTCGAAATTTGAAAAAACTGACTTCACGACCAGCTTAGTATCTCAAATTCCGGGCAGGTTCCCACACTACATTGAGCTATTCATATGCATCATTGGCCATTTTGTGGTATGCTTGCACAATTGTTACAAGTGAAAAATATCTCTGATGCTGATTAATGTGCCTCTGAGTAAAAAATTAAAATATCTCACAAGGCATCAAGACAAGCAATGAACTATATTCAATATCTGCTCGACCACAATGGTATGAAGTATGAATCTCCTTCGGCGATCCACGTTCATTGCGTCAAGTACTTTAAAAATCTTCTGGGTGGTGATGTTTCTAGCAGCTTGTTCATTCAAGAGGATATCTCGGCCCTTCTTAACTACAGCTGCTCTCATGATCAAAGTGCCTGGCTCGAGAGTGATTTCTCTGCTGAGGAGATCAAATCGGCGTTCTTCTCGCTTCCCAGAAACAAGACATGTGGACCGGATGGATTTAGCGCTGAATTCTTCATCGGATGCTGGTCCATAATTGGTCCTGAGGTGATTACTGCGGTAAAGGAATTTTTCAGGTGTAGAGCTATGTTAAAGCAGCTGAATGCAACAACCCTTATCCTGATTCCAAAGATCATTAATGCTTCAAACGCCTCTCAGTTCTGACCTATATCCTGCCTAAACACAATCTATAAGGTGATTTCAAGGCTTCTGAGTGCTAAACTACAGGGAATTCTCTCTTCCGTTATCTCGCATTCGCAGTCAGCTTTTATTCTAGGAAGGCTTCTCTCATAAAATGTCCTCCTGGCAATGGAAATAGTGAAAGGGTACAATAGAAGGAATCTCGAGAGAAGAGGTATGTTAAAGGTGGATTTTCGGAAAGCTTTCGACTCGGTCCGCTGGGATATCGCGGCATTGAGAGGTCTACATATCCTGAAAAATTTATCTCCTATATCTCACAATGCATTACTACCGCCTCCTTTACTGTCTCCGTCAATGGGCAATCTAGCGGTTTTTTCACAAGCACCAAGGGTCTAAGACAAGAAGACCCATTGTCCCCTTATCTCTTTGTGTTGGTGATGGACGTGTTCTCAAGACTGCTGCATTCTCGCTTTGCTTCAGGTTACATCTTGTATCACCCGAACACAGCGGATCTGGAAATCTCACACTTAATGTTTGCTGATGACGTGATGATTTTCTTTGACGGGAGCTCTTCTTCCTTGCACGGGATTAGTGAGACTCTAGACGATTTTGCTTCTTGGTCAGGCCTTCATATGAATCAGGATAAGACCCAGCTATTTGTCGCAGGTTTGAACCACGATGAAACCACTGCAATTGCAAGCTATGGTTTCCCGAATGGTACTCTACCTATTAGATATCTGAGCTTGCCACTTATGCACCGGAAACTAAGATTATCTGAGTATACTCCGCTATTGGATAAGATAGCCAGAAATTTCAGAGCCTGGTCTGTAAAATTTCTTTCTTTCGCTGGAAGATTACAGCTTATCTCCTCAGTAATTGTTAGAGTAGTCAACTTCTGGATATCAACTTTTATATTGCCTAAGGGCTGTATCAAAAAGATTGAGTCCCTCTGTACTAGATTTCTGTGGGCTGGGAAAATTGATGGTCGATGTCAGGCGAAAGTCTCCTGGGATATTGTCTGCTTGCCTAAAATAGAAGGAGGATTGGGCCTTCGCCGCATTGTGGATTGGAACAGAACGCTCTGTCTTAGATTGATTTGGCTCCTTTTCTCCAAAAGCGGTTCACTATGGTTGCATTGCAAAGACATCACCACCTTAGAAGAGTAAGCTTTTGGGCTCTTGAGGAGAATCAATCTGATTCTTGGACTTGGAAATCTTTGCTAAATCTCAGAGACTTGGCGATAAGGTTTGTTAAATGCTCTGTTGCTAATGGGTTGACAGTTTGTTTCTGGTATGATGTGTGACTCCTCTCGGGCCACTGATAAAATCTATGGGTATTGAGGGTCAAAGGAACATGCGGTTACCGCACCATGCTCTAGTGGCGTCTGCTTGCAATGAACTTGGCTGGAATCTGTCATCTCCCAGATCTGATGCTGCTCTAGCTTTGCATACACATTTGACTACCATCGCTCTCCCAAGTTTGTCAAACGATGAGGACTCGTTCGCTTGGATTGTTAATAGTGTGAATTGCAATGGTTTTTCAGAAAAGCATACATGGGAAGCGATCAGACCAAGAGATTCTATTAAAGACTGGGCTAAATCTATCTGGTCCCAAAGCATGCGTTCACGATGTGGACGGCATACCAGAACAGGCTCCCTACAAAAGATAGACTTCTGGCATGGGGAATGCAAAGCCCGAGTGCCTGCTGTCTCTGCTCTGTGTACAATGAAAACAGATATCACTTGTTCATTCAATGCGAATACAGTGCAGAGCTTTGGATAAAAGCACTGATCAGACTGAATTCTCACCATCCGCAGTTCTCATCGTGGTCAGATATGATGGCTTGGGAAAATGGGCGATCATCTTCGGCTCCTTCTACTCTTCGGAAATTGGTGGTTCAGACAATGATGTATAACATTTGGAAAGAGAGAAACAGTAGACTTTTCAACCATACAACACTCCCGGCGACCCAATTGTTCAAGGATGTTGACCGCCAGGTCAGGAATGCTATCTCCGCAAGAAGGCATCGTAAGAAATTTGCAAACTTAATGCCTATGTGGCTCTGCTAATTGGTAGTTAAGTGGTGTAAGTTGCTATCTTCGCGCTTCATTAAATCAATTGTTGTAATGTTTTTTTCTTTATTTTTGCCGTGACAACAAGTCTGGTTCATTGTATGTAAAACCTTTTCTCATGTATATGATTTACGATTTGGCAAAAAAAAAAAAATATATATATATATATACTCTATAACACTAACTCATATATTTTGTTTTCCTCTCTACGCTCTCGATTTTCTCTTTCGATCATTTCTCTTAATTCTTCTCCAGTTTTCAGTCATGTCTCCGTTCATCTCCAGTCTTTTTTTTTTTTTTTGGATGATTGTAACAGCTTTGATATTGACCACTCATAGCAATACATTCAATTGTGCTCCAGCAGATGTACCTCAGGCCTTCTTTGCCAACAGGGTTTCGCCGGTGAGTTTTTCTTTTCGATCAAATTGATTTTGCTTTTCTATGCATCTATTGCTTGTTTAATTATTGGAAATTGCTTAGATATAGTGTATTGCTTGTTTAAGTATCGGAAATTGCTTAGATGTGATGCATTGTTTGTTTAATTATCAGAACTTTGGATCAAATTACTTTACTTTACTTTTAGTATTAAGTTTACTATAGTTTTTTTTATTGGTAAAATCATTTGTCAAAATATAATTAGATTATATATATATATATATATCTTCTTATATATATACTAATAAAAGTTGAAGCTATAAGTTTCTCAATGCGTCCACATAGGATTTAAGACTTCAATTTTATTGGTCCACGTCAGCATTCAAAATTAAGGAAAGTTTACAAATTCTAATATTATTAATAAATAAAGAAATTAAGAAAGTTTACAAATTCTAATATTATTGCTGAATAAGGAAATTTTATATAATTTTTTAGTTGGTCAACCTCAACATTGAAAATTAAATAGTTTCTAAATTTTATTATTATTTTTTTAAATTATTAAAGATAAAAATATTATATAAAAATTTTATATTAATAATAAAAACCTAAAATAAATTATATTAAAAAAGAAATTTTAAATTTAAATTAGATTTATACACACATATTTAGAGACTTTATATTAGCATCAAAATTTTTGTCACATAACTATAATAAATTTTAAATTTTTTTTTTCTGTGTATGCAACTAGTTCAAATAAAAAACAAAAAAATAGAGTTAAGTTTCACTAAAATATGAGTCATTACAACGTAAAAGAACAAACTTGACTAAACTATATGTTTAACTATAATAAAAGGAGATATAAACAAAACTATTATAAACCGCTTTAATATTGAAAAGAGACCGTAAAATCTTCAAAGCTTAGCAACAAAATTTGAGAAGAATGATAAATTTCATGCAATCCGAGAAACATGTCAAATGATTGATACTCGACACTTTTGAAAAACTAAGCACTGAAAATAGAGAAAAGAACATAGCGTAGAAGACTCAGATATCTGAGGAAATTTTTTGAAATAACATAGCATCTGAATGGGTTTTAACAACCCAACCTGAACCACAAAAGTAACAATTAGCTGACCAAGTAGCATCGAACATATTCGGTAAGCCTCAAAACAAAGAAGAGATGCTAAAATCACTTGCCGCAACGGATATCGGGTGAGATTTTCCAGTTTTGATTTCTAAATTTATTACTAAAAAAAAGTTAAAGCTATATGCCTCTAAGAATGTCCACATATTATTTAAAAGTTCAATTCTATTGGTTTACATCAATATTTAAAATTAGAAAAATTTTAAAATGTTAAATTATATTGTTAACAAACAAATATAAAAGTTGAAGTTATATACCTCTAAAGACATCCATATATGATTTAAAATGTCAATTTTATTATTCCACATCAATAACTAAAATTAAATTGTTTTCTAAATTATAAAATTACATTGTTATTACAAAATAATATAGAAAAATTGTTAATTAGAACTATTCTATTATTAATGATAGTTAAAGCTATATTATTTTCAAGATATCCACATCAGCATTTAAAAAATAATTTTTATTCGTATATATCAAAATTATAAATTAAAAAAAGTTTTGTAATTCTAATATTATGATTAAAAAAATATATTAAAAATAAAGAAATCTCTATTAAAAAAAAATCAACATGATATTAAAATCTCCATTATCACTGTTTAAATCACAAATTTAATTTATTATCTATAAAAACATATATGATACTTATACAAGTTTAAGTTACTTGATTTTAAAGCTTTTCATGTAGAATATTAAATAACTAATATTTATGATTTATATTCATCTAATTTTTTCACATATGCAAAACATTATATTATGCGAAAATATATAATATTTTTTCTCATGTAATATATTATGCAAAAATGATCAAAAAATTTACAATATATATATATTCATTTTGGAATTCAATAGATTAATGTAGAATTTCTTAGTTTTCAGTTGTTCAATTTGTTTTTCATTTTTATAAATTTGTAGGTACTAAATTGTACTGGTTTTGTCTACTTAATGACAATTAGAAGTGAAAATGAATATGATGAAACTGAATATAATCATACAAAATTATTAAAATAAATAAATACAATAAATTCATTGAAAAAATAGATATAACAAGAATAAAAATGAAGAAGATGAAAAAACAATTTCATTCTTATTAGAAGAGATGATGTATAATGATTGAAAAATTATTTAAAATTTTACATTACCAATTGACAAAAATATATTTATTCACAAATTTTGTGTGATTTTATTCATTTCATATTCAACTATTGTTTTGGTTTCAAATTTAAAGTTGTTATTAATCTCAAAGCAAGTATTCTATTTATTAGTTTGTTTTTTAAATTAATATATTAAAATAAAAATTTGTATTTGTTAAACAAGATAAGAAAAAAGATTATATTTTAAATTATATTTTTCTTATTTTTAAAGAACATATATATAATTAAAATAAAAGTGAAAATTATGGAAAATGTTTTATTTTATTTAAATAAGTGAATATATAATATTTTATTATCATGTTAATATTATGTTTAAAAGTAACATTTGATTAATTTGTAAAAAATTTAGTTGGTTTTGGTATATTACCTTATAAGTGTTTGACCTAATAATATATTTTTGAAATATGATATATTGTATATAGATTCAAAACAAAATCGTTAAAAGATCACAATTTATATAAAAATTATTAGGTCAACACTATAATATTTTAATATATTATTAAAACACTAATATATATAATTTATATCTTAATAAATATAATTAATTGCATATAATTTTTATCAACAAAATATCCACGCGTAGCGTGGATACAAAATCTAGTATATCTATTAAAAAACTGATTGATTGATTTTATACATATCACGATCGGGTGAATTAACGATTTTAAAATTTTTTAATTTATATAATAAAATATATTTGTTGAAGATATAACATTCTAATTTATATAATAAGATATATTTGTTAAGGATATATGTATATATATATGTTATATATATATGTGTGTTTGTAAAAGAAAACATACTACTTTTCGATGGATTTTTTAGTGAAAAATTTGTCGACGTAATTCTAGTTGATTTTTTTTTCCTGTGAAAAAATAAATTTTATATATATCATGATATTTTTCAAATGAGAAACCAGTAGTATAAATATCAGAAAAAAAATTAGTATTAGTTGTTTCATAAATCTTATTAAATTAATTGACTACTTTTTATATAATTGGCCTAGGACTACAGAAACCCAAAGCAAAACCCTGATAGTACTATACCTTGCATTTTACAACTAAAATTATTACATTTTAGTTAAAATTCAAGCACATGAATCAATTTCATTCGAGCTACAATTATTTCATTGAAAGCATTTTGTAAATTAAATAAAAACTATGTATGATGAAATTTGGTTTTTTTAACTTAGAAAAATTGGCAAGCTGACTGAGGTTTGAAGGTACTAATTCAATTGATGTAGCCACCTTATCATATAATTCATGTTCAACTTCAAACTTGATAGAGTGCATGCTTAAATTATAAACGATATCAGTCAATACCAATCTAAAATTATAAAAATTATTTTTTGTAACTAATTAGAAAATTCATCAAGCATCTAGAATGACTTAAAACGCACCATTTAAATATAATTTGGCGAAACTGAGAATGAAAGACTTTCGATGCATATCTAAAATTTCAAATGTCGTAATTATTTTGAAATTTATTGGTATAATATCATTTCATTCAAAGGTGGGAAGAACATTATGAAGTTTGATGATTCATACTACCATATTAAATCCACTTTGTTCTTCCGAAGTTAAATAGAGGCCTGAAATGATGACAAAGGGTGACATTTTTACATCCATTTTACTGACATAAATAAATGTAACTTGTGCTACCCACTGATAATAATTAAACAGCTAAAAATCTGTAATTTATTCTTCTTTATAATTTGATTAATCCTTTAAGGGTTATTAATGGATCAATTTGGATTTTAACTTTTAGTAGTGGAAGAAAGTCCACATTGCTAAAATTTATCTTCACTTTGCATTAAAACGAACATCTAATCGAATTTATCGTAATCATCATCCAAAGAACTACTTCTCTAAAATGTAAAAACTAAAATATAGTCACATAC